>NW_003852418.1:7035017-7118663 GCF_000181295.1 Otolemur garnettii | reverse complement strand
GCCGGCGCGGGCATGGAGCGCTCGCAGAGCCGCCTCAGCCTGTCCGCCTCCTTCGAGGCGCTCGCCATCTACTTCCCGTGCATGAACTCCTTCGACGACGAGGACGCAGGTGAGCTTGCGCCGGCTCCCCGACCCCGGGGGGCGTCCCGGGATGCCGATCCGGAGGCCCCCTCCCCGACCCGGTGCGTCCTTAGAGGTGGCCGGTCTTTCTTCCCCACCCCCTCTCGGTAAGGAGCCCCCAGGGTCTCCTTCCCCAGCCGCGGGACCCCAGAGTGTCTAGGATGCACTCTCTTCCTAGCCTTCCCCCCAGGGACCTCAAGATCATCCGCAGGTGGGCCCTTTGAGTCGCCTGAACCCAGCCCCCCATACTTACTGCGCCTACTGCATACTCACTACCTCTTCCCTGGGTCCAACCTGCCACCTACCCTGAGTCTGGTATATGTTCCCACTCTTCAAACCGCGGGGCTTTGGCCCCCTCACCCTGGGGCTCCGACGCGCCCACCGCCATTGGAGGTGGCGCGCAGACCTTACTTCTCCATCTTTGTCTTGGCTGCATTCAAAGGTTCTCTGCCCAAGACCCTCGCCCGGCGCCCGAGGCCTTGAGCGCCCCCATTTGTCTCTTCCCCACTTCCCCCACAGGCTGGGGATTCGGACTCCTGATTTTCATTGGACTGGGGCTGACCGCGGGGAACCGGCCAGATGACGGCCTTTCCTCCCCGGTCCTCCGAGAGGGAGGTATAGGGCGGCGCAACTCTACACTGGCGCGCCGGCGGTTGTGTGCCCCTGACCTCAGGTGCTCTTGTCCCTGGAGTAGCCCTCCTGGGTAGGCTGGACTCGGCCACGATCCAGTGGCTTGAGCCTCCTGCCAGGCCTGCGAACAACCTCAGCCAGAGCCCCATGGGCGGGAAGGGTCGGGAAACCTGCCTTTTGGGGCCCTGGAACCAGGGTAGGGGAACCTAAGAGTTCGTATCTGGTTCTGAGGTAGGGGAGAGGATCCAACAGGTGGGGTTGCTAGAGGGCTTGGGTGTGAGTTCCCCGGAGTGCCAGTCAGAAGCAGGTTTCAGTCCATTCTCTACTTGTTACCTGTGACCTTGGGCAAGTCATGCCACCCTAGACCCTCCATTTGCTCATCTGTGAAATGGAGATGACACTGCCTCAGACACAAGGTTCTATATGGTGTGAGGGTGGATTTCAAAGTGTTTTATGAGTTGAAAATCAGAGGGTATTTGAATTCAGTGTGGGGACAAAACAGGAGTGTATGTGGTGGGGAGGAGCAAAAGGTTTCATGGCCACTTTCAGGACTCTGGTGAAAATAGGGACTATTGATCCCAAAGCACACATATACATCATCCACAATATTTAGCCTACAGTTTCAAGGAGTTTGTGGACCCAGGTTTACATGTCCTGCCCTTGGTGACCCTTGTCTGAGTTGACCCTTGTCAACTCAGCCATCTAGATTCTGTCCTGGGATGGAGGCATGGGTGAGGGGTGCTCATGTCTGGCTCCAGCAGCAGAAAGGTGGCAGAAAGAGAGAAGGCTGTTCAGAGGAACATGTTGGCTAGAGAGTGAAGCAGACCCCTAATAGCCCTGTCTCAGTGTTGACCTGGAGGTGCCTGGGGGTAAAAATGGTTACTAGAGACCTGTTTTACCAAAGCACCCATTTTACAGAAAAAGTAACTGAGGCTTTGGATTAACCTCTCCCTTGACATAACTGAGAGAGATTGTATTATTATTCTAGACAAGGCAAGCTGAGGAGTGGAGTGTGTGGTTGTTCTCAACACAGTGGCCGCTATTAGAGCAAAATCAGAGGAAATCTAGCTTGAAGGTCTGGGGAGGGAGCAGCTACAGAGAGGGAGCTGGGGCAGGGGCAGAAAGCCAAAGTAGCCTAAAGGAGCTGGCTCCCTTGTGGGAGGATACTCTTCTGAAGTTCAGCAGGCTACTTGGGTCTCAAGAGCCAGGCTGGGCAGAAGCATGGGTTTATAGGAGTATCAGAGGCAAGGACAGTTTGGTTTTTCTCCAAAGTCATGCTCCATGTCATGGGTTAGACACCTTGATTATTGCAGGCTCTAGGTGACTTGCTCTGGTTTCACTTAAATCAGAACAGATAACATCATGTCATGTTAGCGTATTTTTAAAGGTCCACCTGATGTTTCTTTCCAGTGGATTTCTTGAAATTCTTTCATTTCATTTGGAAGAGACCTAGAAATCATCTTGTCCAAACTCCTTTTTGATACCAAATGGATAGGAGGGTGTGTGTAGTTTTGTGAGCATGGGTTTATGTGTGTAAGTAAAGCCCTGGGGTTTAGGGGCGGGCGTGTACATGTGTGCATGTAACCCAAGGTTATCCAGTGAGGCAGGCATAGAGCTGAGACTAAAATCAGGTTTCCAGTTCTCTTCCCAGTAAACCAGTAGCCCTTTCTCTGAAAGGATTTGTTTTTAAAAAGCCGGGTCTCACTGTGTAGAAAATGGTTCCCAGGTGAGGAGGCCTCAGGACGGGGCTGGAGGCCAAGAGTTAGGTTTGGGCATCTTTTGCTCACTGTCTGCACTTCTCAAGGGATGCTTTGAGTTTGGGAGAGGGAGGGGGGAAAGTCAACTTTGATTTCCGGAAGAATAATGAATGTCTGCTGAGAGCTGGAAGTAGGGAACATTGTCGTGGGGTTCTTACAGTTGTTAATTTTTTCCTAAAAGAAACCTTTTGGATTTATTGTTTTAGAACAGCACTATGCTGAACTAATTTCTAAAAGCAGTTGGAATGGTCTCTCCAATACTGGACATAGACTGCTTTGGCAGGAGGCTACCAGCAGATTTGGCTCCACCTGCTTCTTCCCCCATCTCTCCCCCTGGCCCTCTTAATGCCTGTCTGTCCCCAGTGGCTCAGAAGTGTGTCCTTGACAGGCCTCTGGCTCATCTAGGAGCCTCTCCTTTGTTGCTGCTTCCACCTCATGTCGAATGGATCTTTTTTAACAACTAGATTGAGCCAGAGCCATCTTCAGGGCTTATGTGTCATCCTTCAGCTAGTTTCCTGAGAAATGGTGTGAGGAGCAGACATTTTTTCATTAGCCTTAACTGGGGCAGAGCAGGTTCCTAATTTGGGTTTGAGATCCTTCACCATTGGGGTGGGCAAAAGAAGCTGCCCTTTCCTCCTACCCTCTCTAGCCACCCTTGGGCCCAGGATGCTGGTCAATGGGGGTCCCTAGAATTCCTCCCGAGGGGCACTTTGCCTTGTGCACTTGGAACTCATTTTTGATGATTCTGCTTTTGCCCCTTTTCTCAAGGATGCACTCGGAGGCATTTTTGTGTCTGTGTTCAGACTTGCTGATACGGGGCTTGTAATTGGGGAGGTTTGGGGTGGGAAAGACTTAGACTATAAACTCAGTTTTCTCATCTATAGGAGGAAGAAAATAATAGCCTGGACTGTATAGGGTGAATGTTTTTAAAATGATTACCTTCTGCTGATTACATATTCTGAGGCACTTTAAATATATTATCTTAACTTCTCATAGCAACCTTGTAAAACTAACATCCTGTTAACATCCCCATTTCCAAATGAGAAAACTGAGGCACAGTCATTAGTAATTCACTCAAGGTCACTTAGCCAGGAAGTGAGGGAATTAGGATTTGAACTTGGGCAATCTGACTCAAGCATCAGTGCTTTCAATTATTATGCTATTTGTGCTATGCAAAGGGCTTAGTACAGTCGCTGGCAGGAGGTAGGTTCCCTAGACATGTTAGCTGTTATCTGTCTTATTACCAAGTAAGAGTTGTTTCTGAGCATGACTGTGATAAAGAATCACTGGATTTGGGGAGGGGAGAGGCTGGTTTTCAAAATGTTAGCTTTATAATTTCAATAGGTTAATTGTATTGCATTGTTACAGGTATTAAGGTAGAGCTGAGTGCTCCTTCTTCAAAGTGGCTTAAAGGTAGAGATTTGGGGGGCTTACATGCCAAACAAACGGAGAATTCTGGCTGCCGTTCCCCTGCACTTCCTGACCAGTTCATTTGCACCAATCACGTCTGCAGTCCCAGCCCTGCCAGGCCGCCTTGGGGCATAGCTGGGGAGCTGGGGTATCTCCAATTTCCAGCAGATGCCAAAGGGGGTTGTTACATTGGGATCTGGAATTGGGGATGGTGTTCCTGAGCCTGATTAAGTGCTTTTGGCGTCCACTTCTCCCCCTCCCGCCTGGGAGAAGGGCGGAGAAGCTGGAGCAGCTAGCTCCGATTTGCCCATAGGATGGAAGCTTCGATCCAGTGCAGGGAGGAAGTTGCCATGGCAACACCAGCCGGCTACCGGTCCCTTTCCTAGCTGTTCAGGCCACATCTCTGGGCTGGAAAGCCTTTCATGGTACCACCCTCTTCCGCTCAGACCAAATTTAGTAGAGGGGGGCATGGTGATTGGGACCCACACACTGGTACCGCTCCCATTTTTGGACCGAGAGGAAATGGAGGGAGCGGTCTGAGTACTTCTGGGTTGTGGGGTGGTGATATCCATATTCTGCCAGACAGATCCTGGCAGGGGGAGTCAGAGTTCCAGTTCCTGTCCCCACCCCCAGGCACCTGGAATGACTGCACTGAAACCCCCCCTCCCCCCTCCACATACACCATTTTTTCCTTTGGCAGAGTTTTCTTTCCCAGGCCAAAAGCTAACTTTTGTCCTTGAAATTTGACCTGAGCTTTTTTTTTTTTTTTTTTTGGTAACAAAATGTCCTGCTGTCCCATCCCTCTCCCCCAAGATGGTGGGAACAGAATCCTTCAGCCCTAGGGGTAGGCTGACTGAGTAGATGAGGGGAGAGGCCTTAGAATAGCCTATGCTCAGGGCCACTTGAAGGAACCAGGTTGAGACTTTGAAGTCTGTACTCATACCTGCACCTCCAGGATAGGCCACTGCCTGCCCCCCTTCTTCCCTCCTCCCTACCCAGTTTACCCTGAGTGCTGTGATCTCTTATGTTTTGGAAGCAGAACCAAATTCTAGATTTGGATAACTGAAACATGGTAGTGAATTGAACCACTTGTTCCATAGCTCAAGATGAGGAGTGAGGGGAGAATGTGGACCCAAACTATTTTGTTTTTTAATCAAATTATCCTGAAAGAATTCTCAGAAAATTCAGGTGCATGAGGATCCATCCCTTCACCCATTATACACACCCGGGCTGCAGATCTGCTCTGGTGCTATTAGAGCTTTTTCCCTAAATTCTCTCTCCAGTAGACATCCCCCTTTCCCATCCGCAAGCGCCCAGACTCCTGGCTCCAGCTTTCTTGGTTTGCAGCTGTTAGAGCCCCACCTGGATCTTTGGAGGTAGGAGGAAGGAGGGGCCCATCCACCTTGTTTCCCTTTGAGGAGTTTCTGCCTCCCTCCCCACTCAGCCCCAGTGCCAGAGGCAGAGCCAGTTCTGCTGAAGGCTGAGGGGGGTGTGTGTGGTGGGGGGAAGTTGAGGGGTGTAAATATGAACACTAAGAAGCCTTCACCCCCAGCTGCCCCCCTCGCCTGTCTCAGGACTTTTCTTCTACGTGTCTCTTCATTATGGTTTTAACAACCATCACTTTTAAATATAACGTGTCTTTTAAACATTGTTGGATAGGTGCCATTGTGGGAGAATGTGCTTAAAAGGGTGCAACATCGCCCCCACTATAATCCATCCTCCTGTCCCCCCAGGGGTCCACATCAATTCCACTGTCTGGTTTTTTTTTTTTTTTAATTTTGCTTTCAATTCCACTGTCTTTTTATAGTGGAAAGATCTTTGATTTGAATCCATTCTGAATCTGTGGCCTCAAGCAAGTGCCTTAACCTTTCTGAGCCTCATCTGGGACAAAAAAAAGGTTAATTATTTTTGTCTAAGCATCTCTCAAGATTGTAAAAATAAAATGATTGAGGAACCTGCTTGGCCCTGCACAGTGCTTCCTATGGTCTCACTGAATCCTGTAGCAATCTGGAGGGGTAGCCAGTATTGCAGTTGTACCCATTTTGCAGATGAGGAAAACTAGGGAGCTTGGAGCAGTTTAATGACTTTCCTGGGTTGTGTGGTGATTCAAACCCAGATGTGACTCTAGACTGTCTGCCTATGGGCATGAAATGAGATCCCATGTGGGAAAGAGCTGATCCAAGCTCCAAGCGCTGTCCTTATGCTATCAAAAGAGCAGGTGACAAGGCCAGGGCGTGATGTCCCCCACAAGGGTCTGCCACCCTACTGTTGCCCACACCAGCCTAGTGGAGTACCCTCCTGGCCATCAGTCCCTGGAGGGGTCCCTATCACAGTGGGTCAGCAGCTGCTGTGGCTGCCTGGCCTCCTTAAAGAATCCAGTTGTCTGCCCTGGCCCTGGGGACCAAGCCATCACCTGCCTCTCCAGACTGATGTAGGCCAGTGCTGGATTATATTTAACGCTGTGCTATTTCCACTTGACAGCTCCAGAGCGCCATTCCCCCTCCTCTTTTCTCCTTCCTCCCCCCCCCCCCTTCTGATTCACTCGGAAACTGAGGAGGCTGATGTCAGCGCCTTATTCTTAGCCCCCGTAATTGTAACTGCATTTAGCAGTGCGCACTTCATTAACAGTTTCTGTGATGGGGGAGTGAGATGACTGAGTGGCTGGGCAGGGATGTGGGTGGGGGTGGGCAGAGGGCAGCTGCTGCCGGGACCCTGGCCACTTGCCTCTTTTGGATGGACCAACTGGGCTGGTTCCAGGCTGGGCTTTCCAAGACTGGCAGTCTTAGAAGGACCCTTAGAAAGCATCTATTCCTTTTTCCTCCGTAGGCAAGGAAGGAAACTGAGGCTCAAAGAGGCAAAGTGGCTTGCTGGGGTCACATGTTAAGGATCTAGGCCTTTGAGTCCAGGTTTTCTTTTCTGGTATTTATTCATTAAACCAATATTTAATTTGCTGCTCTGCATTAAACAGCATTAGGTGCTAGGGTTATATTGGGGAACAAGTCAGACGTGGTATCTGCTCACATAGACTTATGCTCTGGGGTCAGAGAGACACAATATGTAGGTAGCCAGTTAAAAAATAATTTCAGAATGTGTTAAGTAGGATGAAAATAAAATGGTGATGACATAGGCAGTAACATTAAGTAATGTAGTCAGGGAAGGCTCACTGAGGAGGTGACATTGGAGTTGAAGCCTAAAGGACTATGCCAGCAATGGGCATGTGAGGGAGGAGAATGTTCCAGGCAGAGGGAACAGCTGTGCAAAGGCCCTGAAGTCAGTGTGAGTTTGGGATTTAGGGAATAGAAGCAGTGTGGTTAGAGAGAGTGGGTGAGGGAAGACGAGGTGAGAGATGTAAGTAGGGGGGAGATCGTGTCCGCCTTGTAGATGATGATAAGAATTATCCACAAGACAATTGAGGGTCCAAGGAGGGAAAAGAAAAAGCCAGAGAGAAGGCCAGAACTCGTGTCTCCCGAATCCCCATCTTTGTGTTCTGTAGGCTCAGATGGCCATGCCTTTAAATGTGTAACGTGGCTTCCTTTACAGTGTAGCTTGAAGGTACTGTGGAGTCATGAAGTCAGGGCTGGGCTCTTTCTGCCCACCCTGCCTAACCCAGCTTTGTCGCTTTTCAGGCTGACAGGTCTGAGAGATTCTAGGGAAATTCCATGGTGGGACAGAAAGAATCTGGTTTTGGAATCTGACGGACCCAAATTTTCATGCTGCTTCTAAATTATGTGAACTAAATTATCTACAAAATGGGGCATAATAATGGTCAAAATTAAAGGGTTAATGAGAGGAAGAAATGACCTAATGCACAAAACACACCTTGGCCACGTGTGGGATTAAGGAGTCGTCAGCTATGAGAGCCCGTGAGAGTGTGTTTCATGCAAGTGCTCAGGTGGTGGCAGCTGCTGCAGCTGTCCTGGTGGTGGTTGCATTTTAATGGATTAGGGCAGGGCCACCAAAACTCAAGTGCACCTCAGAATCATCCAGAAGGCTCGTTAAAATAGACTGCCGGACCCCACCCCAGAGTTTCTCATTTAGTCTGGAGTGGGACAGAGTTTTCCATTACTAACAAGTTCCCAGGTGATGCTAACCCCAGGATTCAACCTTGAGAACCACAGGGTTAGAGGAAAAGGCTGGAGAGAAATGAAGGGATCTCGTCAATGTGGGCTGTCTCTTGGGTCCCTGGACCTTAGATGCTGGGACACTGGGTACCACACTCAGTCTTCGGGCCCTCCTGTTTCCATCACATGGTATCTGATCTAAATGAGTCTCAGCTGCTGCCTGCTTTAGTCCTGGGTTTAACGTGCAGGTCCCCATAAATCCTTTAGGAAGTCATCCGTACAAATGACAAATGAGTCAAAACTAATAACGCATCAGGCCATAATATCACTTTGTGGGATATTGGACTCAGACAGCTCGGCGAATTCTGAGGATTCAAGCCTAGCTCCTTTTACCCAAGGGAACAGGGCACAGTCCCTTTTCTGTCTAATGGAAAGGCAGGGCTATGTGTTAAAACCAGGAGGTTCATTTAAGGATAAGCCTCTACTGGGAAGAAGTAAATCAAAGGAATTGTTGGTGTAAAGGGGCAAAACGCTAGGAAATGCTAGCAGGGGAGTTTACCAAGTCAATTTATTTAGACATTTCTAAGAAAGAGGTTTCTGGTGGTTTGCTAGGGAAGGTGGGATCTAGCTCAGGTTGGAGGTGGAGGATAGACGTTATGAGGTGATTAAGATTCTCACTCAGCCCCATAAAACGCAGTCTGAGAGGTTAAGGCACTTAAAAATACAGGCTGTCCTCGAGTTACAAACATCCGATTGATATACAACTTGAAACTTACAAATGAAGGCTATTACAGGCAATGGGTAAATGTACCCATTCCAACTTACATACAAATTCAACTTAAGAACACCTATAGACCCTACCTCATTCGTAACCCCGGGGACTACCTATATTTTCCAGGTAGGACTTGTTCTAAGCTGATGGGAAATGCTCTTGGAGAGGGGTGGGATAGCAGAAGTGAACAGACTTTGGAGGCCCAAAGACGTAGGTTTGCATCTCTGCCCTTTCCTAGCTGTGCATCTTGGCTATGGTAGACAGCCAGTCTGGGCCTCAGTCTGTCCTTTTGCAAAATGGAGTGAGTTAGAGATAGCTTGTGAGAATTGGGAGATAATGTATGTATAACACACATCCACGAAATGGCAGCTGCTGCCTTTCCTGTGCAGTAGTCTTCCTGAAAATGCAGTCTCCACACACCCCGTGGAGGAAGGGTGTGGGTAGAGGAGCGCACTGCCGGCTTGGGACTCCCAGCTCTGGTGTGGGTATGTGGGGTTTAGCGTGTGCACCCCGGAGCCCTAGCGGCTGTGTTAGGGGTCAAGAAACGAGGACTCAGTGGAGCTGCTGAATCTCAGTGTCTCCTATGGCCACTTGTCTTTGTCTCTTTGAGCCTCAGTCTCCCCTTTTGTATAGTGAGAGTCTGACAGGTATGGTATAGATACCACCAGAGCCTCCCAGAGAAGGGAGGGCACTTGTTCAGGACCCCCATTTCTCTTTTTATTTTCTCCCACTGTGCGCTAGCCCCAGTATGGTCATTTTTCATCCCCAGAGTGTCCCCTCCTGCCAAAGTTTCTCTCTAGCTGATCTCTGGCGAATTAACCATGGAATAATTTTTGAAATAAATGTTTTTTGGATTAGGTCATCTGTGAAGGTGCTACAGCATTATGAGCACATGAGAAATATCTAATGAGAAGTGTCCTGGGCACCCCTGTCTTCTGATCCACCAGCCCTATCCCTGGCACAGATACTGTTGTCTGTTCTCATGACTTTTGTGCTACTCCCACTGATGATAACTATGTTCATAGTAAAAAAAAAAAAAAAAGGCCAAACAGCACGAAAGTACTCCAAGGAAATACCAGCCCTCCTCCCACCTCAGCCACCTAGTCCCTCTCCCACAAACCACCATCACAGTCTTTCAGGCTACCATTTCTTAATTCTTTGTTATGGAATTTTTATAAAGCACTTAACGGTGCTATCTAGCCCTGTGCCAGGCACCATGAGGGTCCCAGAGCAGTCAGCAAGTACCAGGCAGTGTAGCATGGTGGGGGGTAATACTGTGTACTCCACAGCCAGAGAGCCTGGGTTTGAATCTTGGCTCTGCTGTTTATTGGCTGTGTGACCGTAAGCTAGTTACTTAAACTCCTTGAGCCTGTTTCCTCATCTGTACAATGGGCTTATTATAGCCCCTTCCTGCCTTAAGGTGTCATGACGATTAAATTAGTAAATATTTGCAGAGAGCCTCAGCAAGAGTGTTAGCTGAGGGTGGCGCCTGTGGCTAACATATACCAAGGGTGGTGGGTTTGAACCCGGCCCGAGCCAAATTGCAACAAACAAAATAGCTGGGTGTTGTGGCAGGTGTCTGTAGTCGCAGCTACTCGGGAGGCTGAGGCAAGAGAATCACCTAAGCCCAGGAGTTGGAGGTTGCTGTGAGCTATGATGCTACGGCACTCTATTGAGGGCGATAAAGTGAGACTCTGTCTCTAAAAAAAAAAAAGAGAGAGAGAGTGTTAGCTGATAAATAGCTAGAGTCCCTCTGAGGTCATCTACTCCAGCTGTCTTAAGAAGATGAGGCCCAGAGAGTGATCTTTGCCTGCCTCACAGCAGGCCCGTGGCCAGGCCAGGACTAGCACTGACTTTTCCAACTCTGCTCAGGGCCTGTCCGCACCTACAAGTTGCCCCCAGGGGCCATGGTGGACCCTGCCAGCACCTGACTTTGCTTCAAAGCTGTACCCTGCATCTCCAGCACTCGGTGTCCCTGGTAAATGCCACCTGGAGTTGCCCTGAAAGTGGGTGGGAGGATGTGTCACTAATTGGGGCCTGTAATGGAAATTAATTAGTTCCTCAGCAAATGTCTTGAGCAACATCTTTCCTCTAACTGGGCCCAACACCAAGACTGGACCCAGTGCCTCTGGGGTCCACCCAGGCCCAAGACAACCCACCCCTGGGCCATCTGGCCTCAGGAAGGTACCACTTGTGTCAAGCTTCTGTTGGGTCTGTTGAGTCCTGGCAGAGGGACCCCCAAACTGGGCAGCCAGGCCCTGAGGGGAATCAGGCAAGTGCCTCCAGTGAGGGAGAATTTTACATGCACGTTATTCTCTACGCTCCTCCTAGCAGTCTTTTGGAATTGAAAAGAATACATAAGATGGGAGAACTCTTCTCTCCCATTTCTGCTGCCTTCGCCTGGATTTGTGCGCAAGTGAAAGGCTGAGGGATGCTGTCAGGTGAAACCTGCAAAAGAGAGAGAGGAAGAGACAGAGAGAGACGCAGCCCAAGGCAGGAAAAGAGCAGCCAGCCTTGGGCACTCATCTGCAGACTGCCCCAGCCTGACCCCTGGGGAGCTCTAGAGAGTGGATGGCATTGCAGGATTGATCAGCAGCCTTTGGTACTCCTGTATCAAGTAGTCCCTCAAGTTGGCAGAAGGCATAACTTTTAGGGACAAGACAGCTTTCATGAGCTAAGGGCATTTCTCCAAAGATGAGGCAGTTGTGAGCGGGTATCAGCAAATACAGCAGCTGTGTAGTTGGTGACCTGCTTGGTACAAGGGACTAGCAGGTCCACCCACCCACTGTCTGGGAACCTGTGGCTACTGAGTGGAGAGAACAGGTGTGCCCAGTTCTGTGCTGAGCAGGTCACTCTCTCCACAGTCCCACAAGGTGGACAGGCAGTATGGAGAAATCATATGTCCAGATGGACCCCTTACTTTGCGAAAGTCACACGGCTAGTAGGGGATGGAACGGGGCTTCAAACCCAGGCCTGAATCTAACACCTGTGGCCTTTCCAGCATTCTGTACCACAATATGTATGTATGCTTGGTTCTCCTTAGTGGGAGAACTGTTTCCAAGTACCTCTTTGAAGAGTGTCTGTCCTGACTTTCTAAATCCTTTGTGTCTAACAAAGCATTTTTATCTGTTTGACCTCACCCGATCCTCAGGGAAAACTGGCCCTATACCCAGAGAGGTAGACAGGAGCCCTACCAGGCTGCTTGAAGTGAAAGCTTAAGGGATAATCTGATTTGTCATGGAATGAGCCCTGGATCTATCCTAAGGAAACTTAGATTTGAGAGACCACTTCTGCAGTTTGCCAGCTGCGTAACCCTGGGCAAGTCACTCTCCTTTTTAAACCTTGGTTTCCTCATTGGATGAAAAATCCCTGGCTGTAAGCAGCAGGTACCCTGAAGGTGTTTTAATGGCACTGCATATGTCAAAGATATATGGCAGGGCTGTGGTTGGGGGTGGCTAGGGAATCCCAAAACAAAGCTGACCTCTGCCATTGCAGAAGAAGCAAAGTGTGTGCCTGGGGCAGTCTCAGATTAGGGCTATTTATTTTATTATTATTTTGTTGCTGTTGTTGTTGTTGCAGTTCTTGGCTGGGGCTGGGTTTGACCTGCCACTACCAGCATATGGGGCAGCGTCCTACTCCTTTGAGCCACAGGTGCTACCCTATTTATTTATTTATTTTGAGACAGAGTCTCACTATGTCACCCTTAAGGGGATCAATGAGACCCCAGGACAGGAGTGAGAAAGTGACACAGGGAAAGAAGTCAGGAAGTGGTGTTGTTAAGCAGGTTACCCCTGAGTGAGGACAGCTGGAGTTTAATCTTGCTAGGGACTTCTGAGGGACAGTATAGCACAGAACTCAGCAAACTTCTGCAAAGGGCCAGACAGTAGATATTTTAGTTTTTGTAGGCCATGTGGTCTCTCTTGCAACTGCTCAGTCACACAGTTGTAGTGAGAAAGCTGCCACAGACAATATGTAAATGAATGGGTGAGGCCGTGTTCTAATAAAACTTTATTTACAAAAACAGGCAGCCAGATGGATTTAGCCCAAGCACCTAGTTTGTGGACTCCGGAGGTAGAACATGCACTTTAATTATCCTACCTGAGAATGAGGGAGCTGGGGTATTTATAGACCACCTCCCATCAGTCACTGGCTGAGGGCTGCTGGGGTAGATCAGAGAGTCGGTGATTGCCTGTCATTTCCAGCCTGTCACGGGAGGTAGTCCTCAGGCAAAGTGCAGGTGCTAATGATAGGCAGTGTGCTGGGACAGGGGCATGAGGCGGGGGAATGTCAGCATTGCTCACTTTGGCTCTAGAGCATGGCCTGCCTATTTATTTGGAGAGGATACTGGAGAGAAGGTGACAGGATGAACAGGGAAGATAAGTTTTGTTTCAGATTTCCAGTCTTTCCAGCCATTTTTTTCCTTTTTTGCAGGCAAAAATCAGTATCTCCATATTTGGCTGTCTTTTTTGAGTTTTCTGCCTCTGCACCTCAGCGTGGCCCATTCTCTCAGAGTGCCCTACCCTCCTTCTCCAGGGCCAAAGCCACCTCTTCCAGGAGGCCCCCCGCCCCGGTGGAGCTGATCGTTCCTCCTGGGCATTCACATGGTGCTTTGCTTGTCCTCCTTTCTGGCACTCACACACCTGGCTTCTGCCACTTTTCCACTGCCACACAGTGAGCCCCCGCCCAGGGCAGGGACTGTGTGATTCCTGTCTGCATCCCACCCAGGGAGCACTGATTTGGGAAAGGCAGGGCTGAATCCCAAGCCCTTCTTCCCTTCTTCCTATTCTCTCTCCCTCCCTACTCTTTTTCTCCCTTTTTTTCTCCAGCAGTTGGTGACACCAGGCCCTGTTATGGTGACCTAAGAAAAGCCTAGCCTTTGCCCTCGTGGAGTTCACATCCAGCTTCTAGGGGAAGGGGTGAGAGATTAGACAATCCAAAGGCAAAACTAATAATCCAGTCTCTACTGTGATAAGCCATATAAGGCGAGTACAAGGTGCTGGGAGAACTGGCCTGTGGTTTGTGTATGTGGGGGGTTGTCAGGGGACAGCTAAGCCAAGGCCTGAGGGACTAGTGGAGTTGGTCAGTGAAGGCACTGCAGGGAAGGAGAGTGACACAGGGTGACACATGCTGAGGAGAGTGACACATCCTAGGGACACAGACTTGGGAGTCAGCGATGGGAGTGGAGGTGGCATCCTGGATTCTCTGCCCTTACAGCGATCTCTTATCTTCCTCCTCTCCTTCACTCCCTCCCCCCAGCACAGCTGGAAATGTTAAGTACCACTGCTTCTGCATGATGGAATTATGGGTAGTTTTTTCTTTCTTGTTTGCTCTTTTTTTGTTGTTGTTTTCCATATTTTCTATAATGGACATGTCATGGTAAAAACTGAGGCCTTCAGAGTTGAAGACCACACTCTCCCTGGTAGTGCTGTGAATTTTCTCACAATGTACCTCTCGGTGGTGCCTCTGTTTCTCCCTCTGTAAAAGGCACCCGTCTGTATATGGTACCCCTCACATTCGGACACTTCACTTCCACTGATGCATTCAGGCGCCACATCTACTCCGTGAGGTAGGTACTATGCTGTCCTTATTTTGTAGAGGAGGAAATAGGGACACAGAGAGGTTGATTAAGTTGCCCCAGATCGCACAGTAAAGGTTAAAGGTAGGATTCAAGTCCAGTTGGCCAGCTCAGGAGTCTGAGCTTAACAATGTGGCTCTTCACCTTCGTCACAGGGTGGGGGGGAGAGGACACTGTGAAGCCCTTAGCACAGGGCCTGGTACGTAGTGTTCAGTATATATTAGCTCTTGTTGTTATTAGCAGACATGCGCAGGTCCTGAGGTGGGACTTGGTCCTTTGAAAGCCCAGGGAAAGGAGCATGTGGTCGGTGAGGTAGCAGGAATGAGTCACACTTGGTCTTTAAAGTTAAGATTTTTGGCTCGAGTTTAAGGGTAGTTGGAGCCCCTGTTGGGTTTTTAGTAGGGACAAGACGGACTCAGATTAGGAGTTTACAAATCTTTAAAGGCCTCCGTGGTTGCAGGTGGTGAGAATGGAGCCAAGAGGCCTGGGGATGGTTCTTTTTGGTTGTAGGAGCTCTCCCCTGACAGATGCAACCATCTCAGCACCGAGCCCTCGGACCAGGGTGGTGATGATCTTCTGGCGTCTGTGCTGCCTGTGTGGGCTAGAGCGCAAGGGACAAAAGAGTCAGGAGTGTGTCACCAGGCTGGTCTGGTGATGCTGGGAAGTGCCGCTTTGAAGGCAGGAACAAATTACTCTCCCGGAGACAAGGCTGGGCCAATTCCTGCCGTGTTACATTATTAAATTTGTAATCTTCATTCTAATACTTTCCAGCAGTGAATAAGAACCAAATTTAAAATGCTGGCTTTACATTTCTGGAACGAAGCTCTTTGTCAAGAACTCTTGAAACCCATAATTTCTCTCCAGAGGTGAATGTCTAAGTCTTTAAAAAAAAAAATTAAAAAAATAAAGGAAAACCACTCTTTAGTTAAAGGTTAGGTTTAAAGGGTTGTTGACCCTAACCCTGGCCAGGAATTAGGACCCTGTTGGTCTACCACCCTAGAAAGGGCGCCACATGGGACTGGGCCTATGGTGGAACTTAAAGTCCCAAATCTGAGCCTTGCCCAGGAAGAAAGAGAGGGAAGCCTCATGCCCCGTCTCACCCCTAGCGGGCTGGCAAGATTTGTGAACAGTTTGATAAATGTTGGAGGACAGTCCCTAAAAGAATTGACCCATGTCAGACTCCTATAAGTTTTCTCATGACCTGTTCGGTGAATGTTAGATCTGGCTGATGGTTGAACTGGGTGCTGTCTCAGTTCCTGCCCATAGACTTGCCCAGGGAGGGCTTGGATCTGAGGTTGCCAGTATTACTGGGCTGCTGTCCAGTCCTCCCCCAGCCAGGCCTCTCCTGAGAGGATGGGGAGGGTGAGGAACCTGGGGGGTGAAGATGTGCCCACCTGGACTCTTCTTTCTGGGCCTGCTCCAGGTTTGGGGACCCTGAAATTCCCTGTCCAAATGGCCCTCAGTCAGCTTTTGAGATCTGTCTAGACCCCTTCACTGGTCCATCCTTCTGGGGTATCCTGAAGGGTGGCCCTGGAGGTGCTGTTTTTGGAGATGAGAACAGAGCACAGATGAGCACACTGGGACCTTGATATGGGAAGAGGGGGAAAGACAGGGTGGGCCACGGCTGAGAGTTGCTTCCCACATTCCGCTGTAGAACTATGAGGATTCTAAATTTGAATCTGTCCTGGCCTTCAAGGTCATTATAAAGACATTTGTCATAATGGAAGGATGAGACATATTTTATTTAATATCCTGATTTATAACTTTTAAATATTAGAATAAGCACGAGGACCTTCATTTGCACTCTGGCCCTGGGCCCCACAATCTTAGTGGGGCCTTTGTGTCACCCTTTGAACTGAGAGTGAGCACAACCCAATGTGGCCTGTCCACTCGGGGTCCCTTACCCTGGGCCCTGGCACGGATGCACAGCAAATGCAGAACCTTTGTGCAGATTAGAGGAAGGTACTTCTGTCTCCACTCCTGGTGGTTGAATTAAAAAATGCCCCCTTCTATAGGAGTATGAGTAAGAAAAAGACTTTTCCTTCTCCAGCGCCAGGAGGGTGTATGGCCTAGAGGGTGAAAATGGCTGTCTTCACTTAGGCTCCCCCTATTCAGGTTGTCACCTTCATGCAAGGCACTCTGTCCATGAGTTTATGTGACACACACCACAGACCTGAACTAGAAAGGAGCTGTGAGCAAGATCTGAAGGGACAGTGCTGACACTCTGGGATTCCTAAGATGCTCACTAGGTTACTTTATATTTTAATAATTGTCCTCATCACAATTACATCCTTATCACAATAGTGATATTATTGTGTTCTCTGAGCACTTTACTTGGCTTATCCTATTGAAACATCAGACTGGGGGGGGGGAGACAAGTGTTATACCCATTGTACAGATGAAGAAACTGAGGCTCAAAGAGGATAGTCCTGTCTTTGTCCCAGGGCCATTCAGTAGTAGGTTCAAACACAGACCTGCCTGGCTCTTTGGAGTCTGTTTGCCTCATCACTTCTCTTCACTGCCCTTGATCATTTTTAAAAGCATTCTTTATGAAGTCAACAAATATATACTGGCCCCTGTTCCTATGTGCTGGGTACTGAAGGGATAGTGCTGAGTGGGACCAGCACCACCCTCAGCCTAGGAAGAAAAATAGGCAGAGACGCTAACAGGGGACTCCATCAAGCATGGGGTGCTGAGTACCAGACTAGATCAGAGAAGTCCCCCAGGCCACCAGAGGTCCCTTGTCAGGGAGGAGCTGTGTGTGGTTTTTTATATCTTGTGGGCAAAGTAGGTAAGGTGCATTAGGAAGTAGGTGGAGGGAGGAGGTGGGGCCAGGAAAGAGGAGTGGGTAAGACCAGGCCTTTCTTGAAGATCTGAGTTATCTATCGCATCACCTGAAGGCCTCTTGCTCCTCTCCTTAGAGGGGTGGGACTTAATATCCACCTCTTGCCACTGCCCATTTCAAATTTAGAAAACTGAGCATTGAGAGAGGAAGGAGTCATTCGTGCATTTTGGGGCAGGTTGAGTTGGAACTCAGGCTTCTGAGCCCTCCCCATTTGTGATCCAGTCCCTTTGAAGCGTTCTTTCCACACCTGTGAGTGGGAGAGTCACTCTTTATCCTTTTAATTTTTTTAAAAACAATATTGTGCTTTCACTAGTTACAAATGCTTATACAGTTAAACTAACTGGCATTTCCTGAGTATATGCCGTGTTCCAGATGCCTTGCTAAGATTTCACACATATTACCTTATACAGTCCTCCAAGCAAACCGCTGAGAAAGGTCTTGTTGCTATTCGCAAAGTCACACAGGTAGCGAGTGGCAGAGCTGGGTTTTTTTGAATTTGACACTCACATAACACCCTGTATGTTATGTGTACCCATGGTGGGATTTGGGGGGTGGGGAATGCAGAGAAAGCATACAAAAAGAAACTAAACAGATCCAATTCTGTGATCCAAAAGGATGATGTGTAACCGCTGTATAACTGCGCGTGCTCGTGTGTGTGTGTGTACGTGTACCCACATGCACATCCAGAACATATGAGTTTAAGCCAAAGCAGGGTCATGTGGTGAGACTAGTTTGTAAACCGAAGCCACCATTTAAAAATCACCTTTAAAGGACCTTCTCAGGCTGATCCACACAGGGACGCTGATTTCTAGGATTGAGTAGGATTTGCCTGTAGTCCACAAACTTGGCACGGAAGGCCCAGGGACAGTACCAGGCAGCTCACCCTAATAGCCATGGTTCATTTTTGTCCCTGCTTTCTGCTCATGTCCTTGTAAAAATTAAATAAATAAATAAAAATTTTAAAATTGACAGACCTCTCCAGGATTTTATTCTTTGCTTGGCCCTGCATTTAAATGCAAGAAGCAGAAGGCTTGCAAGCTATAAATAGCCCAGGCCTCTTCTGAACATTGGCGGAGAGAATTTGTAGGTTCTGTCTCCTCCCAACCTGGTGACCTGGATTACTTCCTTCCTGCAGTGACTGCTTTCGCTGCTTCCTCTGTCCATCCTTTATGGAGCAGGGCACGTCTCTCTCTGCAGATGTTAGCACTTAACACTGGGGTAGGCACGTGGACTTGAGTGAGATACTGACCCTGTCACAGCATGGGGTGGCGGAGGGTAGATGTAGACACAGGCATCCACAAGTGAGAGTTTTATCCACTATGGAAGCCCAGAGAAGGGTAGCTTTGAGAATCAGGGAAGACTTCCTGGAGGAAGGGAGGCTGGAACCGAAAACTGGAAAGAGAAGAAAGGAGCCCAGAGAGGAGGTGGCCTGGCGGAAGGAGTCTATGGGACCACAGGTGTCATGCTTAACACGGTGTCCAGCCAGAGAAGCCATCAGTATGTTTCTTGAGAGTGTATCCTGGGTTCCTCGAGTGGCCTCTGTGGCTTCTGGAATTCAAGATGGTGCCCAGCCTTCCGTTAGCCTGTGACTCTCAGCCTGCTCCGCACTGCATTCCTGTCTACAGCCGGGATCCTGAGCTCCAACCCAGACCAATCCGTTACAAATCCTGGGTGGAGCCTGGAAATCTGTTGCTTCATATGAGCTCTGACAATTCAGTTTGAGAACTCATATGTCATTGCTGAATATCACCATGGTTACCATATGGCCAAGGGGAATACTTTGAAGAGGACCATAGTGATATTCACAGTGAGGTATATAGCACTTTTTCTTGGACAAGTTCAAGGACTTAACTGTCAGACCTCATAAGCTCCCCAGGTGACTCTGGCATCCATCCATATTTGGGATTCGTTGTGCTGTCTCCCACCTGGGGACCACGCCTCAGTCCGCATTCCAGTCTCCTAGCTGAATGGGATCTTAGTCTCTCCTGGAGGCCTCTAGTATAAGGTGACCAGATGTCCTGCTTTTGGCGAGACAGTCCTGATTTTTAACAATTTGTCCCGTGGTGTTTTTAAAAAAAAGTCCCAATTTTTGGAAAGAATGCGTGACAAGCTGGGGAACGGCGGGACAACAGGAAGGGAATATACAGTTTTCAGCTGCTGAAAAGGTTAATGTAACCCCATTTGGGAATGAAGAGGTTAATGTAACTTCATTTGGAAATGAAAAGGCTAATGTAAACTCCCTACTCCCCTCCTGGGCAAGGTTACCCTGGTGGACCAGCGCCCTACTCCTTTGAGCCACAGGCATCGCCCTATACATAATTTTTTTTAATGTATTGTATTTGTAAATTGTACTTATGTTGAAATTAAAAAATATATATTACAATACTATTTTTGTGTTCTATGAAAATTTTTGTTGCTCCATATAGACCAAATTTTTAATTAAGAACCCTCCACCTCCCCCACCCCCCTACCCCCATCAATGGTGTCCCGCTTTACCAATGTTAAAATCTGGTCACCTTACTCTAGTGACGAGAAAAGATTGCTCACAGACTCTCAGGGGGCTCCTTCTTGCATCGATAGGCAGCTGGACTGCAGAAAGTTCTTCCCCTCTGTCTGGAGTCACCTTCATCATTAATCCTAACACAGTGACGATACTCACACCCAACGTTGTACAGACCTTTGTTGTCCACAAAATACCTATTTGATTCATGAGGCAAAAAATTCAGATAGCCCTGGGTTTAAAGTCCCCCTTTCTTGTTTGTCCTACTTTCTTAGCTATTACCCTTAAACAGACGACTCAACCTCTCTGTCTCATTGGAAGGATTAAGGGACGTATGTCACAATTGTGACATTAAGTGTGAGATGAGCCCAGTATTGTCATAAGACATTCACTTCATAGTAATATATTATTATTATCCCTATTATATGAGACATTTGCATGGTAATTCAATATTCAAGAGATTTTTATCGCGTGCTTAATGTGTGCCCAGCACTGGTTCAGATGATGGGATACATTATGAAAAAGTTCATTAATGACAGTCATTGCTATCAGCATGATTAGAATCATTTCATTTGATCTTTTCAATACTTTGGGGGTCAGGTGGTAAAATCACCCATGTTTTGCTGATAGGAAGATAAAGGTCAGAAAGGTTGGGGGCACTGTGTGACTTGGCTGTTCAGCCACCTGTCCTGGGGTTGGGTTTGTGGCCTGTGTGTGCTCCAAGTACTCAGATCTGCTCTGGTAGCTGCAGGTGTGGCTGATACCTTGTCTCCTGCCTGCAGCCTCCCTTCCACCCTGAGTCACTGCCAGTGACTTTCCTGAGTTGAGGCCTTCTCAGATCTGTTGGGTCTGAGATTGGCCCTGGCTGGCTCCTGAATGCCTAGAACTGGCCTTTTGGCCTGATGTCTCACCACTGGATGAAAGGCCCTGGCCTCCTTATAAAGAAAACTCAGACATCAACAAGGAAATGAAAGACATATTATAGGTAAAGAGGGTCCCTGCTATCAGACACACACACAAGTTCATTGTAGGTGAGGTCAGTCCTCACCCAGCGGCTCTCGTGTCTTTTGTACATGATGTCGAGTTACATCTCCCTCCTACAAATCTTCCCTAACGGAGTGCTCTGTAGCACACCCCAGCTGCTCCATTCCTGCCTCCTGTGTTTGCTCACTTCATATGTCAGGCAGGTCTAATTTCTAGTAGCCCCCGATAGTGGAAAACCTGAAGTTGGGAGTCAAAAGACCAAGTTCTAGACCAGCGCTGCCCAATAGAAATTGCTGTAATGATGGAAACGTTCTGTGCCTGTACCATTCAGTACTGTAGCTACTCTGGCTTGTGTGGCTGTTCAGACTTGAGATGTGGTCAGTGCAGCTGAGGACCAAATTCTTAATTTTTTTAAAGTGTAGTTAATTTAAGTGGCTAGTGGCTGCTATACTGGGCATCACAGCTCTTGGCCCAGCTTTTCTCCAAAGAGAAATTTTGATTTCCCCCAGGAAAAAAAATACAGATGTACAGTAACATAACTTGTATATAATTTCAAGAGGTTCAAGGTTATGAACTCCAGCTAAAATGAAAGTAAGCGTTTTATAAACATGCTTGCTGGATGTGCTGAGTTGTGAGACCTTGAACAAGTTTCTTCCCTCTCCTGGGAAGATGAAGGGATGCCCTGTCCAGAGGGGCTACCTGGATACTAGCTCCATGCCTCAGTTTCCTCACTTGAAAAGAATCATAATTACAGTCACTGCACAGGGTTTAAAAGAGATACAATTCTACAAATGCCCCATCCCGGTAGGCTCTTGACAACTCATCGCAGTAATTTTAGCTGGCATTATAGATGCCCTCTTGCCTCTTTGGAAAACTCTGACAATTCTTATTCTTGCTCCAAATGTTTATAAAATGCTTACTTTCAGAGCTGGGGTTCATAACCTCGAACCTCCTAAAATTATATACAAGTTATGCATTGTACATCTGTATTTTTTTCCTGGGGGAAATCAGAATTTCTCTTTGGGGAAAAACAATTTCCAGCAGATTTTCAAAAAAGTCTGAAAGGTTGAACCGAGGGAGGCAAAGGAACTGGTATTCACAGTGCACGTGAACAAGAGCGTGTGTAAGCAAGGAGCCAGGGTTCTTGTCCCTGCCCTGCCACCTCCGAATTGACTAACTTCGTGGTACTTCAGCTTCTCCATCTGTAAAGTGGGAATAACAGGATGTATTTCATGGGTTGCTGTGGGGATTAAGTCAATAAATCCATGTTAAGTATGTAGCTTAGCACCTGGCTAAGTGAATGCTGGCTGCTTTTTCATTATGTCATCATCGTCATCATGTCCCTTCACTGTATGCCAGGCCTGGTGCAAGGTGTGTTTGTGTCTCAAAGTTTGCCCTCCCCTCTGCCTCATCATCTCAAGCCTCATCTCACATCTCTAACCCTTGCTCAGTCTGCTCCGAGCCCTGTGCTTCTGTTCCTTGTGTTGGAATGCTTTCCCCCAGATAACCACATGGCTCCTTCCTTCACCTCCTCCAGTCTCATCCACCTGATTTAGAGGGGCCTTCCTAACCACTCTATTTCAAAGAGGAACACTCATCCCTCCTCTCACCACCTTCCAGCATCGTCTCTGTCTTTATGTATTTGTCCAGTTTAATGTTTGCTTGCCTCTCCTAGGAGCGAAATTTGTTTTTCCTGCTATAGGTACAGTGCCAAAAGCAGTGCTTGACATACAGCAGGTATTCAGAAAAAAGCTCCGGGAATGAGTGGATACATGGATGAGTGAATGAATCTCATCTAGTCTGAAATGGCTCCTGTAGGGTTCTCAAACTCTGCAAAGTATCTCGTATGTGATATTTTCAATCAACAAACAATCCCCGAACCTCCCTCTGTGACAGATTAGGTCTCAGGTTCTAGGGATAGAAAGATGCATAAGAACATCTCAGGCACATGGGTACGCTTCTCTTCCAAGCACTTACTGCAGTTGTAACTGTGTTAAAGTTATGCTGGCATCCTGTTTGCTATGTGTCTTTCGCCCTAGACTGGAAGATCTCAGTGGGCAAGGATCCCATCTGTCTTGTTCAATGCTGCATCCTCGGCACTAGTACAGGGGCTGGGACATGTATGTGAATGACAGGGTATCGCAGGATAGGGACTAACAGAGGGGTCTGTGGATGTACTAGGTTGGGGCAACTGGCCCTGCTTAGGGAAGCGTAGGATGGAACTGGGGGAGATTGGCAAGGTAGGTGAGGAACCTCTTGTCCCCTGGCAGCTTGCCTTGATTCCCACTTGGCCAACCTTGTAGCATCTTGGGCATGATGGGAGGGTTGGAGCTTCCCCACCCTCAGGAAGCTGGGTGGCCCTTCTATATTTCAGCTTCTGCCTGAGCCTCTGTCCTTGGAGTTAAAAATAGGCAAGGATGGGAGCACAAGGACATGCTGTCCTTTTCTGCCACTGAGCAGTGATTCTGCTACCTCTTCTCAAAGGGGGCTGTAGGGCAGCAGGTTTGAAAAGCCAACAGCTTAAAGAATTATCCCTCCCTGCCCCCTTGAGGACACGCACAGACTTCTTTTCCCCAGTCTGGTGTGACTCTAAATGAGCTATGGAATGTCACAGCTGGAAGAACTCTCTAGGGTCGGCAGACATCTGGCAGGAAGCCCATCCCCTCCAGGCCTGGGACCTTGGCAGACATCACCAATCAATCAAGGCCCCCTTTCCTGAAACCATGGCAGGCATCACCAATCAATCACAGCACCCTTTTCTGCCAAGTCCAGACACAGTCTAAGAATTCTTAACACAGGGTATTTCAGGCAACAGCTACCAGAGTTGGCAGAAAAGAGAAAACCTATTTATCATCCCCAATCTAGACCAGTCGCCTCATGGTGGGAAAACTGAAGCTCACAGAAGGGCAGAAACTTGTCTGATGTCATACAGGAAGGCAATAGTGGAGCTGGGATGAGACCCAGGAGTTCTGATTCCTTGCAAGTCTTTTGTTTTCTGTCCCCTATTGTATCCTCTTTTCCACCAGAATTAAGGTCTGTATGTGTAGAAGAATGGCTTTTAGCCTACAGACTGCAGGACCCCAATTTTATACACCATATTGTATGTGCTGGCAATATTCTAGCTTTCATCAGATCTCAAGAGGCTGCTTGTACAACCAAGAAGGCAAAGACAGAGGGGACTAGAGAGAGACTGGATTGTAAGCATTTGTGGGCTGTGGATGAGCTGGAGTGACAGGCAGTGTACTACTTATGGCCAGTGGGCTGAGAACAGCTCTACTAAGGTGGGTTTGCTCTGTTGAGTGCTGGTGCCAGGTGGTTCCAGCTGGTCCATCTGGCCTTAACTGATCCTGGCTCATTCTCTTGGGTCTGGTAGACTCTGAAGGAAGGTGGCCATCCATGGACTGAGGAAGGTGGTGATAGGGAGCATGATGCTTGCCCTGATGGGTTGGGAAGGAGGGAATTCCATCACCCCAACCCTGCCCCATCCCCCACATTCCTGCTTCCCATGTGCCTACTGCATGTTTTCATCCGGGGACCTTTGTGGGGATATGAGTGCATGTGTGTATTCTGAAGATGATGTGCCTAGGGTCCAGGCTGAGCAGCTCAGGCCTTGTCTGGCCTTTGCAGCCCTGACTTCCTGTGCTGCCTCTGCTCATCCCCACACCATGGGCATCTTGGCCCTTGGAGGGGTCAATGTAGAATTAGGGGTTAACAGCTAGGCCTGGAAGGTGAGACGGGATGGAAGCATGTATATATTTTTATCTATATCTGAGCTTTATTGAGATTTAATTCTGATATCATACAGCTCACATGTTTAAAGTTTATAATTCTGTGGGTCTGAGTATATTTACATAGTTGTGCAGCCGTCATCATAGTCAGCTGTAGAAGATTTTTGTCATCCCGGCACCCATTAGCAGTCATTTCCCAGTCTACTTTCCATCTCTGTGGATTTGCCTGCCTTGAATGTTTAATATAAATAGAGTCATAAAATATATGGTGTTTTTGTGACTAGCTTCTTTTTTATAGCATAATGTCAAGGTCTATCTGTGTTGTAGCATATATCAGTGTTTCATTCTTTTTTATGGCTGAATAATACTCTATTGTCTGAATATACCACAATCTGTTTATCCATTCATCCGTCAATGGACATTTAGGCTGTTTCTGTTTTTTGACTATTACATTTAATGCTACTGCAACCCATTGGGTGGATGGGGTGGATTTGTTTTGCATTCTGTCTTTCCACCACTTACTTGCTTTGGGACCTTAGGCAAACTGTCAGTTCTCACGGCCTCAGTTTCTGAGAGTTTCTGGGAATTAGGAACACTGTTACATATCTCAGAGTACTGTTGATCATAGTGGCTATAAATTACTCATTGCCTTTATCTTAACCTTGACATTGATCATCCAAATGTTATGTCATTGAATTCAGCCCACAGAGGGCATGGCAGGATTCATCTCACAGTTACTTTGGATCTGTCTAATAAGGGACTAACATGCTGCCTTGTTATAGTGGTTTATTTGGTGGCTTGATGAGGTCTCTTTCCAGTATGTGGGCAGGGGAGGGGGCTCTTCACAATCCCCTCTACCTTTGGCATTTTCTTATAAGTAGAGACCATGTTTCTTTCCTTTGTTTTGTACTTTAACAAAAACTTTTTAAAATATACATGGCAAAAAGTGCAGTAGCTGGGAAACTTCCCTTGTGGTTCCATCATTCCTCTGCCATGAGAACAGCATGTCCCAGATAGGGATGCTCCTTTATCCTAGATCCTAGAAGAATTCTTAAAGTAGAGCCACAACTCGCTTATAAAGAATGTTTAATATGAGCGAAAACTAAAGTTTTTTGTTCTGTAAACCACTGAGATGTGGGGCTCACTTGTTATTGCAGCATAACCTAGTGAAGGCTGACTAACACATTTAATTCTTACAACAGTATTTGAACTGGGTTCTATTATTATTTCTATTTAACAAGGGAGCTTAGGCTCAAATAGGCTCAATAACTTTCTTTAGTGTACTCCAGAGTGGCAGAGGGATGATGCTTCAAGTTCCAAACCCAGTAATTCTGGCTCCAGAGCCTGTTCTCTTAGGAAGACGGAAGTACGTGGGCTGTGTTTGGTGAATGATGAGTAATCCAGTGTGGATGGAACACCTGGTAAGTGCATCGCTTCACACTTGTAGTATAGGTTTAGGGCAAATCCTGGAAGACTTGAATGCTGTGTGGATTGTGAAGCTTCCTGGTGCCAGATGGAACCATAGACTCTACCTTTTACCCACAGTCCAACTCCTTCCAGAGCTTGTTCACTTTGTCCCTAGTGCTAATGGAAATGACTCCCTGGGGAAAGACATCCATTTGTGGGGACTGTGAATTGTCTTCTCTCTTGTGATTGCTGAAATGTCCCTTCTCTAGAAAGTCTTCCTGTGTTAGCTGGAACAGAGTGAATGACTTTCCTCTGACCACCCCTGCTAAGGGCAGGACCTGCCCCCATGCCAAATGTGTTTACTCTGCGTCTAGAACTTTCTGTCCTCAATGTTTGGGTCCACATTTTTGCCTTCTCTCTGCATGTTTTCCATTAGTCAACATAACCTTCAATTGTACCGGAAGGTGGCACTTGCATGTACAATGAAATTTTAGGATTTTGTTTGCAATCAGGTATAATTCAGCATTGAAACAATTCTACTTATAGACCCTGCCTCTGCCTCCAGTGCTGTATTAATTACCCTTCTCCTCAGCTCCCATAAAATTCTGTGTATCTCTCTGCCCTTATGCTAGACTCTGTTGTAATTATAACACCTTGTGTTATAATTGCCCCTTTACTTGTCTGTCTCTTATGGTAGACTGGGAGTTTCTGTCAAGTCTGGGTTTAATTCATCTGTGTTAGGAGTCTCTGGCACTGAATAGGCAATTAGGAAGAGTTTGTTGAATGAATGATAATTACTTATCTGTTCCATCTCCCTTCGCCCCTCCACTACCTGTAAGCTCCTTAAGGACAAAGACTGTGTCTTATACAAATCCCCAGTGCCAGGAAAAGCATGGCATAGAAAATGAGCTCAGTAAATGTATATTCTTGTTGGATGAGTGAAAAATAACATTTCCTGCCAGAGGAAAAACCCTATAGAGTTACAAAGGGCATTCGTATACCTTACCCAGCTGATTCTCTCAGAATCTTCCCTCACCTTCTCTAGTGTTCCCAAATCCTCATCATGTGCCCTTTGGCGCCTTTGCTTCCACTCATTACATCTTCAAGTCTTTATGGTTTTTCTCTCTTCTCCCTTGAAATCCCTTGGAAAACTGTCCAAGACATTATTCCCACATCACCCTCACCCCAAGAGTAAAGCAGCTTAAAGGGCAAAAATTACACTCTGATCTGCCTTGAACCAAGATCATGCTCCTTCTTGACAGCTCTGGAGTCTTGGGCAGGGTCGTTAACCCTCCAGCTCCAGCTTTCTCTTCTGGAATTGGAGACAACACTTACCTTCACTGGAGGTTGGGGGATTAAGCAAAGAGGTAAGTCTTACACGTCTCTCATAGGCTCTGGTTGAACCCAGTAATTGGGAGTTCCTCTTTTTGTGAAAGGGGGATGCTTCCAGGGTGGGATTCCAGGTGTCAGCAAGCCAGTGGGAAGGAATCGTGGTTTAAAACAAACACAGGATGAGGTCCCCTTTGTTCTGAAACCTTCCCTTCTTGTGAGCGCCATCTCTGCACTGGGCAGGCCCAGGCCTCTGCACCTGGTCAGCACCACGGACAGTTCCTGCAGCTGCCAGCTCTGCTGCTGCTGGACTTGAAAGCATCTAAGAGACCTTCATTTGTAAGTCACACCCTTAGTTTATGGACCAAGGGAGCTAAAGCACGTCAGAATTTAACTCTGAAGTGCTATTAGTTGTCACCCACATCTCTATTTTGAAGATGTTGAAAAATGCTTGTCTTCGAATCTATGAAGTAATGACAGTTCATTAGAGGTGGTATCAGTGAGCAGTTGACTCTTGGCCCTTAGAGAGTTAATAGTAGTAGCCAGCATTTATTGAACACTGGCTGTGTTCCAGGCCTTTTTCACCCCTTCCTCCCCTGTCCTTTATAATTCTCTTAGCAAAGATTACATTTGAGGAATGTAAGTGTGAGATATATATTAAACCAACAGTCTTTCCACCATCTTCCTTCCCAAAACATTCCAGTCCTGAGCCTCACTTCTTTAGAACATTGTTTCCTGCCAATTGATTAGGGGTTTAAAAAGCATTTCAAATGCATGTCCTGCGATCCATCAGCTGCATTCTAGGTATGTACTGAGAGGAACTGTGAACAAATGGTTACCAAAAGATATCTGAAAATGTTTGTGGCAGAGCTATTTGTAATATCCCCAGAAAGGAGACTACCAAAATTTTTATCACCTATAGGGTAGATGGAAATTATTTAGATATATTTGCACAATGTACTATAATAAAACCAAGAGAATGAATGAACTGTATTGAAACAGTCAATATGGATGAACCCAACCAACATAACATTGAGTATAAGAAACCAGATGCTTAAGAATATACACTAGAGGGCGGCGTCTGTGGCTCAAGGGAGTAGGGCGCTGGCCCCATATACTAGAGCTGGCAGGTTTAAACCTCGCTCTGGCCAAAAACTGCAAAAACAAGAATATACACTAGATGATTTTGTGTATCTAAAAGTACAGAACGGGCAAAGCCAGCCTGTGCTGTTGGAAATTAGGGTAGGGCTTCTCTTACAGGAGAAGTAACTGGAAGTGTGCGTGGGGGCTCCAGGGCATTGGTAATATTCTCTTTCTTGATCTGAGTGCTGGTGCCATGAATGAGTTCACTTGATAGTATTTATCAAGGTATATACACTTACAAGTATGCAGTATGTAATTATATACTTTTCTATGTGTATATTATGCCGCAACAAATAGTTGGTTTCTCCAGAAGAGAAGAAAATGCTGAGATGTTTGTGTGCAGAATCATGAGTAAGAACTTTGGGGGTAGCTGGTCAAATGGAATATTTAGAGTTATTCAGTGTGAGTAGAATGTAGAGCGTCCACTGGGGAGAAGTAAGAATGAGGCTGGAAATGTACAATGGGAACAGGTTAGAGAGACAGTGCATGTTAAAGCCTTTGGAGTTTATCCGCAGGGAGTGGGGTGCCATGAAAGGTTTTTGAGCAAAGAAATGGTGTGTGCGGGGTTGAGGTTTGGAAAGCTCATGCAGGCCACAGGATGGAGAGGAAGCTGGCAGTAGGGGATACCAGTTAGCACAGAGAAAGAAACTGAGTCACAGAGGGTTAAGTAATTTGCTCAAGGTCACACAACTAATAGCATAGTTAGGCTCAGGCAGTCAGGCTCTATCGTCTTGTTTTTAACCTCTAGGCTATGCTGACTCCTGAAGATGCCCAGAAATATTAGCAAACGGCTGTGGACTGTGAAAGCAGCAGAGACAGTGGCCGTCAGGAGACCTCAATTCTAATATGAACTTGGTCATTGACTCATGCCCTTCTTTGTGCTTCATTTACTTTCTATACAATGAAGGCGTTGGTCTAGGTGGTCTCTAAGTTCCCTCCAAAAGGAATCTTTAACAGTTGCACACCAATGGCGGGGACAGGAACCATTTGTTTTTGCATGTCTCTGACCCTCCCTCCGCCCCCACGGGCATGTGGCTGTTTAGGGGAAGGCAGGCATGATAGCTCTAAGGAGAAAGGGGGGAAGGTAAGAACCCTAACAGAAGCAGTCAGGGTTTGTGCCTCCAAAGTCTGTCCTTAGAGACACAGTCAGAGGCAACACCAGGGCTCTAGAGGCCTGAGTGCCTACGGGTAGATGTGTCAGTCCTCAAGTTTCAGATGAATTTCAAGACATAGGCAAAGGAGGCTATGAGTCTGAAGTCATTGGGAATAATGAGGCCAGGGAGAGGCTGACCGTGGGGAAAAAAGAGGCATCAGTGTCCAGGGTATTTATCTCAGAGGGACAAGGATGTGGGAAGGGGAAGCAGTGAGCACAGCCTTGGTGCTTCTCTCCTCCCTCGTGTCCAGGGGGTCTTCACAGACTGCTGAATGGACATGGAGTCAGCACTCATAGTCATGGGATTAGACGCTGCTCATTGTGGTCAGGGATGAGAGCGAGTCATGGAACCTCACTCAGCTTTGATGCCTCATTTGGAAAACAAAGTTCACAATACCCATTTTCATTAAATGGGGAATGGCTGTGTTCTCTCCTTCTCCCTCTCACCACCACACTCCTAGGCTCTCTGGTGCCAAAGAGTGTAGGATCGGTTCCCACACAGACCTGAGTTTCAAACCTACCTCTGTCTTGCCTGGTGTAACCTTGGATAAGTTGCCGAGCTGCTCTGAGCCTGTTTCCTTATTGTAAAATTAGGATAATAATACCTTCTGAGTTATGGTGGGCTTAAATTATATGTATAATAATAGTTGGTACAAGGTAAAAACTAAAAACCATGGTATCTGCTCTCGTAACTTATCATTATTATCATTTTATCATCCTGTTTGTTATGAACACTTGCTTTGGGGAGAGAAAAAGTACATGAAACACATTCATATGCAAATGTAAACAACTGAGTAAGCGTCACCACTTGTTTTCTTTATTAGAGAATTCGCTAAAATTCAAGATCCTAAAGCCAGTTAGGTCCTAACGCCAGTTAAATTCATTGCTCTTTCAGAGGGGACAGGCAGCGTGGGGTGCTGTCCCTGGTGCTGGATGGCAGTGAGCGAGGGATGAGCTAACTGTAACTACAGGCACCATCTGGGGCAGCCAGCCTGTCTCAGGTCAGGTTTCCCCAAGCAGACCCAGTGGTGAGATGCACGTGGGAACAGTATATGAGGGGCGTGCGGGGCAAGGAAGGAGAGAGGTCGGCGAGGCTGTGCTCTGAGACAGCTCACAGAGGTGGCCCAGCCTCTGTGCAAGTTGCTCCAGAGCCTGTGTGGAGCCTCAGAGTTATTCTGACCCCTGGCAAAGGAAATGAGGGTCCAGTTGGTCTTTGATGAAAGGGTAGAGTGGGGAACAGTTAGGGGTCATCTGTTTCCAGGTCTTTGTGGGTGGGGGTGTGGGCTCAGTAGCTCAAGGGAAGCAAGGGAAGATCCCCCCTGCCCTCATCCAAAAGCAGCTGTCAGGTACAGGTACTGACTATTGGAAGCTGCTAGACCCTGAAGCGGGGAGGGGGCTCACAACAGTAGTGGCAAGGGGGCCTAGGTCGGGCACCTCATTGTTTACTATGGCAGGTCAAGCGAGGGTCCTAGGAGACTGCAGGGCTGTTAATTTCCTCTTTGCTGCCCAGTGGAGTGTGTTTGATCGGCAGAGATCACGTGCAGCAGTGTTTCTCATCTCTCTGAGGGCTTCTCCCTAACGTTTGTTGAAAGAGTGAAAGTGCCATCCTCCTCCCTGCACCAGGGCTGAGACGAGGCCCTTGGACTCGGTCACCAGCAGTTGCTGGAGGCTGGTTTTAGGGAGCCATGGGGGAACAGGGCCTTCTCTGAGGGATTGGAGAGAGCGTGCTAGCGAGATGGTGGCCAGAGGCTGCTCTTGAAGAAGTATGCTGGTGGAAGAAGTAAAGGCTTGGGCAGGTGCGAGGCGGAGTGGAAGGGGCCAGAAGATGGAGAGACCACCCAGAGAGGACAATGGGCAGGATGTCATGGTGAGGGTGGGTGGAGGTGGGGTGGTCAGGAAAAAATGATGGGTCTGCCTCAGCCAGGAGGAGGGGAGGCTCGAGGGACAGGTGGAGAGGTCTGAGCATAGTTAACATTCAGAAGTGACAAAGAGCTAAACCCGTGGTTCTCAACCTATGGGCTGCGACCCCTCTGTAACAATAAAAATACATCGCAGCATTAGGAAGGTTGAGAACCACTGAGCTAAACAAAAGGGAGCACATCGTTCAGGCAGGTGGGGTGGATAGGTTATGGGGGGGAGTTGGGAAGGGCATCTTGGGGACTATGAGAGTCAGCCAGAGATGACCAGTGGAAGGTTAGGGTAGAGGTTAGATGGTAGGCTTTGTTGTTGAGCTTGATCCAGTCATGTCCCCAGATTGGGGATGGTGGCACATGAAGGGAAAAATCCCCTGAAGTTACCAGTAAGACAACTGGGCAGCCCTCTCTGCAGGGGCTGGGCTCCTTTTGTTTAGCACCTCCGAGCTGCACTGTGGTGAACATTCTGATTGTCCGAGGTCTTTGTACCTGGATTGTCAGTTTGCAAAGCCAGGTTCACCTGTGTAGCGGGGCTAAACAAAAGGGAACACATCTTCCAGGCAGGTGGAGTGGATGGGTTGTAGGGTGGGCTCAAACAGGGGCCTGGATAGGAAGCGCTTTGAGGGCTGCCGAGTGCCAGCAGGTGTGAAGCACGGCTCTGGGGGCCGAGTTCTTTGTCAGGCTTTACTCCTCCCTCTTCCGGGCGAAACTGTGTCAGACCCTGGTGGGTGGAGATGGAATGGGGTTGGGGCTGCAGAGCAGGGCTTAGGGGGGAGGTGAAAAGGCTGGGCAGGTGTCTGCAGCCTGCCTGCCAGGAGCCCTGTCATGGGTCTGTGTCCCCCAGCAGGGAGGGGTGTTTGTCCCCATACACATGACTATGTGTGGGGGTGCACATGCGCACACACATGCATAGAGGGACATCTCCATGTACGTGAGTCTGTGTTCCTAAATGTGCATGCCAGTGTTTCCATGTCTTTCTGTGTCTGTACCTGCTATACACAGAGAGACACAGAAGCTGTAGGGACAGGGAGGCCGCAAATGCCAGTTAGAGAAAGAACAAATGAGTGGAAGCAGAGCTAGCGCACGTGCCCGCACGTGTTCAGAAACACCAAGGCTGCATGTGCGTCTGGCACACACATAGATGGCATGCCTGTTTAGCCTTAGAAACACACAGAATGACAGGGACCTGGAGAAGCCAGGGAACACACCAGCGTCGACACTCAGACACATGTTGGCATACTCTGTCTTTGCATGTCTATTCCTGTACGTGTGTGTTGCTGTGTGTTTTTCTGAGTAGGGGGGGGCATCTGTGTGTCTGAGTACCCCAGACACACGTGGGAGACAACATGAGGGTCCAAGCTCTGAGAAACGCAGTGGGTGTATCTCTACACATCCATGTGTGCACGTGCGAGTGTGACTTGCTTAGAGTCAGGGAAGAAGGAGCTCAGGAGGATGCCATTCGGGGGTGTCCTGGCCTCACTCCAGCTCCTGCTGGGGAGGGCTCCTGGCTCAGCTCTCCTGTCCTCTGACAGAAGCTGCCCCAGCAGGAGCAGGATGTTGGGGCTGCTTTGTCCTGATAGGCCAGCCCTGATGAAGCCCCTCAACTCCAAGCCCACAGTCCCTGGGGACGGGGAAGGGATACGTAAAGTTTACCTTGAATCACTAGGCTGTGGAGCAGGCGCAGAGACCATCCTGGGGCTCCCCACCTTAGTGGCCTTCTGGCATAGACAAGTCCCTAACCTCTCTGTCCCTCTCATCCTTGGCACTGCAGCGGGATAGTCTAGCATCTGCCTCACAGGTGGCAATGAGGATTAAGACTAGTCTCAGGGCAGACCCCATCCAGCAGTTATTAATTGAGCACCACCGCTAGACAATGTGCCTGGCGCTGAGGGTTTCACAGTGAACACGCAGAGTTCCACATCCTGGTGGAGTCTCCCTGCTGCATGGAGGAAGCAGGTCAGTGGGCCAGTGGTGTTTACCACACCAGGGTGGGGAGCAGGAGGAAGGGAACCAGAGCAGACATCAGGGCAGAGAGAGGCTGGGGCAGGAGAGGGCTGCTGTTTCAGAGGAGCTGGGAGTGGCCCAGGAAGGCCTCTGATAAGGTGACAGGAAAAGGCCTGAGCCACTGGTGGGACAGAGGATGTTTTGGGGGAGGGAGTAGCAGGTCATTTAACCCCGTGGTAACCCTTTCATTCTCCTGCTTTCTGGTGGAGGAAAAAGAGGCACAGAGAGGCTGAGTGATTTGCCTGGAGTCTCCCAGCCAGAGAGAAAGAGGTCCAGGATTTGAACTCAGGCGTTTGTTTCAGAGCCAATGGCCTGAATCAGTGGTCTTCAGTCAGGGATGATTTTTGCCCTTAGGGATGTTTGGCAGTGTCTGGAGACATTTTGATTGCCACAGCTGCACTGGGGGAGCTAGCGGCATCTAGCAGACAGAGGCTGAGGATGCTGTCAGACAGGCTGCGGTACACACGCTAGCCCTGCCACGCAGCGTGCCACCCAATGCCAGTCGTGCTGGGAGACCCTGTTAAATCCACATAGAGCACTTGACAGAGAATGTGACACATAGTAGGTGCTCAACAAATAGTAGCTGCAGAGGAGGAGGAGAAATGATTTGGAGAAGGTTGCAGGGGAGGAATGTCCATGTGACTGAATCCACCAATTATCGGAACTCATGTGAGGCTGTCTGTTGGAGGTTGGTGGGCTCGGGTGGAGGCTGCAGCTGGGCCACCGAAGCACTAACTATATGGCTCATCTTTCTATCCCCCTCCCACCTGTGTCTCTCTCTCTCTATCTCCCTTGGCCTCTTTGCCCGGAAGGGGATGGCCGGAGGCTGAAGGGGGGCATCCAGAGGAGCACGGAGACCGGCCTGGCAGTGGAGATGCCCAGCCGGACGCTGCGCCAGGCCAGCCATGAGTCCATCGAGGACAGCATGAACAGCTACGGCTCAGAGGGCAAGTGAGTGTGGGCCCTCACTTGGTCTGGGAGTGGTGGGGGGTGAGCGTGGAGCCCTGGGTGAGCTCAGGCAGTGGGAGTGGCTTAGGTCCCTGGGCAGTGCCCCTCTTTACAAAGAAGGTGGTGAAACCAGCAGAACTGCAAGGGAGAGTGAGCAGAGCACAAGGCTCCGATGCCCGACCGCCTGGATCATCCTGGCTCCACTCCTTTTCTGAAGCTTGACCTTGAGCAGGTCAAGTCTCTGTGCCAGTTTCCTCACCCATAAAGTGGTGATAGTAGCGCCAGTCTCATAAGGGTGTTATGAAAATACAATATTTATAATCCATATAATCCCGGGCTAATTCTTAGACATGGGGCAGTGTTTGGCACATATATGCTACATATGTGTCTCAGTAAAGCAATACAGAAGGGGATAAGAAGGTTTTCAGTATCAATATTCCCTTCTTTTAGTTTCTTAAATCTCAGCTGGCATTTATTTTATTTTATTTTACTTATTTCATTTTTTTATTTGTTTTAAAATTTTATTATTTTATTTTTGAGACAGAGCCTGACTCAGTTGCCCAACCTGCAGTGCCATTGCATCATCCACCTGACCACAGCCTCAGACTCTGGGCCCAAGTGATCCTCCTGCCTCAGCCTCCCAGAGTGCTAGGATTATAGGCGTGAGCCACCATGACCGGCTCCAGCTGGTTTTTACACATATATATTACTGCTTGAGAAAGGTGTTTTCCTGTACCGGAAATTATTAAATAGCAGCACCTAGTGTTGCTCTCACTTGGCGGCATGTCAGAATGACGGGAGAGCATGTTACAAATGCAGATTGCACGGCCTTGCCCCTGAGCTGCTGAATTAGTCTCTGGGAGTGGAGCCCAAGAATCTCATTATTAAAAAGCTCTCTGGGCTCAGCGCCTGTGGCTCAAGTGGCTAACGCACCAGCCACATACACCTAAGGTGGCGGGTTCGAATCAAGCCCGGACCTGCCAAACAACAATGATGGCTGCAACTGAAAAAAAAATAGCCAGGCGTTGTGGCCGGCGCCTGTGGTCCCAGCTACTTGGGAGGCAGAGGCAGGAGACTCGCTTGAGCCCAGGAGTTGGAGGTTGCTGTGAGCTGTGATGCCACGGCACTCTACCCAAGGGGACAGCTTGAGGCTCTGTCTCAAAAAAAAAAAAGCTCTCTGGAAGAAGGATTAATCTAGATGAGGGGTTTCTCCGCTTTATGGACCCCTTTGAGAATTTTGGGAAAGTTTTGGGCTTGCTTTCCCCGAATACACAAACACTCACACATACACACACATTCTAACACATATAAAGTCATTCTCATACACAAAGCCATATAAACACATTCTTCTCATAACTATAGGAGGGAGGTTCCCACATTCCTCTAAAACCATCCATCAATCCCCAGCAAAGAAACTTTTCATCCAAAGTGACTTCCTTATCATACAGATGACTAGGGCACTTAGGTTAACGAGCTTGCCCTGGGTCCCACAGCATGCTACTAGGTCTGGAACCTGGTAGGGTTCCTGTCTCCCTGCTGGGGTTATTCCATAGTGCTATGTCGTTTCATGGTTTCGGCTGTCCTCTGATGTGGGGCAGGGACTGTCATGATCCTCGTGCACATGAGGAGACTGAAACTTGGAAAAGTTAAGTGCCACATAGGTCAGGCCACCAGCCACTAGACACTTGCGGCTACTTAAATGTCAACCAGTTTAAAATAAGATGAAACATTCTGTTCCTCTGTGGCACTAGTTACATTTCAAAGGGTCAATCACAATAGGTGGCTAGCAGCAGCCCTATTAGAAGGCATGGGACATTTCTGTCATCACAGAGTTCTGTTGGACAGCAGTGGCCAAGTGATTTGGTAAGGCTCGGTGTGGTCTCCACCCTGTCTCTCAGTGGGGGCCTCCTCCGGCCAAAAGCCTTCCTCATCCCCAGCCTCTCCTACAAGGGGCACCTCCACCCTTGGGAATGGCTGCTGTTCTACCTACCTCCTTGCAAGACTTTCCAGTGGCTTAGAAGAGGAGGACAGTGGAAGGGAGAAGAGGAAGAGGAAGGAAGCCAATGTCTCCTTGAACTTGAGAAACATGGCAAGGCAGCCAAATCTAGAAGAAGATGTTCTTGGTGTCTGAGGAGCAGTGGGTCCCTGCTGGTAGATGTGAGTCCGAGGGGATCAGGAGGTGTGGGTCCTACTCCTGCCTCTGCCATTGACCCCCTAGGTGGTCTTGAGCACATCTCTTGAGCTTTGAGGAGGCCAGTAAGCATCTTGTTGGCCTCATGAGAAGGTCGGGAGGACCAGATTATAGAGAGGTTGACCAACATAGTTCAGCGAGCAGCAGCAGGGAAGTCACCTGTACTCAGTTTTATAGGAGTGGAGGCAAAAACTTAGAGAGGTCATATGACTTGCAGATGGGCGCATCTGGCGAGGATGTTGTGAGAGAGAAATGAGGGGCTGCCTGCACGTGGCAGGTGCACACTCTTGTTATCATTCACTGCAGTGTGCTTTAAGGGGCCAGAGAGTCCAGTTACGTTACAGACAGGTTCAAAGCCAAGACTCGGGGGTCAGATAATCCTGGTTTGTAACGGTTCATTTCTGCTTCTTAACATTTATGTGGCTTCACCTCTCTGAGCCCAGATTCTTCTTCTCTAGAAAGGTAATAGTACAGACACTCAGAGTTACTGTGGGGATTAAACTCGTTAATATATATCAAAGCACCGTGAACAGTGATTGGCATGCACCATAATTATTAGCTGTTAGTTATGTAGTTGGCTGTTCATGGTTAGTGGTGTTCCAGTGGACACAGTAAACCATCCCCAGTACAATTTTGTCTCTAAAGTACCAAGCACGGAGTAAGCGCTGAATAAATGTAAGCTGTGATGATCATGATTATAATAGGAGGTTTGGGGTAAGTGTTCTGAGCCTCACTGAGGAAGGATCAAGTGGTTTGGAGGGTGCTGGGTCCGGCAGGGAGGATAGTCTTGGCCTCCTGAGAGGGGCTGAGTTTTGGTGAATTCCAGCCAGATACTGCCACCTGCTGAACACCTGGGTGAGGAAGGGACATTGACAAGGGACGGCCTCCTCCTTGTTCTTCAGGTATTTTGGGCACTGGTTGGACCCAGGTGCCAGGCTCTGATAGAGGAAAGGATGTGATTGTCCTCCCCTTTCCCGACCCCCTGGGCTTTTGCCAGCCCAGCTGGGGCTTACAGGGAGCCAGTCTGCCTGAGCAGCCCTGGCAGTGCCAGGCATGTCTGACCGTGTGCTGGGTCGCTGGGCATGTGTATCCTGCAGGCGGGCACAGGAATGCTTCCGTGTAGATGTTCATCTCAGCAAATATGATCGAGCACCTGTAGTGTACCAGGCAGTGAACTGGGCACCTGACTAACAGTCTCAGGAGACCTACAGAAGACTTGTATAGAAAAGTTGGGAAATGCTGAATTTCCAGCCAGGGCTGAGGGATGGGTACAGAGTGCACATGGGTTGGGCCACTGTGTGAGGATGTCCTGAGTTCCACACTGCTGATACCAATAGCCTTTAGCCTTTGCTATTCAAAGTGAGCCATAGTCTGGCAGCATCCCCTGGGAGCTGGTTAGAAATGCATTATCTCAGGCTCCACCCCAGACCCACTGAATCAGAATCTGTATTTTAGTAAGATCTGCGTGGTTTGTATGCACGTAAGGTAGAGAAACCTAGAGAACACTTGCTATGTGCAGTGTGCTGAGTGCTTTCACATATATTGACTCATTCAGTACTCACAACAAGAAATGTAAGCTCAGGGAAGTAACTCACTCACCCAAAGATCACATGGCCAGTAAGTAACAGAGCCGAGATTCAAATCCAGGCATTTGGCGTCTGCTTTTAATGATTACACTCAATTCTTTCTCTGATTTAATACTGCATCTATGAAGATTTCTGGAGCTGGAGGCTTCCAGGATGGTTTGGTGGATTGAGGATGCAGTCAAAGACCCAGAGTCCTCCTGTTTTTCCCCTCCGCAGGCCTCAGCACTTTGCCCAGACATGGTTTCTCCCCTGGGGCTGAGGAAGGGTTTTCTTTCTCTGAGCCTTTTCTGCCTGGTCAAAAATTAGGGTTCTGTGTCTTAAGGATGGAGGGTCAACCAGCTGAGCCACCAGAGCAGGCCCATCTCACCCAGACAAAGGGCAGAGGATTAAGTTCAACACCCCGAGAAAGGACCATGAGAACAGTGCCTCCCCAGACATTCCCCCCACACCCTGCAATCCTGAGACACCCCCCTGTGGACTGTCTGCTTTAGTTTGGGTTTTCCCCAAACCAAAGTGTAAGTGATTCACTTGGGAGATTATTCAAAATAATAACAGAGCAGCATACAAGACAGAGACAAGGATGCACCCAACAAAACATGCTTGAGGAAGCCAGAGACCCTGGCGGGCAACCGGGGCTTAATCCTGATGGGGAACCAGTGTAGAACATGCCCCTGAGAGCCACCGCTCGGAGGTGAGGGAGCAGAGGTATTTATACTCTAGCTATTACCAGTTACTAATTGATGGCCACTGCCTATTAACTCTGGCTCTTCCTGTGGCTCAGTGGGTTCTGTAGATTCGAGTTCTTCAGGGGCTAGAGCAACGTAGACAAGAGAATGCAGGTGTTAGCACTTGGAAGTCAGCAAGCACAGATGAGGTAAGGGGGTGGAGGTGGGGGGGGGGGTGACCAGCAGAGTCTGTTACACTGCCTGAGTGCATAGAACCATCATTTCCCAGCTGCCTGAGCCAGAGACCTGGGGTTTTCTCGGACAGTTCTCCTCAGGGCATAATCCATATCCAATCCATATTGGGCTCTTATCATTTTACCCTTCATTATCTCTTGAATCCCATGATTTCTCCCCATCTCTATCCCCTGGTCAAGGCCACCCATCACTCTTGCCTGGATACTGTTAAGTCTCCATTAGGGGCTGAACTCTGCAGTCTCTCACCCAGCACCTATTTGCTCAGACCTCTCCCAGCCTCACCCATGTCCCCAGTCATATGTCCCCTGTGCCACCACCCTGAACCTTTCACTCTGCCCTCTTTCTCACCTTGGGGGCTTTGTATTCACTGCTCCCTCTACCTAGCTCTGCCTCTCCTAACCTGCTCCCCCTTCACCCTCTGACTCATGCCTTCTCCAGGTCCCAGCTGACAACTGGAACATAAACTGTATCTTGTGTGTGTGCCATAAACTGTCTCCGCTTAATTGATAGTGGCTCCCTGGAGTGCTATGTTGAGAAGGATGCTGGAGCCCATCCAGGCTCATTGGGAGTGCTGAGGTTGATTAGCAATGTCTGCCCTGGGCATGGACAGGGGAAGTGGAACATCAGGGGTCTACCAGTCCTGGATGCATGAGCAGATTCCACACACCCCTGTGCTCCCCTACCACAGTACCCTGTATTCTGTGTCCTAATTGTCACCTATATACCTGTCTGTCCCACTGGACACAGGGTTCAGTGTTGACAGAAGCATGTACATACTCCATTCCTTCCCAGTATCCATCGGCTCACAAAATCAGGGCCTTAGCCTCTTTTTGGACAACCTGGAAGCTCTCAGAGCTGGCTCCCAGCACCCACCTGCTCCTTACTTCTGCCCCTCATTGTCCTGAGGTGTCTGGGTCATCAGCACGCAGGTCCCTGGGTGTCTGGGTCACTGTGCCCATAGCCCCGGAGAGCAGAGTGTGAGCCAGTGGTGGGGCCATTGCAGGCTGACAGTTACATTCATGCTGAGACTGTTTCTGATAAGCAAAGGCTCTGGAGGCTGGGGTGGGTAGTGGGGTGGGCAGGACCCTCTTCCCTTTCCTGCTTCTGTGATTTAGTAGTCATTGATTGAGCAAAGTCTTTGTGCCTAAAGGACAGAGTGGGACTGGATATGGATGTGGGTTAGGAGATGGGATTTCTTTTGTTTTATTTCATAAACAGTAGTATTTCTTGAGCATTTAAATGTGCCAGACTCTGTTCTAAGGCATTTATCTCACTTAATTCTTATAGCAGCACTGAAGATTATCTTGTTCTTCATTCTTATTTAAGAGGAAAGGAAACCAGGGCTTTAAGAGGGGAAGAATGTGTCTCTAGTGAGTGGTGGAGTCAGGATTCAGTTTCAAGCCTGCCTGACCCCAAAGCTTAGACTGCAAATTCCTGTGGTCTGCTCAGGGCAAGGCTAAAGTCCCCTCAGGGCACACAGGAAATCATCTAAGGTAGTGCTTAAGAAGGTGAATTCTGGAGCCAGGATTTCAGGGTTCAAGTCCCAGGTCTGCCATTTCTTAGCAGAGTGATCTGGGTTGAATTTCTTGACACTTCTATACCTTGGTTTCCCCTTCTGTAAAATGGGTATTAATTACAAGTACCTAGCTTTTAAGAGTTGTTAAGAGGATTGCATGAGTCAACATTGATAACTTAGTACTATCAGTGCTTGGTTCATGACAAATTTTTTTTTTTTTTTTGAGACGGAGCCTCAAGCTATCCCCCTGGGTAGAGTGCTATGGCCTCACAGCAACCTCCAACTCCTGGGCTCAAGCGAGTCTCCTGCCTCAGCCTCCCAAGTAGCTGGGACTACAGGCGTCCGCCACAGTGCCGGCCATTTTTTGGTTGCAGTCATTATTGTTGTTTGGCAGGCCCGGGCTGGGGATTCGAACCCGCCACCTTAGGTGTATGTGGCTGGCGCCTTAGCCGATTGAGCCACAGGTGCCGAGCCGACAAATTTTTGATCAATAACAAAATAGATCAAATCCCCAGCTTCATGCTCACAAACCACAGTCTCATGGAGGGGCCACGTGTGGAAATGTCTTGCCTGCTTGAAAAGCCAGAGTCAGGATTATGTGATATGGTGTATCCTGGCACATGGGCAATTCTGCTACAGCACTTGTTTTGAAAATGAGAATTTGTTACAACGTGACTGAAGTATTAGGAAAGAATTTGCGCATAACAGTTTTCACATTTGCTCAGTCAGGTACATTGAGAAGCACTAGGAGAAGGCAGAAATCTGCACCTGGGTAAGAATATACAAAACGCACACCCAGGGCACACCCTGCTCTCTCTGTTTACGGTGTGTGAGCCACACCCATCCACACCTGGCGGCATGAGCCTCCATCCCATTTCATCTTTTCCCTAACCCACGTGCTCCAGCCCTTCTGACACCCACTTCCGCAAGCAAACTTCAGGTTGTTTTCAAGGTCAAGTGCCTCTTTGATTGTAGTATTTATGCATTTCGTAACCATGTAACATGTATAAAACTATGCTGTTGTTTTTATTGTGTTCCTGTCTATTCATCTTCTTTTTCTTTTTTTTTTTTTTTGATGTGATACTGACCCCATTTTCCCCATAGGCTCTGTGATTTTTATAGCAGGCCTTTGCATTGCACAGTAATTTTTAGGAACACTTATTTTACGTTGCACCAGAATTGACTATGTTGTAGGCTCAGCAAGTTTGGGGGAAGGTGGACGGATGGGTTTTACGTTGGGGGGTGGGCAGTGAGTGGATGAACAGGAAGCCCATAAGCTGCTAAAACCTTTCAGAACCACATAAGCTATAATCACCATGAGGCCTGTGCAACCTTTCAATTTCTGATGCCCTTGAGACGCGTGATCCAACTGGAAAAGAGAATGGAGTCAAACCCCTGAATAACCCAGTCACTTCTTTGACCATCAAGAACACACAAAAAAAAAATCCAGAGGCCGAACCAAGCTCAGAGGTTAATAATAAAAGACAAATGGGTTTCATCTCCATAAACAAACGTAACAGGATTTGAAATGCAGGAAATCTCATTTCACCATTAACAAAGACTACAAGGCCAGTGGAATATGGGTTGTAATCCTGTTTCAGGGCTCTGCCTTTGCCCAAGTGGCACGTGTCCCTGGCAGGAGGCTGCTGCGGCAGTGTTTCCTCTGCTGTCCCCAGACGGCCTGGGCTTGGTCTCACACGTAGACCCTGCACTTTTTAACAGGTCTGGAATAGAAATGCTATGAAATGCCAAGAAGAGGAGAGGAAGCACTCCAAGGCCAGGTGGTAGCACCGGCAGGTCCTGGTCTCTCCTTGATGCACTCAGCAGACACTCTGGACTAAGCCCCTTGCCCACAGTATCTTGCTGACTCTCCCCAACAACTCAGCTAGGTGATGACTATTTATCCCCCATTTTATACCTAAGGAAACTGCAGCTCAGAGAGGTTAAAAAATTTTGCCCCAAGTTGTACAGCATCGGAATCCAGTGTCTGTTAGGCCAAAGTCCATCCTTCACTGCTGTCCTCTATTTTCCCAGTTTGCGTCCATCTGTAAGGGTTGGCAGTGGACACGGATTGAGTTCCCATGATTGCATGTAAGGACTGGTCTAAGTTATAGCATGTATGTGGCACTGAATCCATTAAGCTCTCTTGTACTCCTTTGCTAACGGGTCCTGTAGCAGAGATTTGGGAAACATAAAGCTGATACAGCCAACTAAATAGTGTGCAATGTCATTTGCAGATAAGAACATTGAAGTGCAGGCACAGAGACAAGAGCACCTCGTCAGAGGTCACACAGCAGGCGGGTGGCCAGCAGATCTGATTTTGTAGTCTCTGCTTCCTTTCCTACTCCAAGGAAGATCCCAGGGTGGAGTAAGGTCTCCAATGCCGTCCCTCTGGCCATTAGGGACTGGCCACCACTTTATTCCTTCTTCCTCCAATCCCTGGGAGATGGGATAGCTCATTCAGGGTTTCTGGGGCATCAGCCTGGTTCCTTGGCAGCCAGTGAGGCTCCCTGGGATGGGAAATCAGGCAGCCGCCCAGATATTATAAACAATTACTGCTAATTACCAGGCCTGCCAGTTCCCCATTGTCTGCTCACAATCCCACCAGGAACTGAGGAGCAGACAATGATGATGTTGGAGGAAACTTTCAATTTCAGGCTGCAGAAGCCTTGCTCTGCTTTGGAGGCTGGGCTCCCTCATGCCCTGAAACCCATGAGGCCCCGCCATTTTTCAGGCTTTTGGGGCCCAGACCCTCCTTATGAGATGGAGCCTGGACCTCCCAGGTGACTAGGAAGGCAGGGTGGGAAAGAGAGCCAGGGCACGGAGGAAAAGCTGGGCACTAGCTCTAGAGGGTCTAGGGTTGAAGCCCTAGGGCTGTGCATTAAGGGTCTGTGGTTTTGCAAGAATAGTGGGTATACATTTCAGTCCCTAGACATTTAGGTGATTTTATTTTTTCTATACTTTATTTTAAAAAAACCACTGTTGCATAATTGTTAAGATAACAGACTCAGAAGTCTGCTGCCTGGGTTCAAATTCTACTCAGCTTCTGCCTTGGGTTGGCATCTTCCTGAGTAGACTGACGCAGAGATTCAGGTGGGAACTAGTTATTGGCCAGGTGGTCCCTAGGACCCCAGCATGGGACTCATGAAGATTGAGACAGCAAGGTAAAGGGTGGTGATCAAGGCTTTAGTTATATAAGTCAATAACAACAACAATAACAAGAATAATTTTACTATTTTGCTTAAGCCTGTTTCAGTAAGATTTCTCCCTCCCTTTACCTCTCCAAGTATTTCTTTCCCATCTCTGAAATGGGAATAATTATTTTTATTGTTGTTGTTATTGACTTGTATAACCAAAAGATGAAGTATCTTGCTTCAGGCAGAGCTTGATCCAGGAGATCACACAATGCCATCGTTCTGATGGCTTCATTCTTGGGACCCAGGTGGTAGCAAGATAGCTGTCAAGAGTTCTAGTCCTGTGTTTCAGTCTCGAGTGTGGTGGTAAAGGAGAGCTTCTTACTCCCCATGGTTCAAACAAAACTTCCAGGACAGATTCTTATTGGCAGAATTGGGCCACACACGTGCCTCAGAGCCAGTCACTAGCCAAGGGGAAGGAATGCTCTGATTGGCCAGGCTGGCTGGATTTGTTCCACCCTACTGCAATCACATGCCATGGGGAGGGAGCTCCCAGAGGAAATTTGAGGTCTCATTACCAAAGAAAGGGAAGCGGATACTGGGCAGCCCAGCAGCAGTAACAAATGCTCACCTCGGAGTCCACAACCACTGGTCTGTTCCATCTCAAACTTGCATGTGCAAGTGGGTCATGTTAAAATTTAGACTCTGCTTTAGCAGCTGGGGATGGAGTGGTTTCTGTGTAGCTCCCTGGGGATGCTGGTGGTGCTTGTCTCTGGACCATACAGAGTATCAGGGCCCTAAACCTCATGAGCCAGGGATTTGGGAGACTTCATTTCCCTGATGTTTGCAGTCACTGCAGGAGGTGAGTAGCAGCATATCCATTTCATGGAGCTGGAGTCTCAGGCTTGGTTAGCAAGGAGAGGTAGGGGGACAGGTGTGGACACATGCTGTGGACTAGGGAGTGTTCTCGGGCTGCTCTCCTGAGCCATTGGAGTTGTCATTCAGCTCCCGGATCCATGTGTCTCATCTTTTCTTGCAGCCTTAACTATGGAGGAGTTTGCCTGGCATCAGATGCACAATTCAGTGACTTCCTGGGCAGCATGGGGCCAGCACAGTTTGTGGGCCGCCAGACCCTGGCCACCACACCCATGGGTGAGTGCCCCAAGGCCTGTTCCACAGGGACTGGATGGAGGTGGGGAGGGCCCAGGGTCTGTCTCTCTCCCCTGCCCCTCTGCCTACTGATACATCTTCTGAGTATCCAGTGTGGAGCTCAGTACACACTGCTAAGCCCATAGCAGGCCCCTGGGGTGGGAGCTGGTTCTGGTCTTATTTGGGGCTGGGTATGGGGAAGGAGTTTTCATCCCCAAGTAGAAGGAGAGTCTGAATCCTTACGTGAGCTTCTGAACCATTTCCCAGTCTCATCTCTTGGGGCCTCTTGTAGGGGACGTGGAAATTGGCTTGCAGGAACGGAATGGTCAGCTAGAAGTGGACATCATCCAGGCTCGGGGACTGACAGCCAAGCCAGGCTCCAAGACACTGCCAGGTTTGGGACCCCCCTCTGCAAGGCAGGGCTGGAGGTGGTTAGGGAGGATATCCTGAGGGGTATTTAGGGTCTAGAAAAGAAAAAATTGTGCCTCAACTGTATAGGACATTCCCCCCCACCCCCTCCCGATTCAGGTATTTTGGGGTTTGTTTGGGGCCGTAGTTGTGATGATCTGTTGACAGTGTTGGTCTCCCCCACTAGACTGAGCAGGAAGGCAGGGTCATCTTTTCTATTTAACGTTGTACCCTAGTGCCGAACGGGGTACTTGGCATGGGGTGGACACACAGCAAGAACCTGTGAAGTGATCGGGTTACCAATTGAGTGTACAAGCCAAGCACGGGGTGGATGAGCCATGGTTTGAGACAGGAAGCAGGCAAGCTCAGAGAGGGCAAAGGAAGGGGGAAGGTGTTGGTCTGGACCAGCAGAGGAAGTGACGTGGGCCCCACCTAACCCTAGCTGCATCTGCCCCCCCACCACCACTCCCACCTGCTCCTGTTGTATCCTCTCCAGACCCCATGGAGCCACTTCTGTTCCCAGGCAATAGCTGGGCAGCCTCGCTTTTTTGTGCCCATTGAGAAGCCAGACTAGAACTTACCCCCATTGGCCTCTCTCCCCAGCGGCCTACATCAAGGCCTACCTGCTAGAGAATGGTGTCTGCATTGCCAAGAAGAAGACCAAAGTCGCTCGCAAGTCGCTGGACCCACTGTATAACCAGGTGCTGCTGTTTCCTGAGAGTCCCCAGGGCAAAGTCCTGCAGGTGAGGGGCTCTGACGTGTGTGTGTGCGCGCATGCATGCAATACTAGAATCGGGGGGCACCCTTGGGAAGGGTCTCTGGAGGGCGTCACCAGGAGAAAATAGGCACTATGGGCAATCTGAGCTCCACAACTTACTTTACAACTTTGAACAAGTTCCCTTCTGAGCCTCAGTTTCTTTTCTTTTTTCTTTTTTTGAAAGAGTCTCACTATGTTGCCCTCAGTAAAGTGCCATAGCATCACAGCTCACAGCAACCTCAAACTCTTGGGCTTAAGCAATTCTCTTGCCTCTGCCTCCCAAGTAGCTGGGACTACAGGTGCCTGGCACAATGTCTGGCTATTTTTTTGTTGCAGCTGTCATTGTTGTTTAGTGGGCCTGCGCCGAGTTTGAACACGGCTGCCTTGGTGTATGTGGCTGATGCCCTAACCACTCAGCTAGGGGTGCCGAGCCGAGCCTCAGTTTCTTTATCAGTAAAGTGGGGATATTATTTGCCTCTGCCTGATAGCATCACCATGACAGTGGAATGTGTGCTTTGTGCAGTATTTGTGCAAGTTTGGCATGTAGTAAGAGTCCTGCCAGTGGCTATCACCATCATCATCATCAACCTCTAAAGATCAGAGCTTGGCCTAGAGTACAGTGATACTAGCTTGGGACCCATTGAGGACCCCACAGAGGTGTTTGGCTCCAGTCATTAGGGAAGATTCTAGTGTTTACCCAAGCCTGGGGCTAGAAGCAGCTGCCCATCCTGGGAGCAGGCAGGGCCAGTGTCAAATGCCCACAGAAGCCATGAGCTCACTCTCTCAGCTGCCTCTTGGTCCTTCTGGCGTGCACCTTAATTCTTGCATCCAACAGAGGCAGGGAAAGCAACTGAGAGTAGGGTGTGAGTATTACAGGTTGCCAAGACAGTCAGGGACTCTGCCAAACTGGGAAGCCCAGCTCCTGTCTAGGGCAGAGTTTTTCTTTTCTCTTTGCTTTTTTATTTTTATTTTTATTTTAGGTTAATGTGAGGGTATAAACACCTAGGTCAAAATATTTGAATTCGTCAGGCAGAGTCCCTCTTGTAGTTATGTCCCACAGTCAAAAGGTATAGGGCAGAGTTTTTGACCTATAGGTTGAGACCCACTAGTAAGTTATGAAATCTCTTTAGTAGGTCTCAACAAGCTTTTTTATTTTTAATGGAATAGGAAAGAAAACATTTATCACTGTTAGCAAGGTGAATATTGTTTGTTGGGGGACTTCCTTCCATTATGCATTGCACGTGCTCTCTGGGCGGGCGTGGTTGACGTTTTCCTGTATAGCCTTGTGAGAAATGTTGGGGAGAACGCCACTCCTCTAGAGTATTCAGACACCATTTAATATAATCAGAAGACCACCTGGGGGCCCCATCTGGCTTGTGCACTCTGGCCCCCACATCTTTTTTTTTTTTTTGAGACAGAGCCTCAAGCTGTCCCCCTGGATAGAGTGCTGTGGCATCACAGCTCACAGCAACCTCCAACTCCTGGGCTCAAGCGAGTCTCCTGCCTCAGCCTCCCAAGTAGCTGGGACTACAGGTGCCTGCCACAATGCCTGGCTATTTTTTGGTTGCAGCCATGATTGTTGTTTGGCAGGCCCAGGCTGGATTCGAACCCACCAGCTCAGGTGTATGTGGCTGGTGCCTTAGCCGCTTGAGCCACAGGCGCTGAGCCAGGCCCCCACATCTTTAGGGAAAATTCGGTGCCTGTGCCTGCAAGGGGTGGGGAAATGGAAGACAGAGATGGGGTCCCTGAAGCTGGGTGCTCTACCCAGAGCAGGACAGACCTATGAGTGATGTTCCTAGTGTCTCTGTTTGTCTAAGTTTCCTCCTTTCATAAGGACACCAGTCAGACTGGATTAGGGCCCACCCAAACAGCTTCGTTTTAACTTAATCACCTCTTTAAAGGCCTTATCTCCAAGTTCAGCTGCATTCTGGGGTACTGGGGCTTAGGGCTTCAACATACAAATTTTGGAGGAACACAGTTTAGCCCCTAACACCAGTGAGAAGGAATCATCCATGCTCTAGAAGTGAGTTTCTGATAAGTGCGTAAGGACCACAGAAGACTTACTAGTTGAGTGATCCGAGGCAAATGACTTGATGTCTCTGAGCCTGGGTTTAAGCAGCTGTGAAATCAGATCATTTTTTTGGAGGGTTGTTGGGAAGTTTTGCCACAGAGCAGTTCCTGGTATAGCAAATGATAATAATGTCAGCCCCTGTTTTAATGTTCCCTGTGTTCTTGAGGAGCAGCCAACAGCTTTCAGGAAGGTAAGCTGAGCAGGGATCGCTACTCAGGACACTGAGGCTCAGTGAGGTTAAATGACTCTCCCAGAACCACATATTCCAGTAAGCGGCAGAGCTGAGATTTGAACCTCCATATGTCTGACTCCAAAGGCTATGCATGAAGCCACCAGACTCTCCTGAATGAGCCAGCTGCCTGCGCAGAGCAGTTGCCGGTGAAGTTAGGAGCTGCTGAGACGCAGAATAATAAATGAGGGTGCCACAGCCACAGAGGCTGTCCATTGGGTAGCTCCAAGACCAGGAACTAGTTGATCAGGAACTGCGGAAGGCCCAGCGGGTTTCTGAGGATCTGGAATCAGAGGGTCTGTGGGAGAATGGTCAAGGAACTTACCGTGTAGGGTCAGGCCTGGGTTCAGAGATGGGGCATGTGGAGGGTGGAGCGGAGAGGGCAAGATCCTGAGGCTGGAAGCCAGTCACCTGGACAAGAAATCCCTAGCACTGAAGCAGAGAAAATACAGTAGGGTTTGAGCAATTTTATGGAAGTAGAATTCACAGGACTCAGATAAACGGGACATGGGGCAACCCCAGGCTCTAATTCTGGGCCTGTGAGTATTATTGGCAGAATTTGAACCGCTGTGTCTGTTGCCCACAGGTGATCGTGTGGGGGAACTACGGGAGGATGGAGCGGAAGCAGTTCATGGGCGTGGCACGTGTGCTGCTGGAGGAGCTGGACTTGACCACCCTGGCCGTGGGCTGGTACAAGCTCTTCCCCACCTCCTCCATGGTGGACCCAGCCACGGGCCCCCTGCTCCGGCAGGCATCTCAGTTGTCCCTGGAGAGCACCGTGGGGCCCTGCGGAGAACGATCTTAGTGCTGAGGATGGAGAGGGTCTCCCCAAAAGGGCCTGGGGACCGCCCAGCCCTGATCTGGACCCCAGGCCCAGGGGCACACTGGACAGGAGGACGGGGTTCTCCCCCACAGTGGGGAAGCAGAATGGGGAGACCTGCCCCCCTTGGGCCCCTCCTCACCCCTTCTTTGCCTCCTACTCCCTGAGACCTTCCCTCTCCCAACGGGATTGGCTATACTTTTGACTGGGCCAGTTCTTGACCTGGTGGATATGGCTGCAATCTGGAGAAAGGAGAGACTGAGGTGGCAGAGCAAACCACTCTCCTGCCCCAAACACTGTTCACTTCTCCCCCTTTTTGCCTCCTCGGAAGCTCGCTGCCCGGAGCCAAGTCCAGAACCCGGCCGGCCATCTCCATGGTGCCAATTACCAGCAAGTGTCTTTCCTGCGGCACCGGGTTCAGGCAGCTACTCCTGCCCCAGAGCTGTCGGGGCAGCTTTGCAAGGATCCGGAGCCAGCTCCCAGAGGCTCGGAGCCCCCCACTGAAGAGGAGCTCGGGCTTCCTTCTGCCTGCCCATAGAAGGAGCTTTGCCGCAGCCTGTCCGAGTCCATCTGTCCATCCCCTCCTGCCTGCTCCTCTTCTGGTGGCTCTAGGACTTGGGGTCCAGCAGGGATCAAAAGAAAGGAGGAGTACTCGGGGCCTGGCACAGACCCCCAGGGTGCCTTGCTCTATGGGATTGCAACAGGCTAGTTTGAGAACTGTTGGTGGTCTGGAAAGAACACTGTCATCGGTGTTTTGGTGGAGAAGCTGTGTGACCCCAAGTTTCCAGAACTCCAAGCCTAGAGAGCTCGCTGTCTCTGCATTTACAGGATGTTGGGTTGGAGGGGGAGGCTGAGGAAAGCTGAGATTAGGACTGGTGGTGCCAGGGTAAGGGTTTCCCAAATAGGAGAACCGCTCCTTGTTGGATGAGGTCAAAGGTTATCTTGTCTACCCCTCTGCCTCCAGGCTAGGGGCCTGGGGAGGCAATAGAGCCCCCCATATTTTAGTCTTTTTTAACTAACCATTCTGTACTAAGGGCAGAACCCACTGCCTCGGCCTCAATACCTTGGCTCAAGGAAAGATGGTGGTAGGAGAGAAAGATGAGGAGGTTTGAGTGTAAAAATTGGGAGATTCCTTCCCAAGCAGGCCTGGGTTGCTGCCTTCCCAGCCTGGCCCTCCCTGAGGTCTGTGGGAGCCCTTTTGCATGCAAGGGAGGATATAAGCTGGCCCCTCTTTATAGAAGCACATTTCTGCCAACCTCCCCTGGGAGGCACCCAGCAGCCTACCACTCCTCTGTACCTAGTCCCTGCTGTGTAGGGCGTAGTCCAGGTTAGCTGGGTAGAGTTAGTGTTCCAAGCCTTGGGGCCTGTTCTTAGCTCATACATAGTCTTTACAGAGTCCCAGGTCAGGTGGGGAGGAGACACAAGAACATTCCAGGAGACCACTGTCTCCTTGCTGGCCTGGGTCTGCGGCGGCCAGCCCCTCCTGCCCTCCCCCCTTCTTTCCCTATCCCCATAGGGCAGTAGCTGGAGTTGCCCATTAGAATCATGTTCTAATTTATTATCCTTGGTCCTGACTTTCTTTACAAGGCACTCCTTATGATTGTGGGGCCTTGGCAGAGGGGGCCTGGTCTTCACTAGAAGGTGTCATTTTCCACTGAGGCCACCCAGGCTGTCTTCGGTCTCACCCTGTTATTGGTCCTACCAGGCAATTCCTTCCACCTAGAAACTTTCCTGCCCCTGGCTTGTTTCAGCCCCGGGTATGCTTTAAAGCCCTGGCGGAGAGTTACAGCGCCTCCTTGGAGCGTCTTATGCTGCACTGGGAAGAGGAATTGCAGCGGCCCCTCCTATCCAGGATCCCAAGGCTGGGGGGCAGCTGGGAGCAGGGCTCTGGGTGGAATCAGCCCCTCCCCCATTTGTGTTTTTAACCAGTGTGATTTCTCTGCTGTTTGTTTATTACTCACCATTTAGAATATTTTGAGTCAGGAAAGCGACTTCTCTCTCCAGCCGGCACTGCTATGGTTGTTCAGGGGTAGCTTTTTAAAGATAGGGCAGAGGCTGGCTGTCCCAGCCAGAGGGAGAGAGGGCTCGGCCCTGGCAGCCTGAGCCCACCCTCTGATGGCCACACAGCCTTTACAAAGAGAGAGAAAGCTCCGAAGCAATAACACCCTGGGGGTGGTCAGCAAGGGCCCCCTCAATGATTTTCTTGTTTGTTCTGTGAAATCTCACTCACCTCCTGGAGGGGTGGGGTGGCTGGGGCTGGAGCCCTATTTCTTTCTGTCATCATTGTGAGCACAAGCCCTCCTTTAGACGGGGCTGTGACCATCAGGTGTGGGAACCACCATCTGTCCTCATCAAGGGATGGGGGTTTGGGGAGGGAAGTGACATTTTCATTAGCTTTGGGGAAACTTCAAGCCCAGCCCAGTCTGTCCCTGCTGTTGTCTGATCCTTTGCCAGCTCAAATCGCATCATTCAGGCAGCAGCAGAGAGGGTGGAGTTTGGGGCCTAGGGGTCTCTAGGGGATGATTTTATTTTCAATCTCTAGGCCAAGATCACGCACAGAGGTACCATGGGAGGGAACCATTTCCACTTTCCGTCTCCAGCATCCCCTTCATACTAAAGGGAAGGGGCCTTTGGGCTCATTAATCCATCTTCATTTTACAAACAAGGAGGCGAAGCCACAGCACCGGGGAGGAGCCATCCCTGGGGCCACCAGTGCATTCAGTGGCACCCCCACCTGGGTCTCCAGGCAGGTGGAGGTAGGGACACCCCTACCCACACTTCCTCCTCCCTTCACTTAGGCACCTCCTAGTGGCCTGAGAACATGGGCAGGGCAAGTTCTAGCCCATCAGAAAGGTTAGGAAACTGGGGCCCAGAAACAGGAAGAAACTCAGCCGAGACCCCTCAGCAAGTGTGCAACAGAGTGGACAGAAGTAGGACTCCATGGCTCGTACTTCAGGTGACAGGAAGACATGTTACCTTCACGGCAGTAACTTCTGGGCTTGAGTTTGGGAAGGGATTGCCAGGAAGACCAAGCTGTCCTGGGGGTCTTGCCCAGCTGACTGAGGGTCTGTAGGATTTGATCCAGGCCTTGCCGTCTGGATGGAGAATCTTGCTGAGGGGCTGTACCCTGTCTGGGACCAACTGGAGGGAGAGTTAAGCTCCTTCCTGTGGCTGGGAGCACCAAGGGGCAGCATGGTGCTCCTCAGCCTGGGGACGTCCTCCCAAACCTTCGGGTGTAATGAGTCCTAGCCCTCCCCTAGTGCTTTTCAGACTTTTGTTTTCAGAGTGCTTTTACCTTGAGTGTGGCCTTGGGCCCTCACAAGAGCCCCTGGGTAGTAGGGGAGGGCCTTTGCTGTCAGCCCCATTTTAAAGAGAGGAGTTGAGGGCCTGGGCGGGGAGGTGCTTGCCTGAAGTCCCACTTAGACAAGTCAGTGGCTGAGCCAGGCCTGGAACTCAGTTTGTCAGCCCTTCAGGGCTCTTCTGTACAGGGAGGTGAAGGGGATAGTGTCCTGGGTGGTTGTGCTTTCTTTAAGCTGGCTGACTATACCATTTAAATCAGGAGCTCCTGGGTGCATTTCAGCATCAGAAACAGCACCAAGTCTCGTCCTCTTTGGAGGCACAGCTGTTGCATCAGGCAAGGTCACCTGCATTTATTTATTGAGCAGCAGCAGTGCCAGGCCCAGGGGACTGAGCTTATTCCTCTGTAGTGATTCCAAGGCCCTCTGGGAGGGCCCCGCATCTGTAGAGCAGCACTTCAGAGTGGACAGAAGGTGTCCACGAGCTCCCAACACTCAACCCCCATGAGGTGGGCTGGTGGTACCCTTTTTACCCAGAGCTGCTGTGAGGACAAAGTGGAGACTTGAACCCAGGGCTACAGGCATTGCCTCTGGAGCCAGTTCCCTCGATGGCTGCCTCCTGAGGGGGTGGTGGGAAGGCAGGGCCCTGGGTCCTCAAGCTGGGGGCCTCTCTCCATCCACCCACCTTTCCCCTCATTCCCTCTTGGGGAGCAGGAGCTGCCCAGGCCTTTTGGGAGGGAGGGTTTTCAGGGCCCCTGGGTTGCAGTGGGTCACATTGCATTGTGTTCATGACCATGTAGCTCATGTTGAAAATTAAAAGTTTTTGGCTTTTCTAACCTGACTTGCTCTTGCTTTGGGTTGAAACAGTTCTAGCTGGGAAGCTAAGGGAAGTTGGTGCTTTAAGGGGCTGAGTGTGACAGGATTCTAGGGCACCGCTCCATGGGCTTTGTTAATGCCCCCCTGTGGTACAAGGGCCTGTTCCAGAAAGCCCTGCCAGAGATGCAGAAGAGGGGCAGGGATTCTGAATGAGCCCACTTTACAGATGTGGAAACTGAGCCCGGGGAGGGGATGCAATCCCCCAAGGTCACATTGCTGGTGATCAAGAGCTTATATCACAGTATTTGGCTGTGTCCAAGTTCATGTGAGCCAGTTCCACACCACACACTAGGCACAGAGGACAAGAGATGGCTTAAACAATGCAGAGGCTGGCTAACTTGTCCACACAGGACCATGGGCAGGGCCTTTGGCCATCTCTGTTCCCAGGGCTTGCAGTGTATCTGGCCTCACCCATTCTGGTGAGGATTCCACGGTTGAGAGTTGTGCATTTCTCCTACAACACGGAAAACAGCCTCTTCGTACAGAAAAGTTGCTCTGAAAGGCCAGCTGGTGACATGGACCTGCACAGAGCTTCTCCTGGGTGTTGATGTGGCCACTGTTTCCTACACACTGGACTACAAGGGATTTGCTCCTGCAGGGTGGCTGTAGAGCCTGGCTTGTGCTTATGATGCGACTTCGGTATATTTTTGGAGAGGAGGGAGGGGACTAGCCACAGAAGATGATGAGAAGCTGCTTGTGGTGGAAGACAGCACTGAGGCCCCTCACCCTCCCTCCAGCAAGCCCCGGGGAGGGTGCACAGGCAGATGAAGGCGATCCCTGCCATTCCAGGTCCAACTCCGGCCCAGAGCTGTCAGATGGACCTCCGCCGGGCTCGGGGCGGATCTGTCTCGCCGCCGCTGCGCCCGGTCTCAGGGCTCGAGGGGGGCGAGAAGCCCAGATTGTCGCGGGCGCATGTCTCCAGCTGATGCACACGGTGGGAGACTGAGGCGGAGCCCCCGGGGTGGGGCGGGCTGCCGGGCCGCGCGAGGCCGCTGCTCCCGGGCGCCCCCAGGCGGCGCAAGCTGGCGCGGCCGGCAGCGCGCTGGGGCAGGTCGGCGCTGGCTGCGAGGAAGCGCAGTACCACCAGGTTGAGGAAGGCGCCGATGACCGTGAGCCCCAAGAGGATGTAGAGGAAGCTGAAGGCCACGTAGGGTGGCTTCCTTTGCAGCGCCTCGTCGCTCTGCAGCGCCACAAAGTCGCCGAAGCCGATGGTGGTGAGGGTGATGAAGCAGTAATAGTAGGCGTGGAAGAAGGTCCAGCCCTCGAAGTGCGCGAAAGCGGCGGCCCCGAGCGCCAGGGTGGCGACGCACGCCAGCAGCCCGGCCACCACCATGTTCTGGGTGGACACGCGCGGCCGCCGCAGGCCCAGGCAGCGCTTGGCCGCCAGCAGGAGGCGCCACACCAGCGCGTTCAGCCGCTCGCCCAGGCTCTGGAAGGTGACCAGCGTCAGGGGGATGCCCAGCAGCGCATAGAACATGCAGAAGACCTTGCCCGAGTCCGTGCCCGGCGCGGCGTGGCCGTACCCTGTGCGGGGAGAGCGGAGGGGACCGCTAGTGAGTGTCCAGCTCCATCTTACAACATCCAGCCTGCTTGCCTGGTGCCCCGCCCCATCCTCAGCCCCTGGCAGAGCGTCTTCAAATACTAGTTCTATCTGGGTCATTCCTCGGCTTTAAAACCCTGCGTGGCTATTCATAATCGTCCCCAAACTGAAAACTAGCAAAATCTCCCTCACCTACTTTACATCTAAACAATGGCACCCTTTTCAGCAACAGAAAGGATGAACTACTCTTAATTTGCAGCAACAAAGGGCAGATCTCAAATATATTATGCCAAGTGGAAACTCAAAGGGCTACCTGCTGCAGGGTTCCATTTAAATGACATTCGGAAAATGGCAAAACGATGGGGACAGAGAACAAATCTGTGGTTGCCAATCATCGCGTCTGGGGGAGAGGTTATCTCCCTGTGAGTTGCATGACAGAATTTTGGGGGATGGAAATGTCTTGGTCATGGCTGCAGTTAAGCAACAGGTATTCATTTATCAGAACTCACAGAAATGTATAACTGAAAAAAAGTGGTGAATTTCGCTGTATGTAAATTATGCCTTGAAAAATAAAACAAAACCTTTCATGCTTTCCCAGTGTCCACAGGAAAGTCCCCGTTCTCACATGGTGTCCAAGCTCTATCCTGAAAACCTCCCACCTCCCCAGTTTCACCCCCTTCTCCTTACATCCCACATTCCAGCAACACCCCTGGCTGTTTCTCCAACCTGCACTGTCCCACCTCCACAGGCCTTAAGTTTTTTTCCTCCCCTGGATTGTCCTGTTCTCCCCTCCCCTTCTACCATTCAGCCAGCTCTTGCCAAACACCTCTTGGTTCTGGCTCAGTTTGGTGTGCTGATTCTTTACTGGGTCCCCTCACTGTAGGAATGTAAACACGATGGCTTCCTCCAGTCCTGAAACATGGTGCTATTACCCAGGAGTCAGTGGACATGTGCCTTTTCCTGGGGAGAAGAGCAATAGCTTCCATGACGTTCTCCAAGGGGCCCATACCCCAGGAAGAGTCAGGTAGATCTTCCCCAACAGAATATACCTCCTCTAGCAAATTGGCCCCATCTATCAAAAAATTAAAATATATAAACCCTTTGACCTGTGAAATTCCACAGTTAAGAAATTAGCTCCAGACTTGGCGCCTGTAGCTTAAGTGGCTAAGGCGCCAGCCATAACCAGAGCTGGTGGGTTGGAATCCAGCCCAAACCTGCCAAACGACAATGACAACTACAACCAAAAAAGAGCCAGGCATTGTGGCGGGCACCTGTAAGTCCCAGCTTCTTGGGAGGCCGAGGCAAGAGAATCCCTTAAACCCAGGAGCTAGAGGTTGCTGTGAGCTGTGATATCAGAGCACTCTACCCAGGGCAACAGCTTGAGGCTCTGTCTCAAAAAAAAAGAAGAAGTAGTTAGCTCCAATATACACACACATGTGCAAAATGTCTGTGCACATGGGTCATCAATGCAGCACAGTTGTTCATAGCAAATGTGAGCAACAACCCCAGTGTCAGTCAACCTGGTTAAATAAATTATCATTCATCCAAATGATGGAATACTACACAGCAGCAGTTCTCCACTGGGAGTGGTTGTGCCCTGGAGGGAATGGCAATATCTAGAGACATTGTGTTTGTCACAAAAAGGGGTGCAGAGGCTAGGGATAGTACTAAACATCTCTCAATACACAGGACTACCCGCCATAGCCCATAATGTCAGGAGTTCCCAGGATGAGAAACTCTGCTAAAAGCCATGAAAAGGAGGATGCAGCTTTTTAGGAACTGATATAAAAACATCACTGAAATATATTAAGTGAAAAAAAGCAAGAGGCAAAACAGTGTGTGTAATATAATGTCTATATATCATGCATCTATATACATATTTCATATATAAAGAGAGAGAGAGAATATATCTGGAAGGTTGAGAAACTGGTAAGTGTATTTGATCCAGGGAAAGGAATTTATGAGCTGAGAGACAGGATGGGAGAATTCCTTTGCATCCCAAACCCTTTTGTACCCAGTGAAGTGTGTGCTACATGCACACAATTTTAAATTGCACAGGAACTTTATGGCCACCCTGTATAACATTCATATCAGCCCAGTAGATATATCAGGGTTGCCAAAAAATGTCTATGCATTATAAGAGATGTTACCTATGTATTATACCTTATATTACATATATACTCTGAGCTCCTCTTGTAACTGCAGGAGTCAAACGTGACTGCATTCATCTTTTGTTATTGGTATATATGACTACAATTGTAGTAGCTTTTTCCTTTCTTAATATGTTGTATACATTTTTTTGGCACCCTCTGTACTTAAAGACCTATGGCTCCACGTCCACATTTTGATTGCATGGTCCCTATTATTTAGCAGGCCAGAGTGGGGGGTGGATGTGCCCATCAGAAGACTTTGAGTTCTTTGAGGGCAGGGACTATGGTGGTCACTTCTCTATGGCCCCAATCACCAGTGCCCTTTACAGAGCCTGACACAAACTACAGGCTCTGTGACAGTTTCCTGAATCATACTAAGCTGAAAGGGCACTAGTGTGAGACAGACAGGGGCCTCTTTAAGAAGAAGAAGCCAGGAAGTGCTGTTTCTAGCTGTTTAGGGCTGACAGGTTTTGGCAGAGGGTGAAATGAACAATGATAATAACTAAACATAGTAGGTACTTCACATAGATGATCTTTTTTCTTTCTTTCTTTTTTTTTTTTAAAGACATAATCTCACTTTATCACCCTCGGTAGAGTGCTGTAACGTCACAGCTCACAGCAACCTCCAACTCCTGGGCTTAGGTGATTCTCAGCCTCCCAAGTAACACCCGCCAGAACGCCCAGCTATTTTTTGTTGCAGTTTGGCCAGGGCTGGGTTCGAACCCGTCATCCTCAGGCGCCGCCCTACATAGATTATCTTATTTAACTCTCTCAATGACTGTATGAGATATTATCCCCCATCTTACAGATGAGGAAACTAAGTTCACAGGGAGGAAGCTGCCCAAAGGTCACAGGGCCTGAGCTAATAACCACTATCCTCATTGCTTCTTAGTGCCACACTTCCAGCTAACCACAACTCAAACTCCTGGGTCCTGGCCCCGGGCTCTCCACAAGACTGGCTTAAACAGGCTCAGCACTGCTAGCACCGTGGTTACAATGCCAGCCACGTGCACCGAGGTTGGTGGGTTCCAACCCTGTCCTGGCCAGCTAAAACAATAATGACAGCTGCAACCAAAAAATAGCCAGGTGTTGTGGTGGGCACCTGTAGTCCCAGCTACTTGGGAGGCTGGGGCAAGAGAATCGCTTGAGCCCAAGAGTTGGAGGTTGCTCTGACCTGTGACGCCCTGGCACTCTACCGAGGGCCACAAAATGAGACTCTGTCTCTTAAAAAAAAAAAAAGAAAGAAAGAAAGAAAAAAAAAAAAGGACTGGTTTAAACTGGTGGACTGTATAGCAGGTAGTGGTGCCCCCAAGTGGGGTAGTGGCGCCCCCAAGAAAAGCCAAAACTCTTGTTTTATTCTTTGAATCCTTACTCTACTCCATCCAGGCTCCAAGATGCTTGTCAGAAGGGAAGGGTCAGGAGAGGGAGTAGACCAAACCTATCTGGGAGGCCTCAAAAGAATAGGGAAGATGCACGAGGTGGGTGGAATCCCATATCAGTGGTCACAGTGACAGGGAGGGTCTCAGGCTAAGCCAAGCTAGGAATACAGGGGTGTCCACGTAGACAGGAAGGGACAAAATGGCTGAATGAGACTTAGGGCCACAGTTGACAAATAATGAATTATTATTACTACTTAATGTGCCTATTCAGCCACAGGGACTGGGCCAACCATTTTCCATGCTTGACCTCATTTAAACCTGGCAACCACCCAATGAGGTAGGAACAATTGCATTTTGCCTTTGAGGAAACCAGGGCTCAGACAGGTACAATCAATTGCTGGAGAAGGCATGTGGCAATAGAGATGAAAAAAGAACTGCAGTCTAGGCTCGGCGCCTATGGCTCAACCGGCTAAAGCGCCAGCCACGTACACCTAAGGTGGCGGGTTCGAATCCCCAGCCCGGACCGCCAAACAACAATGATGGCTGCAACCAAAAAATAGCCGGGCGTTGTGGCGGGCGCCTGTGGTCCCAGCTACTTGGGAGGCGGAGGCAGGAGACTCGCTTGAGCCCAGGAGTTGGAGGTTGCTGTGAGCTGTAATGCCACGGCACTCTACCCAGGGGGACAGCTTGAGGCTCTGTCTCAAAAAAAAAAAAAAAAAAAAAAAAAGAACTGCAGTCTAGGCAATTGCAGAACTTGTGCTTTTAACTCCACCGCAAATCCCACAGCTCACATTCAGTAGCAAGGGTGTTATGGAGAAACTTTCTCCAAGGTGCAAGCTTCCAGGCTAGTCCCGGACCCTGGGATTGCCTGGATATCTACAGCGAGAGCCTGGGGAGTGTGGCTTGGCACCAAGCCTGGAGCCCTGCAGAGCCTGTTTCTCTCCTTTCCTGTGACCTCAGGCTTCGGTTCGGCAGGTACCAGCCAGACGGTAGTCATGGCAACAGCTGGTGGTCCAGATGCTGAGGAGGAACTTCCCTGGATCCCTGAGGATGAGGTCCAAAGCTGCGGTAATCTGTCATTCCTTTAACAAATATTTATTGAGCATATTAACAGGCCAGGCACTGGCCATTCAGCAATAACTAAAACAGACCAGGACCTCATTTTCTTGACATAACAAAATAATCACCATTATAATACAAAAATCAATCTTTTTTTTTTTTTACAGCTCTCCATGTGTCAGGCCCCATGCTAAAAGTTTCTGCGTATATTATCTATTTCATAACAATGTTCTTACCACTGCCCTAAGACTTATTAGCACTCTTATTTTACAGAGAAAACTGTGGCTCAGAGAGGTTAAGTAACTTGTCTACGGTCACACAGCTAACTAGAGGCAAGTAGCCAAGAGACGACTCCAGCCACTTGATCTTCCAGCCCCACTTCATCTGTCGCCAAGCCCCTGGGACATTCTCTGTGTACTCCCGGGTCAGCCTCTTGGCAAACTTAACTTACTGACTCCTTCCGGCCCCATTCTGCAGAGGCTTGGGGAGCCGAAACGACTGTTCAAAGTCACTCAGCTGGGCAGGGGCAGAGGTGGGACTGCAACCCAGAGGCGCCGGGCGGTTCGGCACGGAGCGAGCGCGGAGGGGAGGCGCCGGCGCGGCTCACCGATGGTGGTGATGACGGTGATGGCGAAGTAGAAGGAGCCGGCGAACTTCCACTGGCGGCCGGCACGGTGCGGTTCGGCCTGCCGCGCCAGGCGCTCCAGCTCGCGGTAATCCTCGGCCGAGAAGCCGTACTTCCTCCGGAACTCGCCGCGCTTCTGGGCCAGCAGCCGCTGGCGGCCCCTCTCCGCCTCGGACTCGAGCGCGTCGAAGACGGCGGCGCCCACCAGCAGGTAGGACAGGATGCACAGGATGAGCGCGGCCGTCCGCGCGCTCTGCTTCCTCATAGTGGCGCCCGGGACCCGCCGGGCTCCGAGCCGCGACCCACGAGCCCCGAGGCCGGTTCCTTGCGCCCCGACGGCAGTGCGCTGGGTCGGCCCGGCTCGCCCCACGCCGCAGCGGGGAGAGGGGCGGGGCGGCTGCGGGTACACAGGGGCGGGGCTGGGCGCGGGCACAGTGCAGGTGTGCGGGGCGGCCGGGACCGCCTGTCGCACCTCCGCGGTGTGCTTTGTTTATCCTCCCCTGTGCCGGGACTAAAGTGTCTGCAGACAGTGACATCTGAAGCAAACCCAAAGCCTACGTCCACAGAATTCCTGTCTGCCACTAACTCGTGCTGTGACCTCAGCCAAGTCCGTCCGTCCGTCCTTCCTTTTCTTTCCTTCCTTCCTTCCTTCCTTCCTTCCTTCCTTCCTTCCTTCCTTCCTTCCTCCCTCCCTCCTTTCCTCCCTTCCCCCCTTCCTTCATTCAGTCACCTGACAAATATTTACCATGCTCCCACTGGTGCAAATAAGATTCCTGGTGAAAATACAGCTGCTATCCTAGCAAGCAGGGTTGGCTAACACAAGGCAATTTAAGACAAGAATGGTAAAGAAGGAAAGGGGTGGTTTATTGGAAGGGATGGGCACCTCCAGCTAAGGTGGTCTGGGAAGTCACCCAGGAGTGAGGGGAAGTGGGGGAGAATCCAGGCAGCAAGGGCAAGTTTCTGCTTAAAAGCAGAGCCCAGCTTGGCTTGGCAGCTGAGAACACCAAGGCAGCAGGTGTGGCTGGAGCCAAGGGAATTGTGATGCCCATGGCAGGGAGCAGAGGGAAGATAGGGACTTACAGGTTCTCACATAGGTTTATTGAAAGCCTCAGAAAGGCTGTTAATGGGATCACAAGTACACACACACACACACACACACACACACAAAACACCACAATGATCTGATACACTTTTTCTTTTTTAAATAAGAAAACATCTGGGCTCGGCGCCTATAGCTCAACCGGCTAAGGCGCCAGCCACGTACATCTAAGGTGGCGGGTTCGAATCCCCAGCCCGGACCCGCCAAACAACAATGATGGCTACAACCAAAAAATAGCCGGGCGTTGTGGCAGGCGCTTGTGGTCCCAGCTACTTGGGAGGCGGAGGCAGGAGACTCGCTTGAGCCCAGGAGTTGGAGGTTGCTGTGAGCTGTAATGCCACGGCACTCTACCCAGGGGGACAGCTTGAGGCTCTGTCTCAAAAAAAAAAAAAAAAAGAAAACATCTGGTTGTCATGTGGGGAAAGGTTGGTAGCTCAGAGCAGAGGCCAGTTAAGAGACAAGCATAGTCCAAATGTCTGCTGAGGCTGGCCTGGCCCATGGCACTAGAGCTGGAGGGGAGTGCAGGGACCTGGGATGCGCTTGGAAGGTGGAGCTTGGCACTCAGCCAGCCTCATTTCCCAGCCTTCCTTGCACTCAGGAGTGCCCGTATGATTAAGCTGTTGCCAGTGGAATGGGGCACATGCCACTTCCAGACCTGGCCCATGAACCCCGGACACACTTGCAGAGTTCCATCCGCTACCCTGCAGACTGAATACAGAGACCCAAAGTCTTTAGAAAAAGGTGGGAGCCTGGGCACCAGTCTAACACATCAGGTGGCCACCTGTCCCCAAAGAACACCCATTTTGAACTTGTGTTCTGTTGAGTTAAACCCCTAAGGTGTGGGAGTCAATCTATCCCCACAGCTGGTGTTACCCTTAGACATGGAGCTTGCTGATGGGTTGGATGTGGCAGGTGAAGTAGAGGATTGAGGATGGGCTCTGGGCCTTTGACTTGAGCATCTGGGTATTTGGGGAACCTTCCATTGATCCCAGTCCCTGAGGAGTCCACTCCTGGCCCCCAGGACCAAGGGGATACCCTTTTCAGAGTCCTAGGTGGGCCTGCCTGGAGACTCTGGGCAGAGCACCAGGTGGCCTCACCATCTGTGGGGTCCAGGGGCACTGAGCCTTGCTGAGTCTCAGCTGCGGCCTTGGCATTGCTCACCAACACCTGTGACTGCTCCCACTTCTGTCCCCACAGCCACCTTCAATCTTCAGCTCTTTGCATAAACTCCTGCTTTGCCTGGAACAATCCTCTCCCATTCTGCTCAATAGCCAACATTTACTGCATGCCCGCCAGGAGGCAGGCACTGGGTTGAAGTGCTTTACATATATTAATGCATTAAGCATCATGTCTGTATACGATAGGTACAGCTGGCCGAAGCCCGTTCATTCTTTAGCTTTCAGCTTCCTTGGACATCTCCTTCCCTGAATTTTGCCCAGGTGGCCTCCTTTGTGCTCCTGGAGGCCTCTGGCATCTTGCATTCCTCTTGCAATGTAATTCACATATTCCATATCTGTGGCCCTGCCTGAAGGCAAGAATCCAATCTCGGTCACCCCTAACTCCCCAGCACCCAGTCCTGGCACAGACCACAGGCTCAATGACGAGGACAAAAGAGCAGCAGCAGCACAAAGAGTTTAAGAGCATGGACGTTGCCCCCAATTGCCTGGGTTCATATTTCACTTCTGTTGCTTGCCAACTGTGTGAACTTGGGATGTCTCAGTTTCTCCATTAGTAAAAAGGGGCAAAAAATTCCTAGCTTATAAGGAGCTGGGGGAGGCAGAAGATGTCACCCTCCAAATGATGCCCACGCCCTCTGCAAACTGTGTTCGATTCCATGAAAAGGGGAGTAAGGTTGCTAATCAGCTGACCTCCAGAAAAAAAGATTATCTTGGACCATCTGGGTGGACACAGGGCCATCACCAGGACCCTTATAATTGGAAGAGGGAGGTGAGAGAGAGATGGCAACCTGAGAAGGGCTCAGCCTGGTGTTGCTGGTGTTGAAGGTGAAGGAAGGGGCCACAAGACAAGGAAATTGGGCACCTTCTGGAATCTGGAAAAGACAAAGAAACAGATTCCTCTCTAGAGCCTCCAGAAGAAATGCAGCGCTGCCGAGGCATTCGTTATAGCCCTGTATAGAGCTTGAGCCTATAGGACTGGAAGACAATAAGTTTGTGTTGGGAGTAATTCATTACAGCGGCAACAGGGGATTCATACAGCAGCGCTTGGCCTTGAGGGTTTGCCCAGAAGCGTCGGCCACTATCATAGATATCACAAGTGAACAGGGATGCCCAGGCCTATAAGGACCTCGGACCCTGCGCCTGCCCTGACTTGGTTACCAGTCAGGATTAGAGCCCAGTGCCTGCTAGACCCCACCATTCCCAAAGAAGCAGGATGGAGCTGGGTGGCCCAGAAACAGGGTACTGGAGGCGAGGGTGCTGGCGCTGCAGTTTCAGCCTTATTTTTAGCAATGGCATCAGCAAGTTTGATATTCTGACTTCTGCTCAGACTTCAGAGGACAGAAACCTGGGCAAAAGTCTCAGGGGGGTGGGTGGGTAGGACACCAAGAGGGGCCTGAGAAGAGCTGTGGAGACAGTGGGATTGGGAGCACGACCTGTTCTTAGCAGAAGGGCAGGGCCCACTCACAAGAAAGTTAATGAGGGTCTGGACACTTCACAGCTGGAACCAACAAGACCTGGGTTTACATCCCAGCCCCTCCACTTGCTAGCTGGGTGTCCATGGACAGAACACTTCCACTCGCTGTGCCTCAGTATTCCCATCTCAGAAATGGGGGTGATGATAATGTTCACCACATGGGACCAGTGACAATATAAAAGCTATGTTGTACCACTGTCCTGGCACCCTTTACCTAGGAGCTATTTTTCCTTTCTTTTCACAACTGCCTGCAGATGTCAAGACTTTGTTTCTCAGAGGCAGGGGGAAAGCGAAAGCCTCTGTGCCGGGCATATTCACAGAGATCACTCATGGGGCTCTCACCTTTCAGCCCAGGAGACAGAGGCACAGAGAAGATACCTGACTTGCCAAGTCCTCCCAGCCAGGTGGTGGCCTAGCTGGGATTGTCTGGGTCATGACCCTTCAGCTCAGGGTCTTCTGGCTCCCAGGTCCTGATCCTTGTTAGGCAAGATGTTGCTGGCTTTATGGCCCCCTGTCATCTCCCTCATCCTCCCTTTCCTCATCTCTGAGATGGGGCTAAGGATTCTCGGCTGAGAGGTGTTTTGTCGACTGTGCCGACTGGGGGTGGGTGTTGTCGGGACCGTGGGGGAGCTGTCTGGCCCTGCCAGGCAGGTGACTCTGCCCTGTGTGTAGCATTTTTGGCTCCGTGGCTCTATTTTAAGCCAGAGGAGGTTAAAGTTTGTGTATGTGTGTTTCTCAGCTTGGAAAACTGTCAGCAAGCAGTCACCAAAAACAGCAACACCTCAAGGCACCCCCTCAGGTCGCCCTCCCTCTGCCGTCTCCCCTCCTTCCTCCTTTGGAGGCGTGAGGGGACCTAGTGATTTTCCTCTGTCCCATCATGCAAGAGTTTCACCTCTGACCCCTCAATGAGGCCTCTGGTTTCCTTCTTCCAGAGCTCCAACGTGGTCAGCTTTGAGGACTACAGAAAAGGTAACCCCTGTTCCCAGCGGGGCACTCCTCAAAGCATTTCATGTTACTTCTCAGTATAGAATCTTCTGGCAGCTTTGTGATCCATTCAGGCCTTGTCATTCCAATGTCAGGGAGGCTCAAAATGGAGGAGAAAGAGAGAGAGAGATACATCTCTCACCTTAGGCCAGTGCTTGAGAAAGAACATGGGTTTCAGAGTTAGCCAGACCTTGCTTCCATCTTGCTCAAGTGACTTCACCTCTCTGAGCCTCGGTTTCCTCATCTGTTCCCTGGGGGAAGGAATATCTGCCTCACAGGATTCCTGTTAACAGGATTCAATGGATGTGTGAGAAGTGGTCGGTGTAGAGCTGTGCCCAGCAAATGTCAGCACCTTCTCCAAGTAGCTAATTTCTTCTCTCCCCTTTTCAACGCTGCCTCTTTCCTTGGCCTACTGGCATTTTAAGGGATTGATTTTTGTACTTAGAATATAGTTCAGTAATTTTCCAGAAGGCCAGAGGGGCCAGGTGTTTTCTCAGAGAAGATATCTCTATCTCTATCTCTCTCTCCCCTCTCTCCTGTCTCCTAAAACAATGGATTATATTTAACCTCAGGGGACAGTAGGTACCAGCTCTTTTGAGATGGCAGCTGTGGTCCTTCGGCAGCCTGATTACCATATAGGGTTGCAAGATATTAAAAGTTGCTAATTTAAAGAATGTTATGGATAGTATTTGGGGGTCTCCCAGAATTTTCTGGGCGTTGAAAGACAAAACATATGGTGTGGGGGACCCAGAGAGTTAGAGCAAATACGAACAATGTTTGTCGAGTAGTTACTGTGACCCAAGGATAAGGCAGGCATCAGTTCATTTAATGCTCATGACACTGTGGAGAAAGCCCTTTTAATCCTACCCTGCAGAGGAGGAAACCAAGGCTCAGAAGGATGCAGTGATTTGTTCAAAGTCCTGTAGCCAAGGGGGAGGGGGCCGCCTGCCTAGCTCTTGCTCTAAACAGCAGCACTTCCCTGCCGGCGACGAGCTTAGCATGGTGCTGGCACAGATGGCAGTTGCTACCATATGGCAATTTGAGCTCAGCTGCTGCCGACAGGGGCCTGCCCCCATTCCTCCTGCCAAGGTCCACCCCGCCCTTCCCCAGTCAGCATAATGTATCAGAACCCAGAGATGCCTGAATCAAAGAGGGCGGGGCTTGTGTTTCAGACGACGTCATGGCCTGGAAAGAATCAAGGCAAAGAAATAAAGAGTCTGAGATGAGAAGGAAGGCGTGGGCTAACGCTCTGTCCACACCCGAGCATCTAGCCATGTGTGGCCACTTACGGTTATGCAATTAAAAATCAATTAATTGAATTGAAATTTCAGTTATTCAGTCCCGCTATCCACTTTTCAAGTACCCATTGGCCACGTGTGCTAGTGGCCACTGCATCGGACAGAGCAGACCATCCCCATTGTCATGGAAAGTTCAACTGGACGCTGTGCCTCAGAAGGTAAGAGCGCAAACATGAGACCAGACTGGCTGGTTTCAAATAATGGCTCTGCTTCTGCTATTATCCTGGGCTTCAATTTATTCCCTATAAAATGGGGATAATAATCCTGTAGAAGCCAGTGTATCCAGCTCAGTTAGGATCACAGGTTAGTCAGTTAATCAAAGAAGCAGGGAATTTTCAATGATGTACTCCTTAAACCTTTTATTCAACTAAAAGCACACACATGTGCCCATTTGCCAATTTATTCTTTACGGGCGGGTCTGTCAATTGGCTTTGCACTTTGCCCTCCTTACATAAACTACGCGCAGAATCCCTCTAGATTATCGTGGTTCTTTTTTTGCAGATTTTCATAGTTGTGTCTTCCACACCTGATTTGGCAGTATTCTTTTTAGCAACTAGTCCTTAGTGAGTTTTGATAAAAACAAATCTCTTGTGCACTTATACTTCATCAGGTTATGGAATATCTAATTCAAATACAGCATTACAGTAACAAGTGCGGCTGGTGCAAACTGGTTTGGGAACAAACCCAACAGACACTTGGCAAGTATGCCATTCGTGGCAGAGAGCCAAAGAGGACATAGGGGCCAAAGAGTGGCTTACAGCCATGAAAGTCAATATGCCCAGGACAGTAGTGATCCATACAGACAGAATGGAGAGCACTGGCTAGCCTGGTGAGCTGGTTAGACAGATGGGTAAAAAGAACTTTTTTGCACTAATCCTTGAAAACATGCCATAGTGTAGAGTTGTCTCAGGAAGATACCTACCCAGCTAAAGACTACATTTCCCATAGTCCCTTGCAGCTTGGTATGATCATAAAGCAGAAATGGTGAGAATGACTTCCAAACATGGCACTTAGGAAGCAGGTGAGTTCACCATCCCTATTTTTGTTTTTTTTTTTTTTTTTTAATGTTACAATACTTCTAATTGTTGTTTGCAAAATTAACTCAATTTTATTTAAATATCTCTATCCCTATTTGAAAACAAGATAGGAGGGATAGCAATGCCCTAGGAGATGTCTTTACCTGACTGAGACATGACTATGAGTCCATGATGTGTCCTTCCTGTGAGAGTCACATGACCTTGAGGCGATAATTGCATCCCTTGCTTGGCTGCAGCATAACTTCAAGGTGATTGTCATGTGACCTCCCTGCCCTTCACACCAATGACTTGTGATCCTTGACGTGATCATCACGTGATCACCACTGAATCACATGTCCTTCACATGACATCCACATGTCCTTCACATTATCATCATGGGATCATCAGGTAGTGATGAGATGAAGGACACAGACATGCAGAGATCACATGAAGGACACAAGGAAAGTTTTCATGTCACGTAAAGGACATGAAAACATGGTCATCACGTGAAGGAAACAGAAACCTGGTGATCACATGAAGGACACCTGACGATTTCATGAGGGAGATGATGTGATGATCAGGTGAAGGACACGTGGTGATCACATGAAGGACACAGTTTTTTTTGGTGTGTTTTTTTTTTTTGAGACAGAGCCTCAAGCTGTCCCCCTGGGTAGAGTGCCGTGGCATTACAGCTCACAGCAACCTCCAACTCCTGGGCTCAAGTGAGTCTCCTGCCTCCGCCTCCCAAGTAGCTGGGACCACAGGCGCCCGCCACAACGCCTGGCCATTTTTTGGTTGCAGCCATCATTGTTGTTTGGCGGGTCCGGGCTGGGGATTCAAACCCGCCACCCTAGGTGTACGTGGCTGGCACCCCAGCCAGTTGAGCTATAGGCGCCAAGCCAGGACACAGTTTTGATCATGTGATGATCACATGAAGGACATGTGGTAATCACATTACACTTGGCAAAGTACAGGTAAATCACATAATACTCTCGAATCATTCTCTGTGTTGAGTATTACCATTTGTCACCATTTTAAGGAAAGGGAAACTGAGGCACAAGGAACTTAAGTGCTTTGTTAATTTTACACTATTAGGAATCAGTGGAACCATGAGACATTCACAAACACTGTCACTGGGAATTGCTGTGGTTCTCAGTGCCCTCTTACCCCTCCCTGCCCTCCATCTCCTGGGCTCCCTTGCCCTCCTCCTTCACAGCAAGTTGACTAATGGGAGGTGTGACGAAACTGGGGCATATAAGAGGGGATAAGCAGGTATGACTCCCCATGTCCACTTGCTTCTTGTTCTGTCCGCAATACTATGACCCCTTGGTGGCTCCAGCTCCCGGCAGATGTCTCCACTTGGACTGCATCTTCTGCCTGCTGGGTCCAGTGTCTGAGCTCTGTACAGGGCCTGCCTCCCTCTCCTCTTCCACCCCCAAGGCTGGTATTAACCTTCTGCTCTTGCATTTCACAGTCCTTTATATGGCCTGTCAGCTGCGGTAACTACATCCCCTCACTAAATATCTTTTTTTTTATTGTGTTGAGTGAAATAAATCATTTATTGAATGTACTCAGTCCTACTATGAAACTGATTTATATAGCTTTCCTATGAAATATAACCCAATTATAGCCCAAGAATATGGGGAAAGGGAGGGGAGAGGAGGGGAGCAGATGAGTGGAGGGAGGGTAATTGGTACCATACCTATGGTGCATCTTACAATGGTACATGTGAAACTTACTAAATGTGGAATATAAAGGTCTTAACACAATAACTAAGAAAATGCCATGAAGGCCAAGTTAACCAGTTTGATGAAAATATTTCAAATTGTGTATAAAACCAGCACATTGTACCTTATGACTGCATTAATGTACACAGCAATGATTTAATACGAAATAAATAAATAAAAAGAAATGAAAGCTCACTTAAATAAATGGAATTCATGGGTTGTATAAAAAAAAAAAGTACAGTACCTACTGGGTGGCGCCTGTGGCTCAAAGGAGTAGGGCGCCGCCCCATATGCTAGAGGTGGCGGGTTCAAACCCAGCCTTGGCCAAAAACTGCAAAAAAAAAAAAAAAAAAAAAAAAAAATCCATAAAAAAAAGAAAGAAAGAAAAGTACCTACTATCTGGTTCTATTTAAGTGAAATTCAAGGACAAAAAAACTCATCTACAATGAGAGAAATCAGAATAGTGATTTCTGCTTGGGAAGCAGAGATGATAAGCAGGAAGGCGGTAGCAGATCGTTTTGAGATGAGGGACATGTCTTATCTCTTGGCTGAGGTGTTGGTTACGTGAGGGTGTACATTCGCGAAGACTCTTTACACCACATGTTTAATCCTTTGTATTAAAGGAATGTACCTTATACCTCAGTAAAATTAGTTTAACAAGAATAAATCCCTGTTTAAAAACTAAGAGTCCTTTCTAATTTCTTTGTGGGATCCTGATGGAAACACAGTTTTAATTTTTAAACAAACACAGGTAGATCACAGAGGAGGATGTAAAGTTTACACAGTTGGCTTTTTTCTTTTTGTAAACAGTGTTAACATTAGACTTCAAAAAGACTTCTGCACTTGGGTTGGTTTATTTCAGGCTCTGCCTCCTAGTCCCGGGGAGGTGGCCTTCATTCTTACTAATACAAGGGGTTCCGCAGATCACTCGAAAACCTATTTTTCTGACTTTCTTCAGAGCTTATGATTTTACCTGGGAGGGTCACAAAGAATTCAGCCCTCTGAGTTCTGCCCAGGAGCGGAGAGGAGGGCTTTCTCAGCATAAGCCTGACACACAAGTTCACACCTTGGCTTGTATTCAGGAACCATTTTACAAACTCCAAGAAAGAAAGTAAGAGATTGAGAATATCTGTGTGCCCCCTCTTCACCACACCCCCAGAAAAATGGCCAGTACAATACAGTCCCTGCTGCAGCCTCATTATGAAGGGACTGGTTGCCCAACTCCTGCCTAGGGGAAGCTGGGGAGAAAGCCCCCCCCATATGCGTGCTAAAGGCTGAGTGTAGTCTGGGAATGGACCAGAAAACTGAAAAACTTGGCTGGCTTCCCAGGCTGTGAGTTAGGAAGGGGGGTTAGGTTGTGCACCCCTCTCTGTCTCAAGGTTCAGGGGAACTACGTGGCTTGTGAACATTCTTGACCCCCTGGTCCTGGATGGTGTGGACCCAAGCTGGTTTGTTGCCTGCAGCCACGGGCATGGACAGGAGACTTCTGCCATCAACCCAGAACCCAGGAACAAGGCAGGGTGGGCATGGCATCTCCATTTCCAGCCTGGCTCTAAAAGGCACTGTGCTGTGGGCTGCGGCCCCTGGCAGGTGGGCAGGGCCTGGGCAGGCACAGGCGGCGCTGGGTCTCCAGACGACAGAAGCGGTTCTGGTTGGACACCCGGGTGGCCACACCCAGCCCACAGGTGGTGGAGCAGGGGCTCCAGGCTGTGCTCCATTCTGGGCAGGGGATGCCAGGGGTTGGCGGAGCCACACGGCCAGAAAACTGGGATCCTGAGGGGAAAATAAGGAGTTAGCACTATAAAGTCAGGGCTTGGCAGCCAAAGCAACCTACTTGCCAGAGGTCTGTCAAGTTACTTAATCTCCTCTCCGGATCTGTTTCTTCTTATGTAAATTTCCTAAAGGTTCCTGTGACTAGAACATAATGGTGAGTCCACCTCGGTCTAGCTTTTCCTCCTCCCCAAGCCCCTTATTCTCTGTTACTATTTTGGTGTCCTTTCTTCTAATGCTATGCCAGTGGTTCTCAAGTAAGAGTGATTTTGCCCCTAGCATGGGACATTTGGCAATATCTGGAGACATTTTGGATTGCCACCATTGGTGGGCTGGTGGCTCTGGCATCTAGGCTGCTGAACGTCCCTCCTCAAGATTTACTCATCCAGAGGCAGGTGCCGTGGCTCACACCTGTAATCCTAGCACTCTGGGAGGCCAAGGTGGGTGGATTGCTTGAGCTCAGGAGTTCGAGACCAGCCTGAATAAGAGCAAGACCTCTTCTCTACTAAAAGTAGAAAAACTAGCCGAGTGTTGTGGTAGGCACCTGTACTCCCAGCTACTGGGGAGGCTAAGGCAAAAGGATTGCTCAAGCCCAAGAGTTTGTGGTTGCTGTGAGCTATGATATCACAGCACTCTACCCAAGTGACAGAGTGCAACTCTATCTCAAAAAAAAAAAAAAGATAGAAAAGAATTACACAGAATGTCACTTGTGCCAACATTAAGAAACCTGATACAACATGTGTGCATACACATACATACGTACACATTTAGTGGAGACCAAATTGGAGATACAGTTTCTTGTCCTGCTTTTTATGCATAGGTAAACTCGTTGGCATTCTCCTGTGCAGTGAAGTGGATATATCACAGTGAATGTGATATATCAGCCGCGGCTGATGTGGTGCTGTGTCCACATGTGTTATAACTGCTTTACTTGTAATAAATTATGTAGCTCTCACCACAACTCTATGAGGTGGGTGCTATTATTATCCCCATTTTACAGATGGAGAAACTGAGACACAGAGAAGTTAAGCAGTTTTCTCCACGTCACAAAGTGAGGAAGTGGCTGGGCTGGTGCAGACTCCGTGCACCTAAACCACCACGCCCTCCTGCCTTTCATGTGTGACAGGAGAATTTATGAACCTATTCCCTCTTCTTTTATTTTGAGGCAGAGTCTCACTTTGTGGCCCTGGGTAGAGTGCTGTGGCGTCCTAGCTCAGAGCAACCTTAGACTCTTGGGCTCAAGCAATCGTCTTGCCTCAGCCTCCCGAATAGCTGGGACTACAGGTGCCTGCCACAATACCTGAAATAGAAATAGTTTTTCTTTTTTTAGTAGAGACAGGGTCTCGCCCTTGCTCAGGCTAGTCTCAAACTCCTGAGCAAAAGCAGTCTACCCGCCTCAGCCTCCCAGAGTGCTAGGATTACAGGCGTGAGCCAAGGCGTCTGACCCTAATTCCTTCTTTCTGTTGTCCTTTTTAAAAAGTCACAGTTATATAATAATGATTTTTAAAAAGCAACATAGCAGCAGCAAATCTTTAAAGCTGCGGAGTTTAAAGTGGAGGTGACTGTCTTTTCTCTGTCTCTGCCCATCCCTAGGCTCAGGTCCCAGAGATAACCCCTTACCTAGTTCTTATTTTATAAGCCCAAATAAATAATTAATTAATAATACATAGTGTCAATAGGCACTCCTATATTATAAATATACTAATCTTATAGATCATATAGCATACCTCTAGCTTGTGATATTCCATCTCTGCTATTCGATGTGAGGCTTTGGCTCAGCTATCCTAACCCCCCCTTCTCCTCCCAACTCTGCCACCTAGTTTTTATTTTTCATTATTTATGATAACAAATTATATATTTAATTGGATGCTTCATTTTGCCAGTTTTAAAGAGACCTGGTGACTTTTTAATCATGTTTTTTGTATCTCTCCTCAGCCACTGCCCCCTCCCAGCTTCTGATGTGCCCAGGTGTCCTAGCACCTAAGAAGAGAAACCCCGTGTCCCCCCCTCAGGTCTGTGGTCCCCCAGCAGGGGCCAGCCCTGCATTCACCTTGGGCTGGAAGGGGCTGGACCCCTGGCCCAGCTCCCTGGTTGCACACCCACTCAGGGCAGCACTTGCCCGGGACCTCAACCCTCTGGGGGTGAGGGCAGTCCCAGCTGGGCAGCCGCACGTCCTCACTGCACAGTGGCACACAGGTGAAGCCACCGTCCGTGCAGCGGCAGCGGATCCTGCAGTTGGGCTGGAAGGTCTCCCCGTCCTGGTACAGGCGGCCGTTCACCTCGCAGCTCCCGTCGTCCTCTCCCACTGCGGAAGAGAAAGTGGACCCCAGCGCTGACCCCCTGCTCTGCAGAGGTGCCAGATCCCTGGGCCCCTGGGGAGGGGAGCAGTGCCCCAGCCCAGCAACCTGCAGCACCCCATCCCTCCACCACCAGACTGCCCAGTGTGGCATTTGGGATCCTGGCACAGGATTCTCAGGAAGACTATCCCAGCTTGAGTCCTGCTCTGCTCTCTCTTAGCTATGGACTGTGGCCAAGTGATTTCATGTCTTGCTCCAGTTTCCTCATTTGCAAAATGGGATATAATGGTACTTATTTCACAGACTGGCATAGATTAAATGAAATTATATATGTCATGATCCCCACATAAAGGAGACCTTGAATAGGCCCTAGATTCTCTGTTATCATTAGTATAATTACTGTATATTAGTAATATTTAACTACTATATACCTCCTGAGCTGAGATTCATGCAATAAACACACTGTCCACCTGCTGTGTTGTAGTTATCTCCCAATTGGGCTTGACTTATTTGCAGGCTGTGTGACTTTGGTTAAGTTACTTAACCTTTCTGAGGGACCTGAGCAATAGCAATGATGAGAACAGAAATTTTACCTTTGGGTTACCCAGGGTAATGTGTACACAGCATCTAGTATGGGGTGAGGGCTGCAGTAGGTTCTCAGGGAAACTCTGAACGAGGCCCCCCAGATATGGGGTTATTCCCACGTCCTTCACTGGACATGAACTGCTTGAGGACTGGGACTAACAGTATTAATCCTGGCATCCCTCGGGCTGGTTTAGAGCCTAGATGGGACACACAGAACCTCAGTGTATGTCCTTTGAATGAATACCTGGCACAAGGCTCACCCCATGAGAGACACAAATGAGACAGTTCTGACTCCTTACAGTTCCAGAAATATTGACACACCCTTCCTAGGAGCCAACCACCATGCTCCTACACAGGAATAGGAAAGTTCATTCATACCTTGTAGGACTCAGTGGGAAGACAGGTATGAAAGTCACCATCTCCAAGAAAGGATGAAGCCAGAGCCCTGGAGAGGTGCGTGTGAGCTGCGGGACATACAGACAAAGGTATGACGTGTGTGTTCGGGAGTAGGAGGGTGATGTTTCTGGGGACCTGGATGGCAATTGAGCTGGTCTGGGGAAAGTGCTCATTGGCAAGCAGGTTCTCCGGGGGAATACCTCAAATAGACCCATACACACATGTGGGTTTAGGAACTACACATACTTGGGTTCAACCCTAGCTCCCACTGGCTAGCTGTGTGACCTGGGGCAAGTTACTTCACCTCTCTGAGGCTTGGTGCCCTGCTCCCAGGGTTGCTGAAGGAGTAAACCAGCTGGTGTACTTCAAGGATTCGGCCCCAACCTGGCACATAGCAGATGCTCAACAGAAGGGAATGGGTTATGCTCTTTCTTTGGGGAGGACAGGACCAGAATCAGCTCTCTCCTCTCTCCTTCCAGACCAAGCTCTTAGGCTTCCAATCTCTGACCTTTGGCCCTGGATCATGTGGCTGCTGGTTTTCTAGAAGCCACAGGGGCAGCTGCATCCTAATTCCCACCCCTAGCCTGGTCAAGCCCCAAAGTCTCCCAGCCTGACTTCTGTGCCACAGTGCTGGGGCCTCACGGTCACTGGGATGACTTGGCAAATAGAGGGATTGTTTAGAAAAATGAGCGGGAGAGGTGATAATTTTATCACGATTTCCTGGCCCTCCCCTGAGATACACAGCTCAGAGCTGGTTGGGGTGGGGAGTGGAAGTAATGGTCCCTGGGTAGCCACTCTCCCCGCCACGGTGTGTGTGGCCCCAAGTACCACCAGGCACCTCCAAACTTCCTGCTCTGGCTCTTCCCCTGCCTGCTGTGCACACCTGGGGCTGCCCAGACCCTGCTCCTCCGTTCAGGCCTCTGTGATGTTCCTATCTCCCTCGACCTCCCCCAAATGGTGCCTTCCTCTGATTTCCCATAGCTTCTCCAAGCACAGAAATCTTGTGATTTCGACATCCTTCTTCCCTCTAGGAGTCCCTCGCCGGGGCAGGAACATCAGAGTGCTATTATTTTTTACCTTAAGCCACCTGCAAACTGTGTGACTTGGGCGGATGACTTAACCTCTCTGAGCCCAGTTTCCTTATCTGCAAAATAGGGATAATAATAGGACCTACCTCAATGTGAAGGGTAAAATGAAGTCTTGTATCTAAAGGACTTGCTCGAGATATGTGCTCAATAAACAGTTCCTGTTACTGCTAGTCCCACGAAAACGATTATTATTATTCATTCAACAACTATTGACTGAGTGCCTATGATGACCCAGGCATTGCTCTAGGCACTTGTGATACAGCAACGAATAAAACTGGCAAGCATCCTGCCTTCACCGGAGCTTTCACGCTAGTGGAAGTGAACACAATAAACTACTAGGTTTATTATGTCGGCTGATGAGCATTAGAAAAATAAAGGAAGGTTAAGGAGTTGGGAGGGGTCTGCAGTTTTAAAATATGGTGATCAGGGAAAGTCTCCCTGAGAAGGTGACATTTGAGTAAAGATGTGAGGGAGGTGAGGGAACTTGCCCTGCAGATACCTGCAGACCAAGAATGCTGGTAGAGGGAACAGCCAGTGCAAAGGCCCTGTGGCCAGAGGGTGCCTGGTGTATTGGAGGAACGGTGAGGAGGTTGAGGTGGCTGGAGCAGAGAGCAGGGGGGAGACAAAACAGGAGCAGGATCCATGGAGCTTTGGAGGCCACTGTGGGGACTTTGACTTTGACTCTGAGGAGATGGGCAGCCACTGGTGGGTTTGGGGCAGAGAAAGAGGAACTCTGACTTCTGACTTAGCAGGTGCCCCTGCCTGCTGTACCGTGAATGCACTAGGGGCAAGGACAGAGGAAGGAGACAATTGTGGGGGTGCTACAAAGTCCAGGCAAAGAATGATGGGGCTTGGACCAAGGCAGTGGTGTGCAGGGGCTGACAGGGGTCAGATTCTGGAAATAGGTGAGAATTTGCTGGGAATACTATGTGGGGGGTGAGAAAAAGAAAGACATCAAGAATGACTCCAAAGTGTTGAACCTGAGCCGAGGAAGGAATGGAGATGCTCTCCCTGGACTGGGGTTACTGCCAAGCTTAGGGGTAGGAGGGAGATCAGAGCTCAGCACTGGACATGCTGTTACCTAAATTGGGAATCTGCAGCCCAGCGCACAGAGTTGGCCCTCAGGGAAGGATGGTACAATGAGTGAGTGAGAGAGGTTTCCTAAAAGCACGTTCCCTGCAGAGCCCCAGATTGAGACTGAGCCTCTGTGAGGTCTTAGCTGAATTCTGACTCACCTGTGATGTCCATCAGCTCCCAGCACTATAAATCAATTCAAATTATTAAACATTCATGAGCACCCACATGTTGCCAGACCAACATTGGGACCTGCAAGGAGGACCAAGGACCAAGTAAATCCTTGGCCTGCAGGTGTTTGAAATCTGAATTAAGATGGAATAAGAGGCCAGGCACAGCACCTGTAATCCTAGCACTGTGGGAGGCCAAGGCAGGTGGATCACTTGAGCTCAGGAGTTTGAGACCAGCCTGAGCAAAAGCAAGACCCTGTCCCTACTAAAAGTTGAAAAATTAACCAGGTGTTGTGGCAGGCACCTGTAGTGCCAGCTCCTTGGGACGCTGAGGCAAGAGAATCGCTTGAGCCCAAGAGTTTGAGGTTGTTGTGAGCTATGATGCCATAGCCTTCTACTCAGGGCAACATAGTGAGACTCTGTTCCCCTGCCCCCCCCCAAAAGAGAGATGGACTAAGGAAAGCTCTTTAATAAGGTTATTGACCATAAAAAGCCAGTATGTCCAAATCATATGTTGTGTGTTGAGTAGTTGAGCCATGGAGCCCGGATCCCTGAGTTCCAACTGCAGCTCTGCTACTTATGTGCTGTGTCACCTTGGATAAGGTGCTTACCCTCTCTGAGCCTCTTCTTTCCACTTATAAGATAAGGGTAACATTAGTGCCTCCTCATTGGGTGGTTGTGAGATAAAATGAGCTTACATTTGCGATGCCCTCGGTGCCTGGCACATGGTGAGGCCTATGTAAGTGTTCAATAAATAAACTCTGACGAGTGCTGTTGGTGTGTGTCATGGAGAATCAATTGGACAGCCTTGGAAGCTAAGAGTTACTTATCTCGGTTTTTTCCTTAGGTACATTTTCTTAACAAATCATCCCTTTCTCCTATGCCACCGATCAAATAAAGCATTTAGCAAGGATTTACTACTGATAACTTGCTATCTGTAAGTTTTATTGTTATTTTTTAACAAGGCTTTTTCCTGCAGATGGATTCATTGTCAATGATTCATGAACTTTTTTTTCTCTCTCTCTCATTCTTCTTTTTGTAAAAGTGACATACACGTAAATGAAAGATATAAATAGTTCTATGCTTATTGCTTAAAAACAGAGAGCAATCACTTCTCCGCCTTTTGGCTAGATCAAGTGTGGTATCTGTTCTTATCAGTTTGATATCTGATACGTCCTCAATCCGAGGACAATATATTAAATCGATTTTTGGAGCAGGGAAAAAAAAAAAAGAGGTCGTTCTCCACTGCGGATTCTGCTCTCTGGGGACAGCTGGCAATGTCTAAAGGCATGTCACCACTTGGGGGTGTGGAAGCAAGGATTCTCTTGGCATCTAGTGAGTGGAGTTCAGGGATATGGCTGTCCTGCCACGTACTGGACAGTCCACAACCCCCAGCAAGAATTATCTGGCCCCAATGTGACTAGAGCAAGTTTGCCAAACCATGCCCATGGCTTAGAAGAGTGGTGAGAGATGTAACACTTTCAAGTTAGCTGGTAAATGGCAAACCCAGGATTCACACTGGTCTGAGGGCCCCCATTCTGGGAGAAAGACTGAATGGAATGTTCCTTTGAGAGCCTGTCCCAAGCTGTGTGACATGAAGCGTGTCAATTATACCACTGAGCTTCAGTTTCCTCGTGTATAGCACAGATCTGAAAGTACTTATTGTTACAGGAGTATTGTGACTATGGTGTGACTCGTGTAGGATGCATGTAGCCCAGTGCAGATTATTCTCTAAATAAGGGCTTGCACTTTTATTCCCCCCAAAGTCTTGTGAGAAGCCTGAGAAAGGGGTTGGTGGCTTCTGGTTGGAAGAATCTGGGAAGGATTCTCAGGGGAGGTGTTGAGCTTGGCTTTGAAAGTTGGCAATGAGATGGGCAGGTGGGAACGAGGAAAGTCTACCCAGGTGGTAGTCATGATCTAAGCGAAGACCAAGGGGAGAAGTAAGGGCTGGACCTGAGATAACCTTGGGTCACCAGGTTGTCCTGGAATGGATGGTGTATCGGAAGAGAGGGTGCAAAGAGGTAGAAAAAGGAAAGTCGCCCTTCAATTCAGGACCCCACGGCCACGACCTCCCCGCGCACACCCTCCATCAGTCCCGCAAACCTGCTTACAGAGGCAATGGGCTCCCCGGCTGCTGGGGCCCACCCCGACTTGGCAGACCAGGCCCTGGGTGGGGTCACAGACGTGCAGGTGGTCGCAGGGCTCCCCCAGCCGCCGTGCACACACCCGGCAGCAGCCACAGCCATCCAGCACCAAGGGCACCCCCAGTGGGCAGCGGGGTGGTGGCCAGGGGCAGGTACACAGTGTCGGGCATGGCTGGGTACACACCTGAAGAGACAGAGACCTCACTCAGCCATGGGGCTATTGAGATGGACAGTCCACATCTTTGTCTCAAAGTCATGCAGAGCTGGCCCTGGACCGTGGCAATCCTGGGTCACTCCCTAAGTGGTAGTATGGCATTGTGGTCATGAGCAAAGACTGGACTAGCGCTAACTCCACTCTTATTAACTAAGCATCTTCAGGCAAGTTACTTAAGTTCTCTGAGCCTCAGTTTCCTCAACTGTAAAATGGGGACAATAGTAGTATCTGCCTCAAAGGATTGCTTTGATACATGTCACACCCGCAGCACGTTGCCTGGCACACAGTAGGTGCTCAATGCATTGAGCTCTGATGACCATGGTTGTTAATTACAGTGAGGGGCTCAGCTCCTCCCATTAAGAGGTGACAGGCCGAAGCAACACACCAAGGATTCAAATGGTGGTGTGTGGAACATTTCCCATCCTGTGGATGCTTGTCTTGACTGGGTACACCAAACAGTATCACAAATTTTCTTGATTTTTGGAACAATCCAAATGTGTTTCTGACCCTAGGACATGCACCACATCAGGCAGAAAACTTGGCAAAATACAAGACCCTTTCTGGGACTTGAATCAGAAGTCAAGCTGTCCATTGCCTTCTGAAGCTCAGCTAGGATTTCAGCCCCTGTGCCCCACTGCACATGCCCAGTATGGATAGGGAAACTGAGCTCCAGGGAGTAGAAGGGACTTGTCAAAAGTCAGTGTGTTGGATGCAGAGCTGGGAACAATCCCAAGTCCTGCTTCTCTGGTGAGGGCCCTGGGCCACCAGCTGGGGGAACACTTTTACCATAACAGGGAAAAGCCTGAGCCAGGGTCCAGCCCTCAATGGCAAGGTCACTGTATGAATCCAAGTAAGCCCAATGTATGAACCCAAGTCTCCTCTCCCCACCCAGGTTGAGGAGACAGAAAAACCATAAATCAGATGCTCTGGGTTCCCTGTATGTCCCCTTGCATGTGGACGTGGAAAGGTAGGTATAATTCCTTATCATATTTGGTAGGATTCTTATGGGACTAGAAGGTTTGTACTAGAAGAAGGGAGATAAACAGTTTAGGAAGATAAAATTAGGACCTCATCTGCATGTAGCTCCTGTGTGGCCCCCAAGCAGGCACTGACCTCCATCTTGCCCCATCTCAGTAGATCTCCCAAGCTCTGCAAACCTGCTTTCAGTTGCCTGAAGTTCCCACTCTGGCCACCAGGGATCCCACAACTGACTGACCATCTAGTGGGGACCCAGGGCAGGGGGCAACCTCAGGCTCCCAACCTGGAGGGCAGCAGTGGGTAGCAGGTGTGTGTGTGTCTCTGTGTACACGTGTGCCTCTCATGAGGGGAACAGGTCCCATCTCTGTAGGGTTTTCAGGTTCTGGAGAAGATGGCCCAGCTTCACCCCTTCCGTGTGGTCTGGGCTAGTAGTCTCAGTAGCATCTAGGGGGCTTGCTAGGGAAGTAGCATCTAGGGCCCTTCTTCATAAATCCGAATCTTCATTTTAATGAATCTAGGGGATCTGGGAAGAAAGAGCCTGGACTTTGGGTTCCCTTCCAAACCAGAGGTTCAGCTTTCTTGGTTTGTAGTCACTGGGGGACTTTGACTAGAACAGGGGAGATAGGAAATAGGACTTTTGTTGTGCCCTTGAGTCCCTGTTTGCCAGGGGCTGGACTGTGTCCATCACCCAGGATAGCCTAGAGGCTATTAATGACATCAATGACTGTAGCTGTCAGTTATCACAGTTATACCACATGCACTGTTGTCTGATTTCACCTTCCCATGCGAGATGCCATCCTTACACCTTATTCTAAAGACTGAGAAACTGAAGCTCTGAGCAGTGTGGTAACACACCAGTAAGAGGTGGAACCAGGATTTGAATTCATGATCCTGTGGATCCAAAGTTCAGGCTAAGTTGTCCTCTCACACACAGGGCATGGAATTTTCTGGGCAAGAGCTGAGATCCAAGTTCACCCCTGACTGGCTCTGTGACGTTGAACCCAGGTCTTCACTGCTTTGTGGTGTGGTGGTGGAGTTCGGTTTCTCCTCTGAGGAATGGTGTGCATACCACCTAGCTTTGAGTGACTTTGCTTGTTTCCAGGAGTCTGTCTCCTGCCCCGGTCCACAGCCCTGTGCCCAGGAGCCAGTCGCCTGCCTGGAAGACTTGGAATTCTCTCTGTGAGGGTTGCTGGGGCTTCCGTGCTGGTGATGACTAAGTCCCTGCGTTTCTGTGCAGGATGCTCCCTGGCTTCCCAGGACCAGGGAGGGGTGGTCCCATCGGTCTCACCCCGATAGTGAGACTGGGAGAGTTCTACATGGCCCTTCATCATCCTGGGCCCCTTCTGCCTCCCAGAACCCCAGATCCCCTGCTCTGGCTACCCAGGCCACCCACCCTGGCATCACATCCTGCCCACCCCTTAGGGTAAAGAAACAGCAGGACTGGGTGCCAGGAGAGTTCTCAGCTTTCCCTGGCACAGCCCCGTGGGGCCCAGGAGAGAGAAGCTCCTGCTCCTGCTCCTCAAAGGAGCATAAAAATGCAGTGAGATCATGGCTGTGCTGGGGCCGATCCCACGGTTCCAGGAACTCAGCATTTGCTGAGGGGGTAACACAGTTCAATAGCTGTGGCCTCGATCCTGGTTAGGGTTGGGCAGAAGCAGACTGGAGTCCCCCTCACTCACCCACGTCTATCCTGGGCTTGACTACTCTGCTTCTAGCATACTCCTCCTCTATTGCAATGGTATTTCTTTGCTGTGTGGCTTTGGGAAAGTTGCTTACCCTCTCTGAACTTCGGTTGATTAAAAACTGGGGCTAATAAATCCTTATGTGGTTATTGTGCATGTTACACAAGGTGAACATCTCACATGCCCTTTAATAAATGCCCCATGCAGGACTGGGGGAGAAGACTGTTACTGCATGGAGGTGTCTTCTGTCCCCCTGGAGTCAAGATTAATGGGTTACTCACCACCTAAGGACCCAACAGCATTAATCCCCTTGCTGGATGAACTTTCCAATCAGTGAGACACCATCCAAAACACCCATTCAAATCCTGCCTCAGAGTTAAGCAACGCATGTCATGTCTTTAATCCCCCCATTTATAATGGGGATACCTGCCCTGCTCTGTAGAGGGATGTGACAATTGGTAATGATCATTAAAATCCTCTTTTGAGTGCCAAGTCCTGTGCTAAGTCTTTTAGGTGAATTATCATGAATGATGTTCACAAAGGCCTCGTGAACATTGTGCCCATTCACCTGATGAACAGACTGAGGCTCAGAGAAGAAAAGGGACTTGCCTAAGGTCACACAGAAGGGCTGGCCAGAGGCAGCACTATAGGCACCAGGGAGGGAAGCCTGGTTTGGGCATTGAGACTAGAATGTGCCCAGAGGAGGGCCCTGGAGGAATCTGCCATGGGTGCCTGGCTAGGATTTTACACCCCCACCCACTCCACACTGAAGCAGCCAGCAGAACTTTCAGGGGCTGGGCCCCCTTACCTTTGAGAGGAGGCAGATGAGAGAGAAGGCCAGGAGGTGGGTCTGTGGTGTGCCTCTCATGTCACTGTGTCCCTGGTGGAGCCAGCTTTGAGCCTGGGAGGCAGGACCTGTGGGTCTTTATGTTCCGGCAGCTGTTCGGTCACTCCCAGGCGGGCGCGCATGCACACATGCACACACACACACACACACACACACACACACACACGCACACTGGATTTTCATTCTTTGCTACTCTCCCCATCCTCCTGGTCCCAGTGATGAGCACATTTACCTGAAGGTGAGACCGTGGAGGCCACCAAGGAAATGCTAGCCAGTGTGTGTCCGTGTGTGGGTATGAAAGCCTGAGCCAATGCCAGCACCACGAGCCTGTGACAGTTTGGCAGGGGCCTGTCTAGCTCCTCCCAGCCCAAGAGGACCTTGGCCAGAGCCAAAGCTGTAGCTACTGCAACCCTATGCCAGACCCCCTGCCCGAGCCCAGAGGGGCTGTAGATGCTGAAAGCATTCAGCAAACACCCCCTTTGCAGAGCTGACCCCAGAGCTCCTAAGCCCCATGGCCCCAGACTCTGGGCAGCCTCAGCTCAGCTTGCGGTTTCTGGCAGGAAGATTGGCAGCCACCCAAAGGTGGGTGTGACCCGGAGCAAAACTTCCCTAGGCGGCCTATTTGCTCTTGGCAACCAGGGGTCTCCCCAGGTTTGCTCCTCAGCTTTAGAAGGTGGTCCACAGTGGGTAAGCTCAAGACAACTGGGCCTACTGTGTGCAGCACTTGCCTGCCACTGCTAGATGACCTGGTCAAACCAAATCCATTTTGATTAATTCAGCCAACTCTGAGTCCTCCTGTGCAGGAGCTGGGGAAAGAGCGCTGACCCAAGGACAAAGCCCAGGGGGAGACAACAGTGGAAAGACAGGCAGAACTCCTAGGACTATTGGGGAGATCTCTTGTTCACACCAAAGGGGAGGGACAGCTTTCTGAAGGTGTCATTTCTGAGAGCCCAGGAAAGAGAGGGTGGAATGTTCCAGGCAGAGGGAACTGCACGTACAAACGCCTAGAGGTGGGTCGAAGTGTGAGAGATACTTATTCTGGGAGCAACAGGAAGTGGCAGTGCACGTGGAGAGTAAGACAGAAATCCACACCCCCAGGCTTTGGGGATGCTTACAAACCTCCAGCCACTGGATTCAGGGGCTGGAAAGACAAGGGCTTTGCCTATTAGCAAAGACAATTATAGAGATGATACGAAGGGGTGGCTGAGGAAGTCTTGGGCCCCCATCACCTTCACCAGTACCCCAAACCTCAAAGTGATGGAGCTGGAAGGTTCCAGAATGGACAGTTGGTAGGGGGTAAGACTGGGGGATAGTCAGCATGAGGAAACACCCTCCTGCTGCAGACCCCAGGGAAAGAGGCAATGGAGGTGGACGCTGAAGACGAAAATGTGGGATTTGATCATTTATGGTAGGAGGAAGTGGCCTGGGAGGGGCCGGGGGTGGTCCACAGACTTGGGGAAAAATAGGAGAAACAGAGTGAGTTTCTGGGGTTTCGTTTTTTAACTGCTATTTCAATCAGAGGCATGCTTAGGGTATTTTACACCCCAAATGGACCATTTTTAACACCCCTTCCTTCACACAGCAAAATCATTTTCAGTAATAATCATGAAATGAAAGAAATATATATATATGTATATATA
>NW_003852418.1:7003918-7034799 GCF_000181295.1 Otolemur garnettii | reverse complement strand
ACCTCAAACTCTTGGGCTTAAGCGATTCTCTTGCCTCAGCCTCCCAAGTAGCTGGGACTACCGGCACCTGCCACAACGCCTGGCTACTTTTTGGTTGCAGTTGTCGTTGCTGTTTAGCAGGCTCGGGCTGGGCTAGAACCCTCCAGCCTCTGTGAATGTAGCTGGCATCCTAATCACTGAGCCCGAAACAAATATATTTCACCTGTGAACTAACACGTGCACTTAGCAAGCAAAAACATTTCCTTTCATGGTTCGCATTGTTTCACTCTTTTTAAAATTTTAAACACAAATCAGTATTCCAAGCAGCCTTGTAAAATGACAAAATTGAAATACTTGTGTCATTGTCTTTACCATCACTCTGCATTCATTGATATTTGAATCTGCTGCTTACAGGCAGAAACATGTCACGTCTGAGACAGAAACGCACCCAACACTAAGCTTGAAAGATTCATGATTATTAGGGGCTTAACACTCTCAATCAACCTGTGTTCCTAAGTTTATGTGTATAGGGACCACTGCGTTCCTGCAAGTTCTTCTATGAGGTAACTCATATGTCGAATATGTTTATTAAAGGATGAGATTAAAATGAGCTCATTTGAAGCTTAGGTATATATCATTAAAATTCAACAGTTACCGAAACAATTGTTTAAAACTTAGATGGGTAAGTGATATTTTCAGGACAGAGTATTTTATCACTGATACTATTTATATTTGCCATCACATAGTAATAATACAAAGCAGACTGCCTTCTCATTGATTTTATCTTATCTTTAAATTCTCAAACTGCCACCCCCTTATTGCTTGCACCCAGGGAATACCATCCCCACCCTGCTTTCCTCACCAGGCTCTTGGTGTTCATGGTTTTTTGAGATAAGAGTGTCATTCGGTCACCCTGGGTAGAGTGCCAGGGCATCATTTTAGCTCACAGCAACCTTAAACTCTTGGGGTCCAGTGATCCATTTGCCTCAGTAGTCCTAAATAGCTGGGACTACAGGCACCTACCATGATGCGCAGCTAGTTTTTCTTATTTTTCAGTAGAAGCAGGGTTTTGCTCATGCTCAGGCTGGTGGTCTTGAACTCCTGAGCTCAAGCAATCCACCCGCCTTGGCCTCCCAGAGTGCTGGGATTACAGGCCTGAGCCGCTTGCCCATCTAGGCTCTTGGTTTTAATAACAAAAGTAAAGTGATTAGGTATAGAGCACCCGACAAGATCCAGCCTTCCTGCTAAGTACCTTTTACAAAAAGTGTCATTTCTGGTTTTCACAAATCCATCCCTCAATAAAAATGGTGGAGTTTACAAAGGTTAAGTAACTTGCCTAAGGTCACACAGTTAGAAGACAGGGCTAGGTTATCACCACAGGGCCATGTGACTCCAAAACAAAAGTTGTGGTTTTATTGTTATTTACTTTTGCAACTGCCCAGACAGCTCTCTATGATATGTATTTTTTTAATTGAGGCATAACATGTGTACCGAAAAATCCTGAAAGTGTGCCAGCATTAAATGTATGACCTGATGACTTTTCTTACACCTGCTGTACATGTATGCTGTGTATACTTGTAAATACATGCGCATGTATAATCACGTGTGTTCATGGCCAGGCCTGGTGGCTCATGCTTGCAATCCTAGTACTCTGGGAGGCATAGGCAGGTGGACTGCCTGAGCTCAGGAGTTCCAGACCAGCCTGAGCAAAAGCGAGACCCTGTCTCTGAAATATAGCCCGGTGTTGTGGTGGGCGCCTATAGTCCCAACTACAGGCAAGAGACTGAGGCAAGAGGATCACTTTTTTGAGGTTGCTGTGAGCTGTGATGCCGCAGCACTCTACCCAGAATGACAAAGTGAGACTTGGTCTCAAAAAAAAGAAAATAATGTGTCATGTGTATTCGTGATTATGTATATACCCATGTAATCACCACCCAGATGAAGCTACATTTCCAGAAGTTTCCTCAAGTCCCTTTTAAGACTCTGCCCCTCAAATACACCCTTTTCTGATTTCTAGTAACTTTTCCTGACGTGATCACTTTTCAACCCCTTCTTTCTCTGAGACAAGAAGGAAGACATTTGGAGAGATTAGGAGTGAGGAGGAGACCTGGAGAGAGACACCTCAGTCACAGCCATGCCATCAGCAGAAGGCACGTGGATTTTTTTTTTTTTTTTTTTTGCAGTTATTTTTGGCCAGGGCTGGGTTTGAACCCACCACCTCCTGCTTATGGGGCTGGTGCCCTACTCCTTTGAGCCACAAGCACCGCCCCTGGCACATGGATTTTTCTTGGAACTTTTCTTCTCTAATAACTGAGGGTGGGTGAATCTGGGCAGTGGAGGCCCAAGGGCATGGCCAGGTCAGGAGCCATGAGTGGCATCAAGGGCGTTGGTGATGAAGGGCTGGGATGGAGGGACCACCTTCCACTGGCACGTCCAAGCCACTTAGCTGTGGCTCAGACCTCTAGACTGCCAAGTGGGGCACCAGAGGGATGTGAGAGTCCAGGAGCCTGTGGGCCTTTCGGCTGCTGTTGCAGTACCCCCAACAAGGCCCTGGTATGAGTGAAGCTGCCCCTTGCTTTACCAAAAGGAAATGCAGGCACGTGAGTCGAAAGATCCCAGCTTCATATCCTGGCTCCCTACTGACTGGGGCCAGGGTGAGGTGAGAGAAGCAACTAGGGTGCAAAATTCAAGGAGGCTCTCTTTCTCAAGTGCAGACCCCAAGAGTGAGCACCCAGGCACAAAAGGACTTCATGGTAGGAACTCAGCCATGTTAGTTGACTGACTAAATGATAATTCCCTATCCAAATATATTAATCAGGGTACATGAGGCCATAAACAACCCCTCACATCTCAGTGGCTTAACCCAATGAAGGTTTACTTCTTGCTCAAGAATAGTCTGGTGCGGGCTAAGCAGGGCTCCTTCTCTGAGCTAATATCCTTCTTCCCTTCTTTCTAAAGTCCCCAAACTGATTTTGCATTGCAGTTAGGCATGGCTGTGCGACAAAGTTGCAGCAGTGATATCTAAGCAGAAGTGCTGTGTGCCAGTTCTGGGAAGGCTCCTTAAAAGGAAGGGGTTTGGCTCAGTGCCCATAGCACAGTGGTTATGGCACCAGTCACATGCACTGAGGCTAGCAGGTTCGAACCCGGCCTGGGCCAGCTAAACAACAATGACAACTGCAACAAAAAAATAGCCAGGCATTGTGGTGGGTGCCTATAGTCCCAGCTACTCGAGAGGCTGAGGCAAGAGAATTGCTTAAGCTCAGGAGTTGGAGGTTGCTGTGAGCTGTGACGCTATAGCACTCTACCGAGGGTGATATAGTGAGACTCTGTGTCAATAAATAAATAAACAAATAAATGGCTTCTCTTTTGTCCCACCACCACCACTCCCTGCTTCATCCTTCTTTTGTTTTTTATTTTATTTCATTTTTTAATTTTTTTTTTGAGACAGAGCCTCAAGCTGTCCCCCTGGGTAGATTGCTGTGACATCACAGCTCACGGCAACCTCCAACACCTGGGCTCAAGCGAGTCTCCTGCCTCAGCCTCCTAAGTAGCTGGAACCACAAGCGCCCACCACAACACCCAGCTATTTTTTGGTTGCAGCCGTTATTGTTGTTTGGCGGGCCCAGGCTGGATTTGAACCCACCACCTTAGGTGTATGTGGCTGTTGCCTTAGCCGCTTGAGCCACAGGCACCGAGCCCTTTGTCCTGCTTCTAATCGGTCCTAATGGTGGAATTTGGCAGTCGTTGCCAAACTCTCCTACTTGCTCTACTATTTCGTCAATTTATTTGGTGGATTTTTCAAGGTGGATGATCAAGCCATCTGCAAACAATGCCAGTTTTCACTTTCCTCCCAATATTTGCACCTCTTATTTCCCTTCCTTATAGCTTTAGCTTGGCCCCCCCAGCACGAGGCAGTAAGCAGTACCAGCAATAATAACTAGCCTTCTTGCTTCATTCCTCATCTGAAAGGATATACTTATAAAGTTTTCCCACGAGGAATACTTCCCAGGGGGTTTTGTTATTAAAAACCCCTCCCCAAATTAAGGAACTTCTCTTTTGCTTCTAGGGTGATAAGAATTTTTTGAAAAATCATCAATATATAAGAGCCTTATCAAAAGTTTTTCTGTGTCAATTGACATAATCAATACATGACAGCTTTTCTGATGTTGGTGCTTTTCTGGGGTCCACCCTGCCTGGTGGTGATGTATCATTATTTTAACTCTGCCAAATTCAGTGTTTTCTTGAGCGTTTGCTATCTATGTCCACAAATGAAACGGCCTATGATTTTCTTTTCTTTTTCTTTTTTTTTGTATTGTCTTATCTGCTTTTTTTTTTTTTTGCAGTTTTTGGCCAGGGCCAGGTTTGAACTTGCCACCTCCGGTATATGGGGCCGGCGCCCTACTCCTTGAGCCACAGTCGCTGTCCCCTTATCTGCTTTATATAACCAAGATAACACTTAAAACTTAAGCTGGGTTGGCTGCTGCTTTTTGTTTGTTTGGGTTTTGCTTTTTTTATAGCAACTCATATAAGGTAAAATTAATTATTTCTTAAAAGTTCAACAGAACTTATCCATATGAATATCTGGGGGGGGGGCACTCATTATAGGCGTGGTGGCTCATTTAATCCCAGCACTTTGGGAAACTTAGGTGGGAGGATCACTTGAGTCTGGGAGTTCAAAAGCAGTTAGGCAACACAGCAGGATCCCATCTCTACAAAAATTAGCCAGGGGCTTGGCGCCTGTGGCTCAAGCGGCTAAGGCACCAGCCACATACACCTAAGGTGGTGGGTTCGAATCCAGCCTGGGCCCGCCAAACAACAATAACGGCTGCAACCAAAAAATAGCTGGGTGTTGTGGTGGGCGCTTGTGGTCCCAGCTACTTGGGAGGCTGAGGCAGGAGACTCGCTTGAGCCCAGGAGTTGGAGGTTGCTGTGAGCTGTGATGCCACAGCACTCTACCCAGGGTGACAGATTGAGGCTCTGTCTCAAAAAAAAAAAATTATAAAAAAAATAAAAAATAAAATAAATAAAATAAAATAAAAATAAAAAAAGTAGCCAGGCATGTTCTCTCACCTCCTGAGCTCACCTACTCAGAAGACTGAGGCAGGGGGATCACTTGAACCCAGGAATTCTAGGTGATAGTGAGCTATGATCAGGCCACTTCACTCTCGCCTCAGTGATAGAGAGGGACCCTGTCTCTAAAAAATAAAGTTAAAACAATCTGGATCTTATTTTGGGGGGAGTGGTGGGGCTCTGACAGCCACTTTAGTTTCTGTAATCCTGATTGACCTACTTAAATTCTCTATTTCTTCTAGGGTCAAACTTTTGGCATTTTGTACCTTTCTAAGAATTTCTCCATTTTCAATTTTTAAATTTATGAGCATATAGCTGTTCACAATAGTCTTTAAATTACTTTAAGCCTCTCAGTCAATGTTATTCCTGGTTTTCACTCTGTATTTATTTTACTTCTGGGCATCATACCTCTGTCATCATGATCAATCTCTTCAGGAGTCTGTCTCCCATATTAATTTCATCCTACACACAGTTTTTGCATTCGTTAATCTTCTACTATCTTCATTTATTCATTGATTTGTCCCCAGAAGCTTTTCTGGTACATGAAACTACATCTTATTTTAGCCCTTATGACCCTGAATTGCTTTCAACTTACATCTATGATGTCGCTTACATCATAGAAGGCCATAGGCGAACCCAGCAAATGGCCCTGGCTCATGTGGCCAGGCTTCTGCCCCCCAACTCAAGGCTCCATCTCTCCCTAAGATTAACCACCTCCACACTGCCTCTGACTCAGCCATGGTGGGAGGGGTGAAGGGGGGAGTGCAGCCCCTCTATAGCCTCCTATTGCCACACATTCACCAGGTTGGACTGGAACTTAGAGGTCTGATCCTGGCCCTGAGATCCTGGTCTGATCCTGGACTATGGCATGGCTCCCCTTGGGGTATGAAGAGTTTAAAGCTTGGCATCTATCTGAGCTGGCAAGGATGAGTATGCAGGGGCCGACCCAGTCCCCCCCAAGGCCAAAGATGGAGTATAGCTCACAGCACACGCGTGTGACTGCCTCTACACATGGCTGCCCACACTGGTATCAGCTAGGGTTCCTGACAGTGAAGTGGTCATTTGTTGGGAGGGTTGGCCTGGGGTCAGTGCCAAGTGTGCAGCATTAGACTGTAAGGCACAGATAAGACTGCTGGAGGTCACGATAGGACATGGAAAGGGGTTTGGAAATTGGCATAAGGGCTTACTTACAGGCTGAACGTGCCAGGGGACAGGCACTGAATCAGGCACGTGTTAGGGGCTACAGACGTATTTGTTGTATGAATGAATAAATGACTATGGAGACCCCAGCTCTCCTCCCAGCTCCATTGCTGTGCATCCTCAGGCAAGTTCCTTGGCCTCAGTTTCCTCATTTGTAAAAGGAGAGAGGGGTGAACTCCATCTTTTCTAGAGCCTCCATAGACCCTAGAGGGTCTATGTTCTATGCCTAAAAACATGTCTAGGGCAGCAGTCTGATCTGCAGAGAGCCATGGAAAGGAGGGCCTCAGGAATGCAGAGTCCCAGAATATCAGAGGCAGAAGTGACTCCTATAGACTCTCTGATGTCTGACCAATTGCTAGAGTTCAAGAGACCCTATTGAGTTGGAGCCAGTTGCTCAGGAGGGATCAGGCACTAAGGCAGAGGTAGCTTTGCTCTTGACCAGACATCTCCTACGGAAAGCAGGTAATAGGTTATGTTATTCCTACCCCAGCTAAGAGTATCTCCATTGGTCAGGATATCCAGTCTCTTGGGATTTACCTCTGACTGTTCAGTCCCTAAGATGCCATGGACTATTCTGTGCATTCATTTGTTTGTCTATCCATTCATTCATGCATCTATCGATCCTTCTGCCCATCCGTTTGTCTATCTACCTATCTATCTATCCGTCCACCCATTTATCCACCCAGCCATTCATCCATCCATCTGTATACCCATCCATCTATCCATGCGTTCATTCAACAAACATTGAATGTAGTGCACCATGTCCTACAATTAAATAATGAATAAAAAAATAAGATCTCTACCCATGATGAACTCACAGACTAGAGAAGACAGAGACAAGCAAAAGGATGATTCCTGCACAGTTAGTGGGAGATACCAGGTTCTGAGGGCAAAGAGATAAGGAGAAGGGCCTAAGCCAGCCTGGAAGGTAGAGGGAGGCATCGAAAGGCTTCTTGGAGGAGGTGACATCTGTGCTGAGTCTTATAGCAAGACTAGAAGGCAATTAAAGCAGAGGGCTGGAGAGTACCAAGGCCTAGAGGGGCGTTAGAGCTGGTGCTATTTGAGGAGCTGTGAGTAGCTGAGTCTAGATGGAGCCCTGACACCCTGGAGGGAGGAGGTGTGAGAAGAGGTGGGAGGGGCCCCGTGTAGTTGGGGAGGACATTGTGACTGGGGTTGGGAATGGGGACCAAGGCCTTGGGCACATCCAGGAACTGTCTGGAGAGGGTCAGGCATCAAACACCAGGTTTCTTCCTCCCCTCTGCTCCTGAGCCATCTTAGGCCACTCACCTCACCTCTCTGAGCCTCAGTTCCCCAGCTGTGCCATGACAGGTTTCCCTTTTAGCTTCTTGGGACCCTTCCAGCTCTGAGGGAGCCCTTGAGTCACATGTGGTCAGCAAAACCAATGCCCATGGAAATGTCTGCCCTGGCCCACGGAGGGAGTTAATTGTTCCCAGTCTCTGCATGTGTTAGGGGCAGGGCAGGGGGGTAGGGTGGTGCTTGATTGGGGGACCTCGGTTAGGAGCCACCCCCGAGGGGCTCCCAGTCATGGGATGACAGGATGTGCTGAGAAGGGATGAGTCACTGGCCAGTCATCAGCTTGAGCCCCAGGATCCCCAGATGGGGGGAGGGGGCCCCATTCCCTGTTCATTGCTGCCCCAGAAACTCCTCAAGATAGCAGATCCTTTGTTAGAACAAAACCTCATATGAAACTTGAATATTTAAAACAGGCCCAAAGAAAACTAAGGATGAAGCAGTTGGTAGGACTCTCAAGGAGCCGGTCCAAGTCCCAGCGTCTAAACATCTTTATCCCTCCAGAGGGGAGACCGGTACCCAAGGAGCACCTTCACCGGATCCTCTGCTCTCCTGGGCTCTGACCTGCCCTTTCTCCTTCCTGGGGGATGGAGGGTAAAGCAGGTGCTTCCTTCACTGCCCCCTGACCCCCTGAAGGGCCTCCCTTCCCTCCAAGAGGCTGTGTCTGGTGCCAAGGGCCTCCCCTCAGCACAGCAGCCTGCCCCAGGCATGATCCGTGCAGACTTTGCCTCCATCCCTGGGCCCGTGTGTCCATCTCCACAACAGGCAGGGCGGGTGAGAGATTAGCAGTAACCAGCATGGCAGAGGGCTTACTAGGTGTCAGACCCCAGAGGCACCCTCTAAGGCAGTGGTTCTCAACTTTCCTAATGCTGCAGCCCTTTAACACAGTTCCTGTGGGTCGCGACCCACAGGTTGAGAACCACTGCTAAGGCATGTGTCATTAATATCATCATTTTATAATTGGAGAAATCAAGGCACCCAGAAGTCAAGTAGCTTGCCCAAAGTCACATAACCAGTAGGAGGTAGGGCAGGAACAAGAACCCAAGTGGCTGGCCCTTGAGTCGCCTGTCCCATCACTGTGCTGTTTGGCCTCTTAGAAGATGGCTGAGAAGCACCTTCCAGTTCCTACTGCCTGGTGCTTAGACAGAGAGACAGAGGTTGTTCCAAGGGATGGGAGAGACTTGGCCAGATTCTGGCTCTGTCATTTACTCACTGTGTGACAGGGGCCCAGAGGCATCTGGGAGATGGTAGCACTTGTCATGACTGCTATTCCTTTCCTGTTCACCCTGCCTTGTGGTCCCTGTAACCACTTTCTTTGGATGCAGGGAGGTGACAAGCACAATTGAGACCTTCCCTTCCATCTCTGAGCTGCTGGGTCTGTCCCCAGGAGATGCTGTCAGGAAAGGACTGACAAGGCAGGGTCTGGCCTCACCCTGTCCCTTGGGCACTGCCCATGCTCCATGCTCAGAGCCCAAGACCTTCCCCCCTTAGAGGCCAGTGTACCCTCAGAGATCTTGGTGGGCTTCTGACTGCTAGGCTGCAGTGAGGGCCATTGAGACCAGCTGCAGGCTTGGGAAGGCCAGAGCCTCATCCTACCAACCCCATCAGCTTCCCCAGCCCCAGAGAAAACACTTCATTACTGGAATCTTGGCCAGGCAGAGAGGGTGGAAGTGGCTATGTTAGAAGAAACCACACAGGGCCAGCCAAACCTTGGCCCAGCTTCGCCAGCAACCCTAGGCCAACCACGCGGGGCTGGCTCGCTGGGGTGTTTACGGAAATGCTGGCCCTGAGGTCAGCCCAGCTGCTGGGCTGGGATCCCCCAAGACACCCCCTGGCCTCTAAGTGACAGCTTGGCAGGGGCCACCAAAGGCTGCAGCTGGAGCTTTGTTTGCCTCCATGCCCCTCCTGGGAAGTGGAAGGCTCAGGAGCCCAGTGGGCAGTGAGATGGGTCAGGTCTTCAGGCCAGTCCTGGGTCCCCTGCTATAGCTGCCTGAACGGGGGCCAGGGTCCAGGCCTTTTCTGGACACTCCCAGGAAACTAGCATCATCTCGGAGGAGCTGCATAAAAAGTGGACTCCAGAGGCAAATGGCCTGGGTTCAACTTCTGACTAGAGCCCTTGCTGACTGTATATAACTCTGAGAAGTTTGACTTTCATGTTCTTCAGTTTCCCCATCTGTGAAATGGAGACAGTGGTAATAGTGCATACTTCATGGGGATGTTGAAATAATCCGATGATTTAGTAATTTTAACATGCTTAGAACTGCCCCTGTCACAAACTAAGTGCTATGTTTGTTACAGAAACTTCTTTAACTTAAACATCTGTTGAGCCCCCAGACTTTGAATGTGGAGCTAAGGTCATAGACATACATCAGACTTAGATCCTGTTCCAGGGAGCTTCCATGTCAAGGCAAGGGATGGGAAGTTGGGGGGTAACATCCCTAATTATGGTCACAATAGTAACACGTGCATGTCCAGTCTTTGTGTTTGTGAGAACAGGGGTGTACAGGCCTGTCAGTATTTCGCACCCGGCTGGGGAATGACCAGATGAAACCCTACGGTTCTGAGCTCTGACCATGCTGTTGGCAACAGGCCCAGACCACGTCTTCCTTCACTCCTACCACCCTCATAAATTATGTCGCATTATTCTGTGTTCACCAAAACAAACAGAGGCTCAGAGAGGCCAGCCCAAAGTTCCACAGATGAACCCATGTCCAGGTTCAAAGCCTGCATTTTTAATCATTCAGCCACACAATGTCTTCCCCAAAACTTCAGTGTAGCATCAAATTCATGGCACCCTCAGCCTGGGAGTTCAGAAGAGTGTCCAGCCCGGCCTAAGCAGACCCAGAGGATCTCTGGGGAGAGAGGACATTCTAGGCAGTGGCACCCACCTGCCTTGATCCCAGCACCATGAGCTGTGCATGGATTAGCAAAGCCTGTGGCATTTTGCAGGGCTGAGGTCTGTGAATGGTGGGGCAGCAAGGTTGAGGGATGTCTGCAGCCTGGAATGCTGGGAAAGTGTTTTTAGATCATCCAGTAGGGTGGGAGCCCCTGGAGGGTCCCAAGCAGCGCCTGCATGTGGCCACGTGTACACCCACTCTGGTGGCCAGGATGGAAGATGAATTACAAAAGAAGGGAGAAGGCAGGAACAAAACCAGTTCGTACAAATAACAAGCCTCAACATCGTTATAGGTGATGAGCCATCTCCCCCAAAGCAAAGCTTAACTGTCGTGTTCTGTTTCACGTAAAGCTCATTGGTGCTCATTGGTTCTCATTTGCTGGGAGCTCAGGGCCTGGGTAGGGGTCTGAAGTGGGCTGGCTTAGGGTCCTTTGAGCCCAGGAATGTCCCTTCCTTACCACCCCAGCCCAGGCCCTCCAATGCCCTTCTTTGGGGTTAATGCCACTGTGGCATCCTCAGCTGCTCCAACAGGCAGGAGGAACAGGAAGCATTAGGTGCAGGGGTCAAGGTCCCATAGGGTCCTCAGCAGCTGGCCTTCACCCCCAGCCCATCCCAGGTTCGGACTTGTACCTGCCATATACATAGGCTGAGCCCATGAAGACAGTAAGTGAGAAGCTATTGTGAGGATGAGTAGAGACACGGAAGGCGTGCAGTGGAGAGCGATGTGTGCTCTGGTACAGAGCGCAGGCTCCGCACTCACGCGCTCAGTGCTGCTCTAATTACCGCAGCCTGAGGCAGAAGCTCTGTCTAGTCTGGGTCAGACCTGGAAACAGCCTGCTTTAGCCTAGAGATACCCGGAGAGCATCTGGTCCTTGCCCCTGTCCTCAGGTGCCTGGGACCTGACTTAGGCCAGAGAGGTCAATCTTCCCCAGGGAGCACGGGAGCACGGGAGCCCCGCCTGCAGCCATCTCTTTGTACTTGCGGGGCTGAGATTGCTGAGGAGTGGAAAAAACAGAGCTCTGGCCTCCACCCCAGGGGATTTAGGGCTTTCACCACCTGATTCTACTCCCAGGCCCTTCCGGACAGTGAACAGGCTACTCAGTATTTCAATGCCTCAGTTTCCTCATTTGCAAAATGGGCCTAATCATAGTTCCTAGCCCACAAGGGTCATTGTAAAGATTCATTGAGATTTGGCGTGAGCTTAGCCTAGTGCCAGTACATGGTGAATCTTAGCAATCACTGTTTCCATGCAATAACACAGAGCAGGAGATACAGGCTGAGGAAGGGAATGGCACATAGTAGGAATTAAATCAGGCTACAAAGTGATAAATAATAATTATGCAGAAGTGGAGGAAGCGATGGATGTCATGGTGAGAGGCCCAAGGCAGGACCGTGGCTGGGAAATGAACCCAGCACAGCTGCAGACTGGCAGTCAATGAGAATGAGTGAGCTAAGTGTGTGCTAGGCCTATCCTGGGAACACGGACAGCTGAGCTTGGATTTAGGGGAGATAGCTTATCACCCGTAATGAGCTTTGTATAAAGTATCTCATTTCCTTTCTGCAGCAACCCCGGAGGCCTGGAGGCCTGGCTGGACTAGGGTGAAGCAGCAAGTGACCAGCGGCACATCTGAGGAGGCGTCACTCTCCAGCTATGCAGCTGCGGGGTTGTCACCTGAGAGTTAGAAGCTCCTGAACTGCCGAGCCCTGAGCACCTGGCTATGAAACCCTTGTCCCCATTTGATAGGTGGGAAAACCAAGGCTTCCCCAAGTTGGCCATCCTGTCAATGTCACACAGCTGGGGAGGAAGAGGCAGAACCTAGGGTTTGTTGATTTTAAAGCCTGGCGTCTTTTACCCTGGGGAACTGTCTCCCAGCCTGGGCAGAGAAGGTCCCAATTCACCTCCCCTGTGGCCCAACAATCCAGAAAGCTGCCTAGAACCGCCTTCCTGTGGCTGGTCTGAGCAGCTGGGAGAGCTGGCCTCCCGGGGTGGAGGCCTGGAGATTCTTGTCCACATTCCCGGGGGTCAAGTCTGGGGATCCAGGCTCCCAGCATCAGCCATCACGTTCCCCAGAAGGAATCTCTATTCATAACAAAGCCCAAAGGTCACTTGTCTGGGAAGGAGTGTTCTGTCTCCACCCCAGGGCAGGACAGAAGGCCCCAGGCTTTGTGAGACCACTTGGGTGCCCAGATAGGGATAGCTTGCTCTTGGCCAGTCTGTGAACTTCCTTTCCCCTCCTGGGTCTCCTCTGTCGATGGTATCTAGAGAGGATGAATGAATGTCTCCTTTACAGATGAATGAACATCCCCTCAAGAGCAATAGTGCAGAGGATGCATGAGGGCTGGAATCAGCCTGCCTGAGTGCAAATCCCCCTTCCACCACCTCCTCGCTGTGTGCCCTTGGGCAGGTTCTTTTTCCTCTTGTGCATCAGTTTCCTATTCTGTAAAATGGGAATAATAATATCTATTGCCTAAGGTTGCCCGGAGGATTAAATGGAAGCTATTTATTCAACAACTGGGTTTTGAAGGCCTGCCAACTTCTAGGTGGTGAATAACAAGGCAGTCAATAAAACAGACAAAACTCCCTACCTTCAAGGTTTGTTCTTTTTTAATCTAGATGAATATTATCTACTTCTGAAAATGCTAGCATGCAAATAACAAAGCAAATATAGTAAAATGCCAATAGTTGTTAAGTCTGGGCAGTGATAAGTAGCAAACGGGTCTTCATTATATGCCTTCTATACTTTTCTTCATGTTTGAAACTTGTTATGACTAAAAGAGAAAAAGGAAGAGAAAAGAAGTGGGGGAATATCTCCGCCCTTTTGAAACAATTAAGTAGGGGAAATAGACAATAAGTCAGTACAACACGTGGTATATCACTTGATGTTAAGTATCTTGGAGAAAGATAAAGAAGGATGGAGAAATGCCCGGGGTGGTAAGGATGTTCCATTTTAAATCAGATGGTCAGGGAAGGTGTCCCAGGGAAGGTGACATCAGAGAGGAGAGTCCAGTTCCCCTGAACTCCAGCCCTGGGTGCTCCTGGTGTCCGTGTACAAGATTCTATCCAGTAAAAGGATCATAATAAAATGAACCCAAGACTCTTGGGATTGTGGAATCATAGAATTATGTGTGACAGGTATAAACCTCAGTCTGAAATTCAGATGGATGGGAAATGTAATCTATTTATCAATTTTCATTTTGATGCTCCATTCCATAGAGCAGAAAATTAGTCTTATATAATTGGTTTTTTCCCCTCAACCCCATCACCTTGCCCTACTCTATTCATTTTTCCTGTGGTTGTGTGTAAGTAGGAGGTTGTCTCAGACCCTCTTGGCCATTTCATCTCTCGCGACATTTACCACGCTCTACTCCTAAAGCTCTCTGGGATATGTTGACCTAGAAAATCCAAAATATGCTCACTCAGTAGCTTTCTCTCTGAATCTCTTCCTAGCCCTCTTAGTTGGGAGGAAGAAGAGAGAGGAGGGTAGAGATGCACACCAGCCCGGGGGTGAGGGGGGGAGTAAGTTCCAGTTCAGTAACAACCCCCAATTCTTGTTTCTCAGTCTGAGCTGATGCAGCAACCACCATCTCAAATGCTGTACGGCAGAAGGGAAGAGAGAGCAGCAAACTGGCTCCTCTTGCCTCAACCTGGAAGCAGTACACTTCATTTCCACTCATATTTCATTGGCCAAAGCTAGTTACTTGGGTCTACCTAACTTCAAGCAGGGCAGGGATTTCGAGTGGCAGTCCTCCTCTGGGCCTGTGCCATGGTCTGGATATTTGTGTCTGCTAAAATTCATATGTTAAGGCCTAACCTCTGCTGTGATGGTATTAAGAAGTTGGCCCTTTGGAAGGTGATTAGGTCAGGAGGGCTCTGCCCTCAGGAACGGATTAGTGCCCTTATAAAAGAGGGCTGAGTCAAGTCCTTTGCCTCTGCCACATTGTGAGGACACATAGGAGGGTCTATGTATGAGGAAAGGCCTTTGCCAGACACTGAATCTGCTGGTGCCTTGCTGTTGGACTTCCCACCCTCTGGAACCATGAATAGCTCATTTCTGTTGTTTACAAAGTACTCAGTTTGTGGTATTTCGTTATAGCCACCAAACAGGCTGAGACAGACTGAAAAGAGAAGAAACAGAGTACCTGTGAACAGCTCCGAACAGCTCTAAAGATGGCAAAGGATGGAAGGTCCTTTCTCAGATGCACTAGGTATTCACTGTGCCCCAGTCCTTTCAGAAATGTTCTTTTCTGGGAGAAAAGGGGACTTTCAAAGCCCCAAATTTGTTCTCCACTTTAACTGAACATCCTTTCCTTGGGTCAGGAAATGCCTTGCCATCTAACTCAGCAGTCCCCAAGCCCTAGGCAGCATGGTATTCATCAGTGGCCTGTTAGGAACTGGGCTGCACAGCAGGAGGTGAGCAGCCAGTGAGCAAGCAAGCTTCATCTGCATTTACAGCCGTGCCCCATCACCATATTACCTGCTGAGTTCTACCTCCTGTCAGATCAGCAGTGTCATGAGATTCTCATAGGAGCATAAACCCTTCTGTAAACTGTGCATGCAAGAAATCTAGGTTGTGCACTCCTTATGAGAATCTAATGCCTGATGATCTGAGATAGAGCTGAGGCAGTGATGCTAGCTAGCCCTAGGGAGTGGCTGCAAATACAGATTATCATTAGCTGAGAGGTTTGACTGCACAGGGACTATAATAAATCAATCGCTTACAGACTCATATCAAAACCACCACCACCCCTGTCTGTGGAAAAATTGTCTTTCATGAAACTGATCCCTGGTGCCAAAAAGATTGGGGGCCGCTGTTCTAACTGCCTAAATAAAGAACAATAAAAACACAAAAGGGAACAATGTATGCAATCTTAGATTCCTAGATTTGAGTATCATGCAGTCTTCAACTGGAATCTGAGAAAATAAGATCTGAGGATCTTGCAACCACAGATTTTCAAAACTGAAAGGTCTTTTCATGCATTCCTGCACACTTTTTATGCAGGAATTGTCTTTGCAGATGGCTGCCAGTCTTTGCATGTACTCTCCCAGGGCCAGGGAGCTCATCACATCCCCATGGAGCCCATTCTATTGCACATAAGGTCAAATTATTTAAGAGTTCTCCCTGAACAGGTGAGTCAAACTTTCTTTTGGGACTTTCCACTCCAGCTCCTAGTTATTCCTCTGGAGGAGCACGGGTAAAGCCATCACCAGGACAACTTTGGGGGTGGGCTGGACTGGCAGGCAGCTTTTGGCAATGACTTCAGAAGATCCAGAACAGCCAAATGTGTTACTCCTTTGATGCCTGAAACTCCATCATAGTAGTCTGTGAATCCCCTTTAGGGAGGTTTATAAATGTGGAAAGAATAAAATCTTGGACTCCAGTCTAGGTTCAAATCCTTCATTTTGACTCTGCTTATAGGCAAGTCTCAACATCTGAGCCTTGGTTTTCCCAGTTGTCCAAAAGGAATAATAACAATACTGATAGTAATAATACTCCTCATGCAGGCGTGCTGCTGCAGCCCATGGGATAAAGATGTAGGTTTGTAGTTAGGCCTATGTTCAAATCCAGGCTCTGTGTCTTGTCATTTGTATGTTCTTGGGCTTCATTTCCTTGAACCTCAGACTCCCATCCCTAAGATGGGGTTAATATTACATCCCACAGGTTTCTGATCAGGATTTGTAAGCTCCTATTTACTGATAATGTGCTAAGCTCTTTACCTGAATTAGACATCTAATCCTCTATCCATCAGGTAGAACACGTGTAGTCACTCCCCTGTTAGTAATGGAGAAACTGGCTCAATGAGGTTGCCCAGGGTCACATGGCAGGTGTGGCAGTGGAGCCAAGATCTGAATCCAGGTAATTTGCCCCCAGTATGTACTATGTGTGTAAAAGACTTGGCTCATAGTTGCTCATTTTGCACTTGAAATTCTGTACCCTCTGCCCCCACCAAAATCACACCCAGAGTGGTTTTTCCCTTAGCTGTCTTCAGTATTCACACCTGAATGTTAGTCAATTGGAAGGTTTTAGGCTGTAAGTAACAGAATGCTCTACTATACTCCTGAATCAACAATAAAGACCTCTGTGGTTAAGAAATATGGAGGTTGGGCAGCTCCAGACTTGGTTCATTCAGAAGTTCAGTGATATCATCTAGACCCCATGTTTTGGCTCCAGCACCCTTAGTGTGTTAGCTGTAGTCCTCAGGTTTGGCCCCTCATGCTCACAACATTGCTGCCAAAGTTCCAGACGTCACATCCTCATACAACCACTTCAAGGGAAAGAATAGCAGACCCTCTCCCAAACGCCTTCTTATAATTTAGGTCAATCCCTCTCAAAACTCCCCAGCAGATTTTCCTTTATGTCTTCTTGGCCAGAACTGGGTCACTTTCTTGTGGGGGACTGCCAGTGCCCACCAATAGCCATTTTCTTCTCTTCTTTCTGGGCACACAGGTAGGCTATGCTTCCCAGCCTCCTTTGCAGTTATATATGACCATGTGACTAAGGTCTGGCCAATGGGATGTGAGCAAAAATAATAGTACCTCTGTGGGGTCTGGCCCAGAAAAATCTCCTACCTACAATCCTTCCCATCCTTCCCCATCTGCCTACTGAGTAGAGAGGACTGTCAAGACATACTGTGATGTGAGAAAATACAAACTGTGTGTGGTGCAAAGCGAATAAAATGTGTAGTTATTGGTTACAGCAGCTAGCACAGCTTATCCTCACCCTTATGCATCAACCAGGGGGACTGAGGAAGTTTGAATGGTTTAGCCCCTGGGTCTGGGGAAGAGGTTTCTTCCTTGGGCATATTGCTCACCCCATGTTCCAAAACAAAGGCAAGACTCTGTAGAAAAGGATGAAGGCAGGATGGGGAGTGAGTGGTCAGCAGGTTCTAGGCTTGAGCTGAATCTAAGGCCCCGGGCAGAGGGGACTTAGGGAGGCAGCTGTCTTCCCCTCACGCTGAGACTAAGCAGTACAAACAGGGAGGAGAAGGGCTTCACGGACATGCACAGTTGGCCTGGTCAGATCTGCTGTCAGTGGGGTTGCCAGTGCTTGAGGCACCCCAGGCCGTTTGCTGGCTCAGGCCTCTGCTCAGTACCCCATGTGTCACCCACTGGAAACAGAGCATTGAGCAACCATTAAACCATGACTTTGTGGGACTCCAACTGAAGCATTTTGGTTTCTTAGAACCATACATTTGTGGAGTCTCAGGATCCTAGAATCTCAGGGTCTGGTGGGCTGTGGCAGGGGGTGGGTGCTCAACCTGCTTCTTTCCCCTCCCTGGGGTAAGGGAAATTTGGATGGTGGTGAAGACGCCAGATTTGGGCATTGCAATCCCACAACTTCTTAGCACAGCCACTTAGACAAGGGAGCTCACTTGTTGGAGCCAAAGTTTTTTCATCTGTAAAGTTGGTGCAGAAAATTAAAGCCTTCACCTAGAGTGAAGATAAAATGAGATAACCAATGTGACGTGTTAAGCACCCAGTAAGTGCTCCTCAAAGACTGGCCGCCATCATCATCCCTGCAAGGAGGGGCCACATTCAGATTCCATTACCACCCCTTCCTCAGCCTGTATCTCCAAGTTAAGTTTGGCAGGGGCCTGTGCACTCTTGGATAGAGCTTTCTCTTCCCAAGAGCACATGTGTCTATGCTGGCAGTGGTGGGGATTCTAGCCCCTGCTCTTCCTCTTGACAGGCTGCACCAATCAATTCTAAGCCTCAGTTTTTTCATCTGGGAAATGGGTGCAGACAACATCCTCTGCCTCTATCAGAGCTGTAGCAGAACCCAGTTGAAACTCCAGTAGACAATGTCTATGGGCACGCGACCCTCCATTTGAATCCCAGCTCTGGCCTGCTCTTGTTTTATAACCTTGAAAATGTCATTGAACTTAAGTTTGGGGGCTTTTGTATGGAATCTCCCTAGTTCCTTCCTCACATGAGGGATGAGATGTGACCAAGCATGTGAAGTGCTCAGCTCTGTATCTGGAACTTAGGAAGGAAGGGCTCAACTAATAGTAGCAATTATTAGTAGTGAGAGTAGTGAGAGCAGTCTCAATATTCATCAAGATTTTGGAAAGTATACAAAAGACTATAAGTCAGAAGGTTCTTAAGCCAGCGTCCATGAGTTAGAGAAGAGGGACTTTCTACCCTTACTGTGAAGCCATTTGGGCCCTCTAATTCTCCCTGCTCTCTGGAACTCTCTTCTGATCCAAGTCTTCCTAGCACTAGGGCCACACGGCCGGCAGTGCCGTGCAGGGCTGGGAGTCTGAGGTTCCACGTTCCAGATCAGCTTCCACTGCTTCTGGCTGTGTGACTCAGGACAAGTGCAACAACCTTTCTGAGCCTTCTTAACAGTTGTGTAAGCCAGTGGGACTGGAAGCATTACCCCAGGGGACTTAAATGATTATGACACTCACTGACTCCTTACAGCAGCCACTGGCCAAGGAGAAAGGGCGTGGCTCCTTTGAGGGCTCAGGGTCAGGGTCACTGCTCCGTGTGGAATCTGGGCTCTGCTGCCCAGAACGGCGCCTCCTGATGCCTGGAATTCCACCATTAGTGACTCATGCTCTCGCCCCACTGAGTAATAACAATAACAAGCCCTCGTGGCTTTTCCTTGCTGAGAGGGTTCGTGCTGCACCATCTCACCATCTCAACCCGTCTTCAGCACACTTTTGTGAGCACCGAGTGGGGGCTGAGGAAGTTGGGATCGTGATGGCTGATGCAGGAAACAAAGGCCAAATGCCACACCACAAAAGTTTGCGCTTAAGCCTGGACTCCTGGCCTCTGGCTTCTTGGCCAGTGCCTTCCCCCCTCTCCCCCCAAAAATTTTGTTTAAAAAGACTGCCTTTGATACTCGTACACCCATGTTCATAGCAGATTATTCCCAATAGCCAAAAAGACAGAAGCCACTCAAACGTCCATGACAGGCTAAATGTGGTATATCCATACAGTGGAAGATTATTCAGCCTTTAAAAGGATGGACGTTATGACACAGGCTACAACATGCATGACCCACGAGAACATTATGCTAAGTGAAATACGTCAGTACCAAAAAGACAAATACCATTGACTCCATTTAAATTAGGCGTCTACCTAAAGCAGTGGTCCTCAACCTTTTTGGCACCAGGGACTTATTTCATGGAAGACAAATTTTCCATACACAGGGGACAGGAGGATGCTTTCAGGATGATTCAAGCCCATTCCATCTCCACCTCAGAGCCTCAGACATTAGATTCTCATAAGGAGCATGAAACCTAGATCCCTGACACACGCACAGTTTACAGAAAGGTTCAAGCTTCTGTGGGATTCTAATGCGATGGCTGATCCAGCAGGAGGAGGAGCTCAGGCAGAGATGGCAGTGATGGGGAGAAGCTGTAAATATAGATGAAGTTTCCCTACTCACCCACTGCTCACCTGTTCCACAGGCTAGTACTGGTCTGTGCTTCAGGGCTTGGGGACCACAGATCTAAAGTATACAGTCCATAGAGATGGAAAATAGAATTACCAGTGGCCGGGGAGGCAGGAAGGGGAGTTAGTGTTTAACAGTATAGATTTGCAGCTTTGCAAGATGAGAAGAGTTCTGTGGATGGAGGGTGGTGATGGTAGCACAAAACTGTCTGCCACTGAACTGTACATTTAAAAATGTTAAGATGGTAAATTTTATATCATGGGCTCGGTGCCATATGGCCTGTGGCTCAAGCAGCTGAGGTGCCAGCCACATACACCTGAGCTGGCAGGTTTGAATCCAGCCTGGGCCTGCCAAACAATAATGACGGCTGCAACCAAAAAATAGCTGGGTGTTGTGGCAGGCGCCTATAGTCCCAGCTACTTGGGAGGCGGAGGCAGGAGAATCGCTTGAGCCCAGGAGTTGGAGGTTGCTGTGAGCTGTGATGCCACAGCACCCTACCCAGGGTGATAGCTTGAGGCTCTGTCTCAAAAAAAAATAAATATTTTATATTATGCACATGTTGCCAAAATTAAAAGTTTTTTGCGGGGGGGGGGGACACCTTTGGCTCAGTGAGCAGGGTGTCAGCCCCATATACTGAGGGTGATGGGTTCAAACCCAGCCCCAGCCAAACTGCAACAAGAAAATAGCTGGGCATTGCAGCAGGCACCTGTAGTCCCAGCTACTCAGGAGGTGGAGGCAAGAGAATCTCCTAAGCCCAAGAGCTGGAGGTTGCTGTGAGCTGTGATACCACAGCACTCTACCGAAGGTAACAAAATAGACTCTATCTCTTAAAAATAATTAATTAATTAATTAATTAAAATTTTTTTAAGCATTCCTCCCACAAGAAATATGGAAATCCTAATATTTTCCAAGACATGGAACTTAGTTTATCTTGATTTGTATGAGTCAGGATAGGCTAGGTCATGCTGGTGTAACAAATAACCCCACAGTCCAACTCCAGTCAGGCATTTAACCATTGCACCATACTGCTGCTCATGCAAATGCTGTGCCCCCTGAAACATCCTTCCTTGCCATCTTAAACCTGTGCCCCAAAGCCAGGATAAGGCAATGGATTCAGACATACTTGACCTTGGTTGGCAGTGTGGCTGTGGGCAAGCCAGTTAACTTCTTTGAGCCTCAGTTTACTCATTCAGGAAATGGGAACTATACTAGAATATACCTTGAGGAGAGAATTCAAAGAGCATGGAAAGCATTTAGCATGGTCTCAGGCATGGTGTCAGGTTGTGGGTATATTTAAGCCTCATGCAGAGTTTGGCACCCAGACAGGAATGGGGGAGCCTTCAGGCTCCTGCCAGCAGGCCCTTGGCTTAAACTATCCTGGGAGGAACACCTTCTTCCAGCCAGCCTTTCGTCAGGGCTGGGGAATGGGTGGGACAGGAGCCAAAGGCTGCAGAGACAGTCGTCTCGAGCCCGGAATACTTTTCTCCCCGATAATCTGTTTTCAATCTCTCCGTCTTTTTTTTTTTCCTTTTCAAACCCATCGTGTGAAGGAATAAGCAGGCAGGATATATCAATCAGCTCCTAGTCCCACCAACATCAAACCCTTTGACAATTTAATGACAAATAATAATTGCACATATTCACGGGGTACTTTGAATCGTGGGGTGTAGGAAGCTTCCATGTACTATGTGTGGTCCAGCCCCCACACCTTTGCTATTTCCCCTCCCTGCTGGGCCTCGCCATATCATCTGTCAAGGCCTGGTCACAGGGCTGTCTCCCACCGGCAGTCTGTCTGATCTCGCTTCTTCCCTCCCCTGTTAACCCCTAGAATCTCCCCAGATCTGTGGACATGTCTTGAATTCTGATCTTCTTTATTGAACACTTTTGAGGGACTACAGATACGACATCAGCCACTTGGCAATGTCTGAAGACTTTCATGAATTGATAAAGTGCTTTTATGACTGCTGTGCCAACGCCACTGGGAGGAGATGATGATGATAGTTGTGATTATCCCATTTCACAGATGAGAAAATGGAGGTCATGGGAGCAGAAGTGAAAGCTCGTGTAAGTGGCATGATACATAATTTGTCTTTTTGCAACTGGGTTGTTTCACTTAGCATAATGTCCTCAAGGTTCGCCCATGTTATAACCTGTCTTCAAGTTTCATTCCTTTCTAGGGCTGAATAATATTCCACTGTACATAAATACCACTGATTCGTTTACCCAGTGATGGACACTTGAGTTGTTTCCACCTTTGGCTATTGGGAATATTGCTGCTATGAACACAAGTGTACAAATATCTGTTCGAGACCCAGATTTCAATTCTTTGGGGCACGTATCCAAAAGGAATTGCTGGAACATACAGAAATTCTATTTTACCAGCACTCTGGGAGGCCGAGGCAGGTAGATTGCTTGAGCTCAGGAGTTTGAGACCAGCCTGAGCAAGAGTGAGACCCTCGTCTCTACTAAAAATAGAAAAAAATAGCCAGGGGTCATGCTGGGCACCTGTAGTCCCAGCTACTCAGGAGACTGAGGCAAGAGGATTTGCTCAAGCCCAAGAGTTTGAGGTTTCTGTGAGCTATGATGCCAGGTGTCTACTGAGGGTGACACTCCATCTCAAAAAAAAATCTATTTTAAATATTTTGAGGAACTGCCATACAATTTTCCATAGCATGTGTACCCTTTTACATTCCTACCAACAGCGGTGCCTATGGCTCAAAGGAGTAGGGCGCCGGCCCCATATGCTGGAGGTGGCAGGTTCAAACCCAGCCCTGGCCAAAGACTCCAAAAAAAAAAAAAAAGTGTACATGCCTATCAACAGCACACCTTGGTTCCCATTTCTCTACATCTTTACCAACACTTATTTTTAGTTTTTTGATAATAGTAGCTAGCCTAGTGGGTGTGACGTGCTATGTTTCCAATCTTCCACTATGATTAAAAAACCTGCAGTGGATAATCTTTTACACCCTTCATTTCACGCACGTGAAAATACATGTCATTTAAATCCTAAGAGCGGAAATTCTGTATCAAAGCATTTTTCGGAATTTCTCATGGAAGTTTAACACAGACACAAACTGAACAGAAATCCTAAATACTTAGCTTGATGAGTTTTGACGAAGTGGTCACAGTCATAAAGCAGCACTCAGATTTACAGAACATTGCCAGCCCCACAGAATCCCCCTAACTTCTGTGATCATCCTAACTTCTAATCACTTAGGTTAGCTTAGGTTCATTCTGCCTCCTTTGAATTTTGTGTAAGTGGAATCACACGATGATACAACAGGTACCACTTTCTATGGGGCTGGCTTCATCCCCACTGCCCTGTGTAGCTGCTCATTCATCTTCAGTCTCACCATAATTATGTCGTTGTGTGAATGTATCCCAGTTGAATTATCCAAGCTGCTGTGGATGAGCATTGGGGTTGTTCTTAGTTTGGGGATATTTCAAATAGTGTGACTATGGAAATCGGTAGTATCATGTTGTCCAATAAAATATGCCATGTGCAGAAGAATCGAAAACAAGGATTCAAACAGATACTTAGACCAAAGTGTCCACAGCAGCATTATTCAAAAGAGCCAAAAGGCGGAAACAGCCCAAAGGTTCATCAAGAAATGAATGGATGGCTCGGCGCCTGTGGCTCCAGCGGCTAAGGCGCCAGCCACATACACCTAAGGTGGCAGGTTCGAATCCCCAGCCCGGACCCGCCAAACAACAATGATGGCTGCAACCAAAAAATGGCCAGGCGCTGTGGCGGGCGCCTGTACTCCCAGCTACTTGGGAGGCTGAGGCAGGAGACTCGCTTGAGCTCAGGAGTTGGAGGTTGCTGTGAGTGTGATGCCATGGCACTCTACCCAGGGGGATAGCTTGAGGCTCTGTCTCAAAAAAAAAAAAAAAAGAAATGAATGGATGAACAAAATGTGGTATGTACATGCAGTGAGCTATTACTACTAAAGACATTCTTCTAGGGTAGCTCCTGTGGCTCAGAGGAGTAGGGTGCTGGCCCCATATGCTGGAGGTGGCAGGTTCAAACCCAGCCCCGGCCAAAAACTGCAAACAAACAAACAAAGACACTCTGCTAAGGGAAATCAGCCTGACTTACAAAGACAAACAGTGTTGTGTGATTTCACTTACACGAGCTACCCAGAATAGCAGATTCATAGAGACAGAAAGTACAATAGTAACTCCCGGGGGCAGGGAGAAGGTGGGATGAGGAGTTGTTGTTCAGTGCGTACAGAGTTTCAGATTGGGATGAAAAGACTCCGGAGACAGATGGTGGTAATGGTTGCCCAACAGTATGAATGTACTTAATGCAGCTGAATTGTACACTTCATGGTCAAATGCTAAATTGTATGTACACTTTACTACAATAAAAATATAAATACTGTATCATCCCCAAGGGTAAGCAGTATATGGAATATAAAATTTCCTAGCAGCCACATTAAAACGTAAAAAGAAACAGATGGAATTCATTTGAAAAGTTGTTCAGCCCAGTCCATCCAAAATATGATTGCAACACATCATCAAAATAAAAAAGTTATTAAGGGGTTATTTTACATTTTTTTCCATGCTAATAAAATCCAGAGTGTATTTTACACTTAAAAGCCATCTCCGTTTGGACTGGATGCATTTTAAGTGCTCAGTAGCCGCATGTGGCTGGTGGCTGTCACACGAGGTAGCACAGGTCTAACACAAGTCATTCCTGTTGGGTGCACGTGCGTTTTTAATCTTGACAGCTATTACCGCCTTCTGTAGGCATTAAACCAAGTTTCTGTCCCACCACCAAAGGGGGATGGGCATTTCTCTGTACCCTTACCTGTGGAACTTAGTCAGTGTCTTGGGAGTGGAGAGCTTTTTTGAGACAGAGTCTAACTTTGTCGCCCTCGGTAGAGTGCTGGGGCATCACAGCTCACAGCAACCTCAAACTCTTGGGCTTAAGAGATTCTCTTGCCTCAGCCTCCCAAATAGCTGATACTACAGGCTCCTGCCACAGTGCCCAGCTATTTTTTGGTAGTAGTTGTCATTGTTGTTTGGCAGGCCTGGGCTGGGTTCGAACCCACCAGCTCTGGTGTATGTGGCTGGTGCCCTAACTGCTGAGCTACAGGCACCGAGCCTCAAGGGTAGTTTTATACTTTTCCGCACTCCTCTCCTTGCCCCTCAGTCCTGTCTCCCCCATAACCTGGGACAAAGTCGGAGCTGAAGGCCAGATATTTGAGAATCAGGTTGTAGCTGAGACGTTTGAGAGTCTTCGGCAGGGTGTTGGCCGAAGTTCTGTGTTTATCTTTGAGGCCATGCTGCCCCCTGCTGGCCAAGATGAGCTTCTCCTTCCCACCTGGGGTCAGGAGAGGAGGAAGGGCAGCCCAGGCCTGACTAAGGTAGCTGCCGGTGAAATCAGGGTTTGATTTCACTCCTAGCATTTACCGCTGTGTGACCCTGGGTAAGCAACTTCACCTCTCTGAATTGTGCACCTCCTCATCTGGAAAATGGGAATAATAATAACAGTTCCTTTCATTCACAGGGTTGTTGGAGGAATCATCAGATGATATGACATGAAGGTACTAACAGGGTATGGCATGAATCAAATACATAGTAGCTGGAATTCTTTTTCTTTTTTAATAGCTGGAATCATTTCTTATGTATTTTCTAAATTTGGATTTCATGGATTATGGATTTTCTTTTATTTTCTTGTTTAATGACAAATAATAATTGCACACATTCATGGGGTACATAGTGATGTTTTAATATACATAATAAATACATACTGATCAGATCACAGTAATCAGTATACCCATCATCTCATACATTTATCATTTGTTTGTGTTGAGAACAGTCAATATCCGCCTTCTAGCTATTTGAAACTATAGAAAGTATTATTATTAACTATAGTCATTGTACTATGGTATAGGATGCTACTTTATTCATTCTTTCATTCATTCGACACAATTTATTAAACAAAATTTATTAACACATACTTATAACCTATTATGTAAATACATTATCATAGGCATTAGAGCTGCCTCTGGGCACAACCACTCTGGAGTGCTGTGACACAATCACAGCTCACTGCAGCCTGGAACTCCTGGGCTCAAGTGACCTTCCTGCCTCAGCCTCCAAGTAGCTAGAACTACAGGCTTGCACCACCACACCTGGCTAATTTTAGAAAAAACTTCTTTTAGAAATGGAGCTTAACTTTGTTGCCCAGCCTGGCCTCACGACACCTTCCTTGAGGATGGTCTCTTCTTCCTTTGAACTCCAAGAGCTTGACTCTTAGCTCTGCCACTGACCCATCCAGTGACCTTGGGAAGTCATTTTCCCAAGTCTCGGATTGTTTATAGAAAGTGGTAATACCACTTCCTACCTTTAGGGAATTGCTAAAGGAACAGGATTAGATTAGGCATAAAAGTGCCTACACATAGTAAATGCTCAAGTGGCGATCATTATCATCATCATTATCGGTAGCTGCAGCTAACTTGGGCCTGGAGGGCTGCCCACTCCCTGATGGAGCCAGAGGTTTGCTCTCTTTATCCACTAGATGGCCCCAGCAGTCACAGCCCCGCCGTTAGTGCTCTGCGCCCTGGGGTAAAACAGGCTTCCCTGCAGGGCAAAAGTAGAGGGTTTCCCAGCCCCAAAGCATCTCTCCAGCCACCCTCAGCCAGGCAAGAGCCTGGTAGATTTCCTGTGTCCCTAGGGCTGGCTGTCGAACTGGGTGGGGGGAGGGGGTGGGCTGCAATGGACCACAGGTGCTCCCTAAACCCTGAACTCCAACAGACGGAAAGGCGGCCAGATGACCATCCCCAGATCCCCCATATCCATCCCTCACTACGTGCCACAGTCCTAGACAGCGTGGAGAAATGAGTTCACAACCAGCTCTTTGCATTTCTCTCTGTGTGACCTTAGCAAATGCCTTGACCTCTCTGAGCCTCAGTTTTTGTTTGTTTATTTTTTTGTAGACAGAGGCTCACTTTGTTGCCTCAGTAGAGTGCTATGGTGTCATAACTCACAGCAACCTCAAACTCTTAGGCTCAAGCGATTCTCTTGCCTCAGTCCCCCTAGTGTCTGGGAGTAGAGGCTCCTACCACAATGCCTGACTAATTTTTAGAGACGGGGTCTTTCTCTGGCTCAGGCTGGGCTCAAACTGATGAGCTCAGTCAATCCACCTGCCTCCTCCTCCCAGCGTGCTGGGGTTACAGGTGTGAGCCACCTGGCAGCCTCTCAGTTTTGTTTTCTATAAAATGGAAATACTGTTTCCAAAGAAAAGCTTCTACATATCCAGAGGGATGGCCCTGATTACTTTCATTTGCTTTTCATCAGGTAAATCTGTTACAATGTAATTAGCTCTTTCCTACTGGTCACTGATGTATTAATTCATTCAAATGTTTTCTCCTTACCATGGGCCAGCTCCTGTATGAACTTATGAAACTGGCAAAAAAATGAAGCTAGGGCTTATCGCCTACAGCTCAGCACCTGGGGGCTCCAGCCACATACACCAGAGCTGGCAGGTTCAAATCCAGCCCCGGCCTGCCAAACAACAATGACAACTACAACCAAAAAAATAGCTGGGCATTGTGGCAGGCGCCTGTAGTCCCAGCTACTTGGGAGGCTAAGGCAAGAGAATCTCTTGAGCCCAAGAGTTTGAGGTTGCTGTGAGCTGTGACTGCACAGCACTCTACTGAGGGTGACATAGTTGAGACTCTGGCTCAAAAAAAAAAAAATGAAGCTAGCAGTTGTATTGGGGGTGGTGGGATTCTCAGTGATATAGTGCACCTCCCAGGCCCCCATATTCTCCAAACTTTATGTAATGTTGTTGCATCGCCTATAGAATGACAAGAAAGGAAGACGAGGAGGAATGCTGATTGGGCAACTAACTGTGTACGGGTTGTTTCCATTCCTCCTTCCCCTGACTCAGCAGGCTCCACACAGGCAAGGACACGTCTATGTTGCACGTGACTGTATTCCCAGCACCTGGCACTATACCTGGCTTGTCATATTGAGCAGATACTTGTTTAGTGGCCAAAGGAATGATTTGTGCAGAGCTTACAAATGAAGTTAAGGAGGTTGTGTGACTTGCTCAGTGTCATCCCATGCAGCTAGTGGGAGGCAGGGCCAAGGTCAGCAGACTTTGGGTCCTGAGGAAGTTCTTTCTACTCAGTGCCTGTCTTTCCTCCTCAAATACCTACACTCCCTTTGCCAAAACAGCTTATTCTACAGGCTTCTAAGCCAGGCGTCCTGCCAGAAGAGTGTTTGTCCTTAGCTATGCCATGCTGCCTCCCGGAGGGGCTGCGGGTTACCTTCTCATCTTCTCCCCCCACTGGGAGCTCCCAGAGGATCAGGACTTCACCCTCGCGCCGAGGGGTTTGCACAGAAGGCAAGGCCCCTTAGTCATGGTAGCCCTTTTTAAAAATTTGGCAGGTAGGTTTCTCAATGCAAGGCCATCTCTGCCCTTTGAACCTGTAGCCACCTGTCCACGCCCCACCCAGTCCTGCACACACCTGCTAGCAGGTGCAGGGAGGAAGCGTATAGACAGAAAGTGATTCGTGGTTGCCTGGGGGTAAGGGACCATGGGGGAGGGGGTACTCAGCAGGCAGATAGGGAATGATTGCTAATGGGTTTCTTTTCGAGATGATGAAAAAGTGCCAAAATTGCTTGTGGTGCATGCATGAAAACCATTGAATTCTACACTTTTAATGGGTAGATCTTATGGCACATTCGTTTTATCTTTAAAAAGTGTTGTAATCCTTGCTTTTTGGAGGGACAGAGACCCAGATGACAATGAAAATGTACACCATCATTTCGTGAGAGCAGGGATATGGCCAGGACTCTTAATCTCATGTTTCTTTCTACTAGGTTGCTTCCCGTTTTGCAGATAAGGAGGCTGAGATTCAAAGACTGAGTAATTGGCCCAAGGTCACCTATTAGGGAGAGCTGTAATTGGAACCCAGGCCCATGCTCAGTTGCAAGAGAATTTGGTACCCCAGGCTAGCTGGACAGACAAACATACAGTGGACAGGACATATGGGGCCAAGGATCTGGGGCTCCTCGCTCCCCTGCCTGTTATCTGGCCTGGGCAGCCAGAGTTCAAGTTCAAGGCTTCTTATCTCTCTCTCTCCTTTTTTTTTTTTTTTTTTGAGACAGAAATTCACTACGTCACCCTCAGTAGAATGCCGTGGTATTATAGCTCACAGCAACCTCCAACTCTTGGGCTTAAGAGATTCTCTTTTTTTTTTTTGAGACAGAGCCTGAAGCTGTTCCCCTGGGTAGAGTGCTGTGGCATCACAGCTCACAGCAACCTCCAACTCCTGGGCTCAAGCAAGTCTCCTGCCTCAGCCTCCCAAGTAGCTGGGACCACAGTCGCCCGCCACAATGCCCAGGTATTTTTTGGTTGCAGCCATCATTGTTGTTTGGCCCCGGGCTGGATTTGAACCTACCACCTTAGGTGTATGTGGCTGGCGCCTTAGCCACTTGAGCCACAGGCGCTGAGCCAAGAGATTCTCTTGTCTCAGCCTCCCAAGTAGCTGGGACTACAAGTGCCCACCATGATGCCTGGCTACTTTTTGGTTGTAGTTGTCATTGTTGTTTGGCAGGCCTGAGCTGTATTTGAACCTACCAGCTCCGGGGCTGGCTCCCTACCTGCTGAGCTACAGGCACCAAGCCTCCTTATCTCTCTTTTAAGCCTTCTCCCAGCCTCTCCCCTCAAGTGACCCTGGGACTGGTTTGGCAAAGGGATTCAACTCATCAAATGGATGCCCCTCCAAGGCATCTCTCAAACCAGTCTGCCAAGTAACCCCCAAGACTTCCCACCTTTACTGTATGGAAATAATAACACATGTGCACAAAGATGGTCATCACAGCATTGTTTATAACAGGGAAAAACTGGGAAAAGCCTAAGTGTCCAACGCTGGGGGACTGGTCACTGCACAACAGAATGTGCGATGGGATGGTGCCATTCAGCCTGTAGACACCGTGCAGCAGGGGTGCTTAGCAACTCAGGAAAATGGTCTTGATTAAGACCATTAAGTGACAGAGCAGATCCTGCTGGCTGCTGCCTCTGTGCCCACGCCAGCCCCTGTCTGCTCCCTACAATCCAGCCATATTAAACCTTTAGGGTCCCCCAGATTTCTCTCTTCTCAGGTCTTTGCCCTTGTTGGACCCTCTGGCTGGAATCCACTCATCATCCCCTTCCAGGTCAGATCCCAGCCGAACAGTCTCTTTCCTTGGGGAGAACTCTCAGGCCCTTGGGCTGGGGCCAGGCCCTTTTTGTCCTGGGCTTTCACAGCCCCATGGGTCTCTTATCAAGGTACTGGTCATACTGCCTGTGACTGGCCATGTAACTGCTTCCTATATTTGACTCCCAAATACGAGGACAGACCTGCCTAACTGGCCAGGGTTTCTTTGTGTGTGATCTCACAGAAGCCTCCCCCAGCGACTTCCCTGACAAACTGAAATAAAATCCAGACTCCTTTTCATGTTCTGCAAGGCCTTGCATGATCTGGATAAACCCACTTCTGTGATGTATTTCTCACAATTGTTCTCAAATTATGCCAGTCACGTGGGACTTCTAGAAAGTTCCCCAGCATATCAAGTGCATTTCTGCCTCAGGACCTTTGTATTTGCTGTTTCCTCTACTTGGAACAAATGACTGAATGAGCAAACACCAATCGTTCACCTCAAGGAGCTCATAGTCTGTTGGGGGGAGCGGACCCATCAACTGGCCCTCCTCTGGGCCCTGGTCTCCTCGCCATCTTCCTGGTCTCTCACCATGTCCCCCTCTCCCTCTCTTACAGGCCATTGTGAGAGTCCTATGTGGCATATTTGGTGAACCATGCAGGGTAGAGCAGATGTCAATACTTGTTATTATAATGGCCTTGAGAGCGGAGGACCCAGCTTCCTGGTGGACCAAGAAGGGCAGATTGTTTCCCACTTTGCCCTGGCTGGCCAGGCTTGGCTAAGGTGACCAGATTTTAACATTGGTAAAGCAGGACACCATTGGGAGGGGGGGGCTATTGGCTGAGTTGTTTATGGTTAGGGAC
>NW_003852418.1:6970799-7003771 GCF_000181295.1 Otolemur garnettii | reverse complement strand
TTTCATTTCCAAATGAAGTTACATTAACCTCTTCATTCCCAAATGGAGTTATATTAACCTTTTCAATAGCCGAAAACCATATATTCCCTTCCCATTCTCCTGCCCTTCCCTAGCTTACTTTGCATTCTTTCCGAAAATCAGGACTTTTTTAAAACGCTGCAGGACGTGGGACAAATTGTTAACATCGGGACTGTCCCCGCCAAAAGCGGGACATCTGGTCACCTTAGGCTTGGCAGACCCTGCTCTGAGATTACTGCCACCAGGGGCAGGCCACAGCTGGGCAGGGCCTCTATGGGGTCAGGCATCTGGTGACTGCTCATCTAGCCTTCCTGAGCTGGGGTGGTCTGGAGCCGACTGTGGGGTGCCATCAGCCCTGGTGCCTTTCCCAGTGTGAGTTTCTCTCTGTTACAAAGAAGAGGAGCCCCAGAGAGCATTGGAATGTCAGAGGCTCCAGATAATCAGCTTTCCGTGCTCCCTCTGCTCCTATTGTGCGGCCCAGCCCTGGCTCCCTTAGCGCTTAAGGCAGTGTTTTTTAACCTCTTTTTTCTCACAACACACTTGAACCTATCGTTAAACTTCTGGGCACACTTAAATTATGTTGATCCACAAAAAGAGTAAAAAAAAGAATATACTTACTGTCTTTTTATCCCTGGCTTGTTTCTATCAGCGTAATGTCTTCAGGGTCATCCGTGTTGTGGCAGGTGTCAGGATATCCTTCCATTTTTTAGGTGGCATAATAGTCCTGGTATCCTTATGCCACACTAAGCATTCCTGTAAGTCAGTCATTTTCTTTCTTTTTTTTTTTAATGTTCGTAACAACTTTATTCATAACAGCGCAAAGTTGAAACAAACTCACATATCCATCCACAGTAAGCCAGTGATTTGCAACTGGTATGCTGTGAGAGGATCTTTGGGAAATGCTTTAGATAAATAAGGAGAGGCTTGAGTTTTTTGTTGTTTTTTTTTTTTTTAAAGGAGAGGAGGTAATTACAAAAGTGGTTTTTCAGGAATTCTCGCTGGTTGAGAGAAATGACTGATTAGTGATTGGCTATGCATTGTTGAACTACAGGGTATGAGTTATGGCATCAATTGTTTGGCATTGTTAGGTGAATTTATAGCTTTTGGTAGTAACACTCAGCCTGGAGTCCATATAGCAGGCAGCTTTGAAATGATTACTTAGCTCGAGGTGGGGGGATTATTTAGCTGTCTTATTCCAATGCCTCTCTGGGCATTGTGGCAGGCTCCTATAGTCCCAGCTACTTGGGAGGCTGAGGCAAGAGAATCACTTAAGCCCAAGAGTTTGAGGTTGCTGTGAGCTGTGACACCACAGCACTTTATGGAGGGCAACACTGTAAGATTCTCTCTCGAAAAATAAATAAACAAATAGAGGCCAGTTGTGGTAGCTCATGCCTATAGTCTCATGGGAGTACACAGAGAAATTGCTGAAATGTCAGAAATAGAACTTAGACTATGGATAGCAAATAAGATAATGGGAATGGAGGAAAAGATGGAAACAGAGAACCAAAAAAATAGTTTAGAAGTTGTCTCAACAAATTAATGAATTCAAAGAAAAGTTATCAAGGATATGGATATAATGAGGAAAGATATAGCAAAGCTTAAGGAATTGAAAAGGGTCCAATCAACAAGAGAGTAAACCGTCAAAGTAAACCTACCCAGAAATTAAAGAACAAAGTTTAGCTGCCACAATGGTGAGAGGCATAAAATCAAACTCTGGGCTGAAAAACAAGATGACCAAAACTCTGCCACATCTATCAATCCTCTCAATGTGAATGGTTTGAACTCTCTTTTAAAGAGGCATAGGCTGGCCGACTAGATACAAAAACGCAGGCCCGATATCTGTTGCCTACAAGAAACTCACCTTAACTCAAAAGATAAAACAAGACTCAGGGTGAAGGGGTGGGCAATGATATTCCAGTCAAATGGAAAGCAGAAAAAAGCTGGGGTTCCAATTGTGTATGCAGATACAATGGGTTTCAAATCAACAAAAATAATGAAAGACAAAGATGGACACTACATACTGGTCAAGGGAAACACACAATATGAAGAGATTTCAGTAGTTGACATCTATGCACCCTATCTAAATGCTCCTTGATATATGAAACAAACCCTAACTGATCTGAACGATATGATATCTTCCCACACTATAATAGTTGGAGATTTTAACATCCTGTTGACAGTACCAGACAGATTCTCCAAGCAGAAACTAAACAAAGAAATAATGGGCTTAAATAAGACACTAGAACAAATGGACTTAACAGACATTTGTAGAACACTTTATCCTAACAAAACCAAATACATATTCTTCTCATCAGCCTTCAGATCATCTTCCAAAATTGATCATATCTTAGGTCACAAGGCTAACCTGGACAAATTCAAAGAATAGAAATTATCCCCTGTATCTTCTCAGACCATCATGGAATAAAAGTTGAACTCAACAGCAACTAAAATCTTCGTACTCAAATAAAATCATGGAAACTAAATAACCTTATGCAAAATGATAGCTGCGTCATAGACGAGATCAAGGAGATCATTAGATTTCTGGAACAAAACAATAATGAGGACACAAAATATCAAAACCTGTGGGATACCGTAAAGGCAGTCCTTGGAGGGAAATTTATGGCATTAGATGCCTTCATCAAGAAAACAGAAAGAGAGCAAGTCAGCAACTTAATGGGCCATCTCAAGGCATTGGAAAAGGAGAAACTTTTTCATAAAGAATTTCAGATTTGGTTTTTAAAAGCCTCTGTCCAAGCCCAGTAGCTTACTCCTGTAATCCTAGCACTCTGGGAGGCTGAGGCAGGTGGTTTGCCTGAGCTCAGGAGTTTGAGAACAGCCTGAGCCAGAGTGAGACCTCATTTCTTAAAAAAAAAGCCAGAGGTTTAGGCAGGCACCTGTTTTCCCAGTTACTTGGGAGGCTGAGGCAAGAGAATTGCTTAAGCCCAAGAGTTTGAGGTTGCTGAGAGCTGCAATGCCATGGCACTCTACCAAGGGTGACACAAAGTGAGACTGTGTCTCAGAAAATGAAATAAAATAAAAGCTTCTCAAGGCTAGGAAGCTAAGCAAAGGATCCACCATCAGACTATGCTTATAATGCTTCATAATCAAGATCTCCAAAATACCCTGAAGTTCCTGAGCTTGTCAGAAAGTGACATTCTTTACTTACGGTAAGTCAGGAACACCATACACAAGGGTCACCAAGCCAGTCTTCTTCCAAGTCTATTAAATTTATAAAGTGAACCTCAACCCCTCAAAGCAATGAGTCATATCTGAAAATAAACCATTCCAATTAAAGCCTTAGCAAAATAACCAGTGTCTGCAGTCATCCTGTTGCCAAGGAAAACAGATTCATATTAAATTTATGCAAATAACTACATATATATATATTTTTATTTTTTTGAGACAGTTCATGTTGCCCTCAATAGTGTGCCATGGAGTCATAGTTCATAACAAACCTCAAACTCCTGGGCTGAAGTGATTCTTTGGTCTCAGCCTCCCAAGTAGCTGGGACTACAAGCACCCGCCACAATGCTGGCTATTTTATTTATTTATTTATTTTGAGACAGAGTTTCACTATGTCACCCTGGTAGAGTGCCATGGCATCACAGCTCACAGCAACCTCAAACTCTTGGACTTAAGCAATTCTCTGGCCTCAACCTCCCAAGTAGCTGGGACTACAGGCGCCCGCCACAATGCCTGGCTATTTTCTGGTTGCAATTGTCATTGTTGTTTAGCTGGCCCGGGGCAGGTTCAAACCCACCAACCTGGGTGTATGTAGCTGGAGCCCTACCCACTGAGCTATGGGCGCCACTTAGAAACTTTTTTTTTTATTAAGTCATTTGTACATAGATCACAAATACATTTATGCCATTATGGGATTCAATGTGTTGATTATTTGTACAAATTGGAGTGCTTACATCCTATTAAACACAGCCTTCACCTTAATTACCCAATTACAGGATTAAGACATCTGTGTTCTACACCTGATAGATCCAACTTGTACTTACAATATGCCCCATAGGTGTGGTCCCCCTACCAACCCTCCCACTATCGATCCACCCCCTCCCTTCCCCTCTCTCTCCCCTTCCCTCCTTCAAGAAACATTAAGTTTTCTAAGGGAACAATTTTTCAGTGTGGAATGGGAAATTTTTACTAACAGATCTAAATATCTTTTGTTCCTCTGAAATAAGAACCCCAAAGTATATGAGCTTCAACTGATATGTAGTAATTAGTATATTCTGCCATTACAATGTGTTCCTGTATACACACCCATGTTTTTGGCCCAAACTTTTAGGAAACCACCACTTGAGAAAGCGGCCCAGCTCTTGGCTGGAAGAGACACATCTTGGGGCTGAGGCTTCCCCGGGAGCTGTGCAGCTCACACCACCATCCTGCAGCCTCCTGCTCTGAGAAAGCTGCCCCCTCCCTCTCTCCTGGGAACCCCTTCCTCCCACCACATCAAAGGCTATGGCCGAGGTGTCCATGAACCTGGCCACAAGGGGAGCTGGCCACTCAGCCCCCAGGCAACCAGGCAGGCCCCTGAGGCTTGTGTGGGGCTCCCAGGACCCTCCGTACAGCTGGTCTTGCCAGCCCTGCCACCACCCTTTCCCCTGATCACACCACTAGGTGGAGGTCACTCCATCCTGCTGCCACCAGATCCTGGACCCTCCTAGACTGGAACTCTGTGTTAATATGTGTGTACATGTGTGTGTGCATGTGTGAATATATATGTGTATATATAATATATATTAAACATCTGCTTTTAATTAAATCAAAATTTGACTATAGAGCCCTTTAAAAATCTTTATATCAGATTTTAGCTGGGTTAGTAGCAAGCATTCCCTTTGTCTTGCCTTTTCCTTTCTGAAATTTACTTTTACAATGAGTTTTACAGGTGAGGCATATTTGTTTACTAGAAGTATAGGATAGTCATTATTTATAGCTGTTTGTCTTTGAAGTGTTTTAGTAAACTACAGCCACTCTAAGTATATGAGCGGTGCCTGTGGTTCAGTGAGTAGGGTGCTGGCCCCATTATACCCAGGGTAGCAGGTTCAAACCCAGCCCCGGCCAAACTGCAACAACAAAAAAATAGCTGGGTGTCTTGGCAAACACCTATAGTCCCAGCTATTTGGGAGGTTGAGGCAAGACAATCACCTAAGCCCAAGAGCTGGAGGTTGCTGTGAGCTGTGACGCTACGGCACTCTACCGAAGCTGACAAAGTGAGACTCTGTCTCAAAAATATAAATGAATAAAAACTAAGTATATGGTTTCATTTAACTTAGGAGAAAAAGCTAAACAGCCAAAAAGCTATGAAAAAGCTAAAGAAACAAAACAACAATGAAAAGTTCCTATCATATTTGAAATATAAACCAACATTTTAAATCAAAAGTATACCTGCACAAGTGACTCAAACCAACACAGTTAGGCTTCAGAACAAAACCAAGTGCACATAGAGCAGCCGGCATAGAGCCCAGTACTCAGACTTGTTGGCTGTTATTATTACTATCATCACCATCATTCTCCTCCTCTTCTAAGTAGGCATGGTTGAGAGATCTTTGAGATAATGGATAAGGAAGATTTTAGAAGTCAAGACCTAAATCGCTGAAGGAAGTCAAGTTATCTTGAGCAAAGACAAGACAAGAGCCTGCCTGATGGCACTGCAGAGCTAACAAGAAATTGAAATGAATTAACCGGAATTTCTAGGGGCCTTGGGGAAGATCAGGACCCAGGGAGGAACTACAGATAGCTAGTGGTAAGCTTAACATAAGCACTTCCCATAATCAGAGTTTTGGCTCATGATAGTACAGAATTTGGAGGAGGGATAAGCTCCACATCCCAGGAATTGTACAAAACCAACACTCAGTGGGCAGCTGTCAGGGAAAGGATTCCTGCACTGGTGGGAGGTTGAAGGAAACAGCTTATTAGATCCTTTCTCTGGCCTTGGTCTCTCTGAATGAGGGACCCAAGATTCCCTCTCCTGTTGGGCTACACAGCCAGCAAGAGTTCCTAACATAACAATGTAAAATGTTATTAAACATGTTAAAATATATGATACCATTACAAACAGATTTACATGTTAACATTACATTTTTGTTACATAATTATGTAAATTGAAATGTACATGTACATTTACACTTATATATCTCTATGATCGTCTCATCTTTATTATATTATAGAGATAATTTCATTTCTGCAATGTTGTATACTTTTAGGTCGACTTCATCATATAACATTGATTTAGTAGTGTCTTTTTTTTTTTTTTTTTTTTTTTGCAATTTTTGGCCAGGGCTGGGTTTGAACCTGCCACCTCCAGCACATGAGGCCAGCGCCCTACTCCTTTGAGTTACAGGAGCTGCCCGTGTCTTTTTTTTTTTTTTTTGTAGAGACAGAGTCTCACTTTATCACTCCCGGTAGAGTACCGTGGGGTCACACAGCTCACAGTAACCTCCAACTCCTGGGCTTAGGTGATTCTCTTGCTTCAGCTTCCAGAGTAGCTGGGACTACAGGCACCCACCACAACGCCCGGCTATTTTTTTGTTGCAGTTTGTCAGGGTTTGAACCCACCACCCTCGGCATATGGGGCTGGCGCCCTACCCGCTGAGCCACAGGTGCCGCCCATAGTGTCATTTTCTTTAGCAAGACTAAGAAGATCATTTTTTTTTTTCCTGCAACATCATCACTTTCAATGACCAAACTCTGGCTGTTTCCCAGCCTCAAAAGGGACACAGCCTAGAAGCAGTGTGCATTGTGACGGGCAGAGGGGACTGAGCCCGATGAGAACAGCCTGGAAGTAACAGCAGTATTCCCCCAGAGGGTGGGGGAGAAATCAGAGGCAGAGTTGGGGAGTGCATCTGTTTCCCTTTGCCCCGCCCTTCAACGTAGTCCAGTGGAAGGAGAAAACGGATGTGGTCCAGAGCAAGCCAGACAGCGTGTGTAATGAAGGGCGGCATGGGTCTCTAGCAAAGCCTCCTCCTCCAGGCACCAAATCAGCAAAGCAGATGGCGGAGCAAGCTGAGTCCAGACTTCAGAGTGAGTAGTTGTCATCAAGGTTATCATCACCAGACATAGAGGCAGCTTCCGGCAAGCTGAGGCAGGACGGGATATATGTCATCTCTCCAGGGCTCTTTTTGGTCTTACTGAGCATAGCGATGAGAGGGACATTGTGTCTGAGGTCACATCCTTCAACACGTCTGGGACACCTCTATTTTCTTCCACGTCTTCAGGAATCTCACTTGCGTATCCTTTACGAACTAATTCTAGCCCAATATCAAGTTTCTCCCACTGCAAGTGTCATATAAGTAGATCTTTGGCCACGTTGAGACCCCAGTGTGGACTTAGCTAGAGATCTTGGCCACAAGGGGCTTCCAGTCACAGTGAGTGAGTCTGTCAAATTCATCCAATGCTTTCTCTTCCCACTGTTCCCCTGACAGGGCGATCAGCACCAGACTGTACTCTATTGCTTGAAATGGAAGGCTCAGGAAGTCGCTCCTGAGAGCCCTGAGGTCTTTCAGTGGACAGTCTCCATTATCTCCAAAGTCAACACCATAGAGGTCATAGTTCCCATTTTCCAAGGTGCCAAGAATCTGGGTTCGATACCTGGAACCATTTGTAAGTAAAGGTGCTGCTACAGTGTCTCCTATTTGCACAGTCAAATCTTCAGGCAGGCCATTTTCATAGTGCTGGGTCATCCCATCGACAAGCTTATCCAACTGCAGGCTGCGGGAGCCAATGATCTGGATCCAGAAGTGGTTGGGGGGTTCAGAGGCAGAGACATAGACTTCCAGGTACTCAGCAGCTTGGAAACTGAAGTCAGAGCTGGGGACCTTGATGCTGCCCACAGATCTCTGGGGAACTGAGAGCTGCTCAGACACTGGGGTGTTCTCTCTCAGGATCTGATGGATTATGGCTTTGACCTTGCGCACCCGAACAGGAAAACCACTGACAAGCAGCACTCGCTCATCTACATCCTCTACATCCTCTGCATCCACCTCAATACCAGCACCTGTCTGTTTTTGCAGCTGTTTCATGGTGGCTCCTTGTCGCCCAATGATCAGCTTCACAGCTTTCCAGGGAACTCTCATCTCTATTTCAATGTCATCCTCCCCAACAAACATCAGCTGCTCTTCTCTGCTCTTCCTGTACCTGCGGTACAGGATGTAGGTGACTGTGGCACCAGCTGGGATCCTGAGGCTCAGGGTTATTTTCTGAATAGTGGACAGGCTTGTCCAAGAATCTCATTCAGCGGACATTTCTGCTGTATTCTGACTTACATTCGCGCCTCCAAGTCAGCCATCTCGGGCTCCACTTCAACCTCACCCCGGCAACCACCACCTTTTACCATCCGCACTGGACTCACAGCCCAGATGGCAGAGCTTAAGCTGCCGCCTCTGGCTAAGAAGATAATTTAGGCTTTTCTCTATCACCGTCAACTACAATTTTTTATTGTTGATAGTTTAGATAAGTTTCCTTCGGCTTCCTTCTCATTATCAAGGTAGTGGCCTCCCCTTATCAAGGTTCTGCTTCCCAATGATCAGTTACCCACAGTCAAATGCAGTCCAAAAATAATAAATAAAAAAGTTCCAGAAGTAATCAAATCATAAGTTTTGCAGTTGTTGTTATTGTTGTTTTTGGCCAGGGCTGGGGTTGAACCCGCCACCTCTGGTATATGGGGCCGGCGTCTTACTCCTTTGAGCCACAGGCACCACCCCATAAGTTTTAAAGCACATACCATTCTAAGTAGCATAATGAAATTTCACACTGTCATACTCCGTCTCATCTGGGACACTGGTCCAGCATATGCACACAGTGCATGCCGCCACCATTCTGTTGGGGACTGTTTGATTATCAGATTGAAAAAGCATAGCACAGGCCAGGCGCAGGGGTTTCCACCTGTAATCCTAGCACTCTGGGAGGCCAAAGCAGGTGAATTGTTTGAGCTCAGGAGTTCAGGATTACCCTGAGCAAGAAAGAGTGAGACCCTGTCTCTACTGAAAAAATAGGAAAACTAGCTGGGTGTGGTGGCCAGTACTTGTAATCCCAGCTATTTGGGAGGCTGAGGCAAGAGGATTGTTTGAAACTAGAGGTTTGAGGTTGCTCTGAGCTATGATGCCAAGGCACTCTATCCAGGGCATCAGAGTAAGACTCTGACTCAAAAAACAAACAAACAAAAAACCCCAGAACCTATAGCGTTCAGTACTGTCCATGGTTTCAGGAATCTACTGGGGGTCTTGAACCCTACCAGGATAAAGGGGGGCTACTTTAGTGTCATAAAATTTTAGGATTGTTGTCAGATTTCGAAGAACCTCTATTAAGTTTCTTTCCTATGGAAGCTGAAAGATTTTGAGATGTGTTATGTTTCTGTGATTACTTTAAAAAATGTTCTGAGCAGGTGCCACCTATCAACCAGTTTATTGTCAACATCCTCTTTGTAATGGTGTATTTCGACTTTTGTTATTTTCATCAATGCCACTATTCTGTGATGACTTGCCCTTAGCTAGATCCAAAAAAATAACCACAGCCACTCCAGCAGTACCCCAAAGGAGGGGAAGTGTGACAGAGAGGGAAGTGGTGTGGGAAGGGCAAGATTCTTAATCGTTTACAGTCCAAATATCTCATACTGACAAGTTCTACAAAGCATGTGATCCTGAATGTGCATTGATTCCTCGGCCCTTTCTAGGTCACTGGCAGATGCCCGGCAAGTGACGGGTTCTGGGGCTTAAGCTTGTGATGTTCACAGCAAATCTGTAAAATCCACTTCTGCCTCTCCCCAGAATGAAACCCCTGCCACGCCTACCAGAGATAGGCATGGTCAGCAGATTTTCATCTGTCCACCTCCACTCAAGCCAGCGTCACTTCCTCCAGGAAGCCTCCAGAAAATGCTAGCTGCCCCTAACCCCACTCTACTACCTGTCCTGTGGTTGGAGTATATGACTAGTTCACCCACCCTGTACCCTCTGTAGACTTTGAACAGTTCTTGGCACATAGTAGAATCTTAGGCTGACGTGACCTGCCAGCGTCACCCAGATGGTAACTCCCAGAGCTGGGAGTTAACCAGAATAAATGCATGAACAAACCAATGAACAAAAGAACTCCAGCTTCCCAGGCTCAGACAGAGAAATTTCATTTCTTACCAGACCCCTGCAGAGCCCTGGATGGCTTACTTCCCATCCTCCATCCTGGACAGCTGATCAGGAGCCCAGAAAGAGGTCTTCTGAGCCCCACAGCAGAAATCTGCCTCCCACTGACTTATATTATGAGGCATAGAAGAGCCTAGATCTAGATTTGAATTGTACCAGCTGTGAAGCTTTGGGCAAGTTGGCACTAATGCTCTGAGCCTCCGTGTTCTTACCTGTAAAATGGGTCTAATGATCACACCTCCCCCCACAGGGTGAAAGGATTGTAGACAGTGTTAGGATAGCAGAAGTGCTCTGGCCCCAGATACAGCATTTCACCAGGAACTGGGGCTATGCAGAAGCCTTACATGCTAAACTTATTTCAACCCTGACTAGTACTCCAGGCCATGGGGTCATTGCAAGGCTTCTGCTGATACTTCCTTGTTGATGTCAACCAAGACAACGGACCTGTTTGTCATCATAGTAACTCTGACATGGGCATGCAATTCTCCCTCCTTCCTCATGCTTTGAAGAGGGAAGGCACACCTCCATCATGGGCTCCACCCACAGCAGTCAGAAGGCAGTGGACTGTGACTGCCTCTCAGAGAGGCGAGGCCTTTCTTACCACTGTGCCCAGCACCTAGCATGGGGCCTGGCTCAGGGTCACATTCAGTAAATGCTGGCTGAGACTTGAAGGAGACATTGGGATGCCTCCGCCCAAAGTAATCACACCTGGATCACCACCAGGGCCACTAGGGAACAAGGTGGCGATAAAACCCCAGTGTGCCAGAATTTTCCAATGATTCTCTTCTTTGCCAACAGCCCTTCAAGGTGGAGATCATTACCCCCTCTCGCAGAGACGGAGACCAAGTTGGCAGCCGAGCATGTCCCCCTTAGGAAGTCACTCTTTTCAGTTAAGGAATTCGGCTCTGTCAAGATGTAACACTCTCAATAGCTCTCAAATTTAATTTTAAAATCTAACACTGTTTTCTACACGGAGGTAAAACAATTGTGAGCTCTTCAAGGGAAGGAGTGGGATTTTTTTGTTGTTGTTCCGCCTGTGTTCTCACTGCCTATCCCATGAGCTGGCATGGAGCAGGAGTTTGATAGATGTTTGTTGAAAGACTGTGTGAATCCCTGAATAAACAAAAGCTGCCGGTTCACCAATGGTTGGCCTTGCCCGGCAGAATCACAGCTCATTTGGGCAGAAGGTCACAAACCGACAAGTCTATGAGCTAGATGGCTCATAATCAGGGGTTGTGAAATTCACACAGAATCTCTGGAAAATTACTTGCCAATGTTTAAAAATTCAAAGATTACACATAAAATCTCAACTTGTGACAGAGGTTGGCTAGCTTTCTCCAAATGTGTGTCTTTTCTTTTCTTTCTTTCTTTTTTTTTCTTTTGCGACAGAGTCTCAAGCTGTTGCCCTGGGTAGAGTGCCGTGGCGTCACAGCTCACAGCAACCACCAACTCTTGGGCTTAAACAATTCTTTTGCCTCAGCCTCCCAAGTAGCTGGGACCACAGGCACCTACAACAATACCTGGCCATTTTTTGGTTGTAGTTGTCATTGTTGTTTGTCAGGCCCTGGCTAGATTTGAACCCACCAGCTCTGATGTACGTAGCTGGCGCTCTAGCTGCTTAAGCTATAGGCATGGAGCTGCCATGTGTGTCTTTCCTTCATAGCGCACAGCTAGACTCTAATTCCCAGCCTCCCTTGAAGTTAGTTAGGACCCTGTAACCACAGTCTAACCAACAGAATGTGGGCAGAAGTAATCCGCACCAATTCTTACCTCATCTCTAAAGCCTCCCCTGTGGTCCCCCATACTGTCTTCCCTGTCTGCTGGACAGATGCAGAGGACCCAAGTAGTGGGGGGGGGAGGCTTCAAAGCCCTTACAGATAGCAGAGCCACAAAATGAAAAGAGCTGGGGCTTCCCCACGGCCATGTGGGGGCCCCTGCTGTTCCGTATTGGACCATGGTGACAACAGGAAATAAACCTTCATGGCATTCAGGCCCTGAGCTTTAGGGTTGCTTGTTACAGCAGCTCATACTGATGTATGCAGTTTCTCTTGAGAAATCAGGTATCTGGCTGCACTGGGCTCCCTTTCCACATAGTGATGGTGACCTGGGACTTGGCAGCTGCCATCCCCTTCAGCCTGGATGGCATTTTCAAGCTCACCTGAGCCCTGGCCCCAATCTGCCTGGTTCCTAGAGTGATTTGATTTTGCATCCCCTGGCCAAATTCTATCCCTCCCTCAAATATATGGGGAAACCGAGGTACAGAGGACAAGAGACCAGTTCAAGGTCACAGTGTGTTGGGCAGAGGTCTCCTAACTCCTCCTCCACTGTTCTTTCCCAGTGTCTTTCCTATCTGGAGGCAGAGAGGAGGTTTGATTAGGAAGCGAGAAAGAGGGGGAGACGTCCAAAGTCCAGGATCCTTTTGGGGGTGGAGCTAAGTGGCCAAGGGGTAGGGAGCACCCCAGATGGTGGAGGGACCAAAAGAGGAGGTGGGAACCAGGACCTCCCTGTGATCTCACAGTTCACATAAGGCTTAGTGGCATCCATCAGGCAACGGAAGGCACCTTCCCCAGGGGCCAACCGCCAGGCCTCCACCCCTCCCTCCCTCGTGGGTAAGGGCCCGTGTCTTTGATTGCCAAAGCTCCATTGACAGGGAGCAGAAATTCAAATCTCAAAAGAAATGAATTTGCATGATTCATTCGCTGAGCCAGGAATATCAGTATTGGGTGAGCTGCAGGAGCTTTGTGAGGTGCTGGGAGGTCAGTTCCAGCTCTCTCACAGGGCTAGGCCGCTGTAATTCCCTGAAACAGACTAAAGCATGCATTTCCTGGATGCTCAGAGGAAACACACCCCAAGTGGGGAGACTTCCCCATTCCCCTCCGACACGTCTCCGTAAGTGCTACAGCATCTGCTGTGGCAATGTCTACGGACACCCAGGGGCTGCTGAGGGGCCTAAAGCCTCCTTGGGCTCCACTATCTTCCCTTGTCCAGGCCAGATGACAGCCCAGAACCCACAGCCTGTTGTACTTTCCCACAATCAGTGCCCCTCCCCCACTGTGGACCAATCAACTCCCCAAGCGTAGGCTGAAACCGGCTCTTGGAGACTTGAATTTGCAATTTACCACTCCCCCACCCCAAACCATTACAGCTATATTAAAAGGAACTACATTGAGGGCTTGGGTAGAGAAAGAACAGAGAATGTCCCCTCGTCCTTCAAAGATTGTTCAGAGCTGTTGGTGCAGAAAGGCTCTGCTAAGAACTCAAGGGGGGCCTTGGGCACAAAACACAAAGAGTTGTCCTCAAGAAGCAGGTACGCGGTAGTCACACCAGATGTACATGAAACAATAATAATAGCAAATTCTTACACAGGTCTGCAATCCCTTATTCATACTTCAGAGATCCCCAAATTTCTGAACAAAAGAATTTATGTTTAGCACCAAAACTCATCTGATAGCAAAAACCTAACCCAAACAGATACATGAATATTCATGTTATTTTCTGTAGAAATATTAATGCGTTTAGTTATGAGATGCTAAGCCAGGCCCCACTAGGGTGTTGCAGAACACATGTCATGTTCCTTCCCAAACACCCCCAATCATGTGCCTTCCAAAACAACCCCAAACTTCCCAAATCCCAGAATGCATCAGAGCCCGGAGACATCAAGGTTTCAGCGAAGGAGTTGTAGCCTGAATAACTTACTGTATGGCAGACACCGTCCTAACTGATTTACATTTATTAACTCACTCAATCCTTCGAATCTGTTACTATCATTCTTCCCATTGTATAGATGCAGAACCAAGGCAGAGAGAGGTGAAGTGACTTGCCCAGAGACACATAGATATGGAGAATATGGGAGCTGGGGGTTGGACCCAGGTGGCCTTTCTAGAATTCTTTGAACCTTCACTATATGCCTTGCTTAAAAGTGCTGGGTGAGGTGTGGGTGGGGTGGCAGCAGCAGGGAATAACCATTGTATGCTGTTTGGTCAAGCAGATGCAGCCACCAGATCTGGGATTTCTCAGCCTCCTGAACCGTAAGAAATAAATGACCTTTTTTGTTAATTACCTAGTCTAAGATATTCTACTATAACAACAGAAGACTGTGCACTATACACATGCCCAGGAGAGTGTGTGAGGGGTTCTTATATTTTCCCCAAGACTGTTCTGGTTTTGGCACCAAAAATCCCGTATTTCTGTAAACTCTCCAGTCATGGCCAGCCAGCATGGGTGACTTCTCCTGTGGGCCTCATGAGGACCTTAACCCACTGAGGGAGAGTCTTGGGTCTGCAGGTGCATGCCATCCGTACAATGCAGCCTCACAACCCAATCCAGGGTCTCCTGCAGGCTCTTAATAGAGAGACACAGGGAAGAAAACCCTGGGGAAAATGCTGTCTCTGTTGGAGTCACTGAGGGACTGAGGGGCAGTGTGTCTGTCTCCCACCTGGCACCTTCCTAAGAAGTTTTCAAGAATAAGTGGGACTCCACCAGGCTCTCCTCTTGAGTACAGACATTGGCCTCTATTGTAAATACGGTGGGACTCTACCTTTGGGGGGAGGGATTTATTTCTATATTCCAATTTAGAAATGTCTGGTTCTCATCCCCAGGTTTGAATTTTAACTCATCAAAGCCCAGCATGACTTCCCAGGAATAACCCACACCATGGATTCCTATCTGCCTTCCAGCAACTTGCTCAGTTCTGGTCAAGATGCAGAGAGGCACAAGGCCTGGGGTAGAGGTGGAACAGAGCCATGGCCTGGCTCAGAGAGGCAGGAAGATGTCCTGTGTGCTGAGGGCTCCCAAGGGATCCTGAGATGGGACCAGAAGGAGTAAGTGGGATGAGGACACTACACAGTCCTCCCAAGCCCTAAGGGTTCTCTCATTCAAGAACTCAGGCTGGAGACAACTGGTTAAACATGGCAAGTCAAATACCCATATACTTATTTTAATATCTCCATTGTTCCTTGGAAGTTCCAAGAAAATTGCCCAAAGGAATTTTTTAGTGTGTATCTATGTACTGGGACAAAGAAAATATGAGAGGAGATAATAGCAGATAAGAGGAATCCACCAACTTCTGGAAGCTGGAAGGCAGATGCTGAGTGGAGAGTAGTAAGGAAACCAGCATGTTGAAACCTGGCTGTTCAGGGAGAGCTTGCAGGACACCAAACAACTTGTAGAACCTCAGAAAGGCTCAGGGATTGCTAGGACCAGAAACCTCTGAACACCAAGAGGTATGAGGTAGGCCTGCAAATTAAAGGCCTGCTTGATTATGGGCCTGGGGGACAACTGGATGTCTAGGTCTCCTACGCCAGCTGACACAGGCTGGATCCGACCCCTCCCCACCATGCCGGGAGCCCACTCATGGGAGAGGTTGGAAAAGATAATCTGAGATGATGATTGTTATGCTTTGGCTGTGTCCCTGTGTCCCCCCAAAAGCAAGTGTTTGAAACTTAATCCCCAATGCAACAGTGTTGGCAGGTGGGACCTGGTGGGAAGTGTCTAGAAGATCATGCGGGCTCCACTCTCACAATGGATTAATGCTGATTATAAAAGGGTTCAAGGATGAGAGTTCAATATGCTCCTCTCCCACCCTCTCTCCTTCTCTCGCCTTCTGCCATGGAATAGCACAGCAAGAAGGCCCTCATGAGGTTCTGGCACTTTAATACTGGACTTCCCAGTCTCCAGAATCAGCAGTCAGTAAATTCCTGTTCATTGTAAATTGCCCACTCCCACGTATTCTGTGACAGCAGCACAAAATGGACCAAGACAATGTTTACCCCAAGGCTCAGTGCTGGACCTGGAGTATAGCAGTTCCTTGATAAGCCATTGCTATCATTATTATACTCCAGTGGGCTCCGTCTTGCTTATTTTTTGAATCCTGGTCAGAAAGAGACTTAGAGATGTATGAGACAAGAAGGCAGAATCTGGTTTCCTGCCACACCCTTTCCACCTGTCTATGCACCCTCCTCGCCCACCAGGCAGAAATGGGTGGTTGCCTTCCAATATCCATGATCCTCTTCTTTAGTGAACATAATAGACCCTCCTTGTTTTTGACTTGGGCACCTTGACTCATAGCTATATGACATTTCCCAGTCTCCGTTGCAATTAGGTGTGTAATTTATTGGTGTAATTTGTTGTGAGGAAATCCAAGGATATGAATCTTTAAAAGACGGACAATCTAGTTGCTGCTTCTCTTCAGCCTTGCTCTCTGGACTGCAGATGTGAAGGCCAGTGCTTCAGCAGCCATATTGGACAATGAGGACAGGAGCTACAGGGTAGGCATGGCAGAGCAGAGAGATGGAAGGAGCCATATCCATGGAGTTGCCACACCAGCCCTGCTTTGCCTGCCTCTGGACTTTTTACATGTCAGAGAAATAAACTGTCTTGCTTCAGCCACCGTTATCTTGGTGTTTTCTGTTGCAGGAAACTGATGCTAATCCTGTCTGATAAATGTGAGTTGAGGGACAGCCTCCCTGCTGTCCTCTTTCCTATTCAGAGATCTTAGATCAGAATCAGCAGGGTCCTTAGCTGTGTGGAGTCCACAGGTCCATGGCAAACTCTGTCCCATAGATGCTTTTTTTTCAGCTCATACAAAGTTGTAAAAATTAGGAGATACTTGAACACATGTTCAAGGTTTCAGCTGAGATTTCTAGTTTTTCTTGAATAATCGGAGGACCTGGCTATACTGGATTTGTTTCAGCACAGCAGCATTTGAGGAGGCATCTCCTGTCTCATTGCCACAGTCCCCATGCATCCTATTACATAAGGATGGTCTCCTCATCTGTGAGTGAGGCTATGCCTGCAGCTTGTCCCATGAGTTAGTATGTTCATGTGCTATCCCCACTACACAGATGAGGAAATCAAGCCTGAAAAGGGACTTACCCAAAGCCACAGAACTGGAAGTGCTGGAGCTGAGACTCCTGATCTTCTGCATTCTGTGCCTGCTCTGTCAGCATCTGAGTTGGCAACACTTGACTTCCCACCTCCTCCCCACCCCCACTGAAAGCAGAAAAGTCACTAGAGCCAAGGAAGAGGAAATACATCATGACACTGCCATGCTGTGTCGTATTAGTGGGGCTGGCTTCCCGCTCCATGGTAAACAACTGGGGAGTGGGATTTTTTTCTCCATGTTCTCAGTGTCTGGTGCACTATATGCTGAATGGATAAAGTGACCCACCCTCAGTCACACGGAGCCAAGATGCAAACTCAGGGCTCCTGCCTGCCCACCCTGATTCTTCCCCTAGGCCTGTGTGCTGTGCAACCTAACCAACTTTCTCTTGGATACTGACAGAGGTCAAGTGCACAGGCTTTGCCTCTTAGCAGCTGTGCCCACTTTGAGCCTTGGCAATGGGGCCGATTATGGTGCCTCCTCATGGGGCTGCCAGGAGGGCTACATGAGATCACGTGTGCGATCTCTTCTCCAGGAGGAGGCACCTAACAGGTGCTCATTAAATAGCAGTCTTGTCACGACACATTTTGTAGAAGCATGTGGTGGGGAGGGATTCATTTGTCTAGGTCTGGAAATCTTTGCCCTTAGGTGTCAACTTGCCCTCCCTTGGCCCAAGGCAGCCTGCGCACTGTGCAGAGGCCCTGCTTATGCAAAGGCTTCCCATACATCCCAGGACCTTCGGGACAATGACCTAATGTGCCCACTTACTTGCCATCATTCCCTCAACACATAGCAAGTTTCTGATCTCCACCAGGCCCTGGGCTAGGGCTGGAGATTCAGAGAGAACTTGAACCCGTCCACGTGACCGGTAAGTTAGATAAGGTCTCGTGGTTCTTGAAGAAAGATGACAGGACTTCATTTTGTGGGAAGGGAAGCAAAAGGACTTCCTCCAGGAGGACGCATTCTCGGCCCACAGAGACTAATAGCTGCTGCTGAACTACATTTCCTAGGCCCCCTGCAATTCAGTGTGACCGCATGAAGAAGCTAGTAGTGGGCTGAAGCGATAATGGGTGGAACTTCTGGGCCTGTCCCTGCCCAAGCCCCAAACAATTCTTAATTCTTTCTTTGCCTTTTGACCGGCAGGAATCAAGGCAACACTTAGGGCAACCTCGAGACCCACATGGTGTAGGCTCAGCCTGAGTACCAGAAGGACAGAGTGGAGAGAGCTGTCCACTCAGAACTATTTTTGTGTGTGTGTGTGTGAGACAGTCTCAAGCTGTTGCCCTAGGTAGAGTGCCATGGTGTCATAGCTCACTGCAACCTCCAACACTTGGGCTCAAGAGATCCTCTTGCCTCAGTTTCTCTACTTTTAGTAGAGACAGGGGTCTCGCTTTCGCTCAGGCTAGTCTTGAACTCATGAGCTCAAGCTATCCACCCTCCTCACCCTCCCAGAGTGCTAGGATTACAGGCAGGAGCCACTGTGTCCAGCCCACTCAGAACTTTTAAAAAAATCAAGAACTCTGGCAGCACCACTAGTTCAGTGGCCAGGGCTCCAGCCACGTACACTGAGGCTGGTGGGTTTGAATCTGACCCAGGCCAGCTAAAGCAACAACGACAACTGCAACAGAAAAAGAGCCGAGTTGGCTTGGTGCCTGTGGCTCAAGCGGCTAAGGCACCAGCCACATACACCTGAGCTGGCGGGTTCGAATCCAGCCAGGGCCCGCTAAACAACAATGATGGCTGTAACAACAACAACACAAAAAAATAGCTGGACATTGTGGTGGGCGCCTGTAGTCCCAGCTACTTGGGAGGCTGAGGCAAGAGAATCACTTAAGTACAAGAGTTAGAGGTTGCTGTGATCTGTGAAGCCATGTGACCCCACATGACCCCCACTGCACTCTACCCGGGGAGACAACTTGAAACTCTGTCTCAAAAAAAAAAAAAAAGAATTCTGTATCTAACATGTTCGCCATGTATTTGTAACATTTTCTGTGTTAGAGTAGCTAGGGTTACCTTGGAAGCCCTCCTTTTTTTATCATGTAGCTTTTTCTCTTCTCAATGTAAACAGTTGCATTTGTTGCTATAGTACTAAGTTACCAACATCAATGTTACAATTTAACTCTTTGTTTAATTGCAGATAATCCTCCTGACTAGCATGTTTTCAGATTGGGATTCATTAATTCTGTTTCCTTCATCGTTATTGTTGGCTACACTCAGAGCTTGGACTACAGTTTTCTGGAAAACTATGTGAATGTTCGAATCCCTGCAGGTTTGAGAATGTATCTCTGCTGTCTTGATACATGAATGCTGTGCTGTGTGGATAATAAATTCTGGGGAAGGCATCTCTATCCTGTAGACACAGGCTTACTATGTGTTGCTGTGGAGAAGCTCAAGACCAGTTTGTCTCACCCAGGGTCTCAGCAGGAACCAGGGGACATACTCAGACTGAGTAATGGAGGAGAGTTTAATAAAGGATTTACAGAGGTGTGGGTAGGTGTAGCTCGCAGAGTCCTGTCCATTGTCCCCCAGCACCACCTCTACATGGCAATGGCAATGCTAATACCTTAAGTCAGTCTCTCTCCCTTCCTCTCTCTCTCTCTCTCTGCCATAGGTAGAGCCAGGAGAGCAAGCTTAGCTAGTTATGTTGAACAAAGTAAGAGCGCTGGGGGGGGGGGGGCCAGGCCGGTGGCTCATGCCTTAATCTCAGCACTCTGGGAGGCGGAGGCAAGTAGATTGCCTGAGCTCACAGGTTCAAGACCGGCCTGAGCCAGATCGAGACCCCTATCTCTAAAAATAGCTGGGCGTTGTGGTGGGCGCCTGTAGTCCCAGCTACTCAGGAGACTAAGGCAAGAGAATCACTTGAGCCCAAGAGTTAGAAGTTGCTGTGAGCTGTGATGCCATGGCACTTTACCAAGGGCGACAAGCGAAACTCTGTCTCAAAAAATCAAAGAAACAAACAACAACAACAAAGAAAACTAAGAGTGCCAGGAAGTTAATGTTCTGGCAGCATTGTCAAAGGGGAGTGAGTAGATGAATCCCCCAGGTTCCTTCCTCAGTTAGGTTAACTCTGTGACATATTCTCTGTGACCGCCCAGGAGAACAGAAGCATCCTAGAGGGACTGAGCCCCAGGTGCCCAGGGTGGCGACATGCCCCTGTAGGCTTTTTTCACTTCCCTGTCTCATTTCTGCACTCATCCTTTCCCATGTTCCTGAGATCTCTTCCCAAATAAACTACATGTGCTCAAAACCTTTGTCTGAGGCTCTGCTGCTAAGTAAGAGATCAGTTTGAGGAATGCAACAAAGAGTGGCACAGTATCTGGGGCTGGTGACAAAATGAGCCATTGCCTTTCAAGAAAGAGGCATTAGCTGGGTGTGGTGGCACATACCTGTAGTCCCCACTACCTGGGTGGCTGAGGCAGGAAGATAGCTTGAGCCCAGGAGTTTGAGATTTCTGTGAGCTATGATCACACCACTGCACTTTAGCCTAGATGACAGAGTAAGCCCTGTCTGAAAGAAAGAGGAGAGAAAAGGGAAGACAGGAAAAATAGATGACAGAAAGGAAAAGGAAGAGAGGGAGGGGAAGACAAGAAGAGAAGAAAAAATAGGAAGAGGAAGGGGGAACCTGGATAAGGGATGGTATGGAGAGGGCAGCCAGAAGGACTGCTCAGACCTTGGCCTCCATAGAGACAAAGTGAAGCCAGTGACTGTGGAGGGAGGCAGACAGGGAGCCATCCTGACCTTTCCCTCCTCTAGTCTTCTGATCTCCTGCCAGCGCCCCTTTCTACTAAACCCAGCCAGCAGCCAGAGGAGGAGAGCCCATTGGTGTCACTGGGCACAGCTCGCAGCAAGGCTGCCTTCAGAAGGGTGGCGGGTGCCCGCAGGGGTGGACAGAACTGCAGCACACAGTCCAGCTTTGTGTTTGACCTACTTGGAGAGCCGAGCTTTGGTAGTCTAGGATGGAAAAAACTAAGTGCCGGCTGAGGGCAGAAGCAGGTAGGAGCCAGCGTTGCTGGTATCTATTGCGGCCGGACCATCTTCTCCCCGAAACACAGTGGCTCAAAATAACAACCATTCTATCGCGTATCTCCATATACCACCTGGGCTCCAGCCACCTGGCCTCTTGTCTTGCCGGGTTCCGTGGGGTCTCTCACACTGATTGTCATTTCCACTAGAGCTGCCTGTTTCTCCGCCACCCCACCCACCCCAGCCCTCTTTCACCTGGTGTACTCCTGCAGGTCCTGCAGCTGGCTTCCCATTAAAGCTGTCTAATTATGCACTTAAGTTGTGTGATCCTACGACGAGCGTTCCTGCAGCTCGGCAGAACGCAAGCCCCGCGAGGCTCACGATGGGGCCTGGCACGCAGGAAGAGCCGAGACGGCAGGGGACGCTTGAAAGTTGCTGCTGGGGCCGGGAGGAGGTACAGCCCGGAGAGGCGGCTGGGACGCGAGCCCCAGGCGCGACCCATCGCGTGTCCCGGGACGGGAGATGGCTGCTCCGCCGCGGCCCGCCGGGTTCCCAGGTCCGGAACTCCAGGAAATGCGCGGCCCGGACCGGTCAGCGGTGGGCGGGGCGGGGGCTCCGGGGCGGGCCGGTGGGCGGGCGGGAGGCGGGGCCCACCCCAGTTAAGAAGAGCTTGGCGGGCCGTGGCCACCTAGCTTTCCAGGGAAAGCGGACCCGCCACCGGCCAGGCAGAGACCCACCTAGATTCAGCAGCAGCGCCAGAGCGCACGCGAGCACCATGGCCCAGACGCCCGCCTTCGACAAACCCAAAGTGAGCGCGGGCGGGGGCTCCGGGCCGGGTTCCAGCTCTGGGTCTACCTGAGGGGGTCAGGGGGAAACAACCCTGGGGGTCCAAACCCGGGGATTGATCGCGGGCTCCTGCAGGAAGGAGCTTTCTTCCCTCTGTTCGGGTCTCGGGCAGCCTCCAGGCTGTCTAACAAGGGACAATGAGAAGGAGTCGGTTTCCAGTCCAGAGGCCTCCGGGTTCTGCTTCTGCCCCTGACATGCCTTCTGCTTCCTGACACTGCCAGCGCTGAGCTACCGTGTGAGCTTAGGCAGGGGTCCCGACCTCTCTGAGCCTCCGCCATAGTGCGAGGCCAGATGTCCAAGTCCCATAGACACCTGGTGTGCCCCGCGCATACTGAGTATTCAGTGAATGGAAGGAGCTTTATGCTCCAACCTGGTGATGGTGAGCGCCAAGGAGCCCAGGCACATGGATGTGCCTGTGGGAAGAACCGTGGGTCCTGTCAGAAAGGGGAGGAGGACTGCAGGGAAGCCCCTTTTGCTGGAGCAAAGGACTGGTTGGGCCCTGGGACTTGGCCCTAGCAGTGTTCCCTTAGGGCCAAGCACAGCCAGTGGCCCTAGTTTCTCACCCACCAGTGCAGCGTCTGGGGAACCATGGGGCCAGGGCTGTCCTCCTGGCCAGCTTGGGGGTGGAGAGGCCCAGAAATTCCATAAGCCTGATAATCAGCCAGTAAGGGATGAGGCTGGGGATGGAGAGGAAGACTCAGCCACAATTAGCCCCAACTTCTCTCTCTGAGAAGCAGGAGAGATGACCGCATACATCATAAAAGGATTGATAAAATCCGGTGAGTGTGTGTGAGAAAGAAGAGAGAGGGCAAGAGATCACATGGTGAGAGTCAGCGCTCCCTACCCACCTGCCTTCTGAGGGTGTATGGTCTGCCGCTATCACCTCAGACCCTCACCACGGACAGTGCTCAACGACTCCTTCTAGAGGTCAGGAGTGCAGAGGCAGCCCTCCCTTGTCCCCTGCCTCCTCACATTGTGTCTGGATGCCCATGTCCCATGCTTAGTGCCTCTTTCCTTTGAAGTCTCTCTTTTTTTTTTTTGAGACAGAGTCAAAAAAGACTCAAAAAAGAGACTTAGTTGCCCTCAGTAGAGTGTTATAGCGTCACAGCTCACAGCAACCTCCAACTCTTGGGCTGAAGTGATCCTCTTGCCTTAGCCTCCCAAGCACCTGAGACTACAGGGACTTGCCACAACACCTGGCTATTTTTAGAGACAGAGTCTCACTCTTGCTGAGGCTGGTCTCAAAACTGTGAGCTCAGGCAATCCACCTGCCTTGATCTTCCAGAGTACTAGGATTACAGGCATGAGTCACAGGCCTGGCCCTTCCTTTGAAATCTTGTCCCTGCCTCCCCCCGCCCCCCCCATTTTATTGCTCAGGATTCCCACTACCCTTGGGCTGGGAACCTGACGTGAATCCTAAGGCTGGAGGCAAAGCCCCTTCACTGGGAGTTGAGATGGGAGTTAACACTTGCTACATGCTCTCATTTGATAATCGCAATCTTTTATAACAGCCCAATGAGGGAGAGACTAATATTATTATCCCTATTTTTTTGGCCTTGCCCAGTCCTCTCAACTGACTCAAACTGGCAGGTCATTTCTCCCCTCTGGGCCTCAGTTTCCGTGCCTGGGGAATGGGGTTCCACCTGCTTATGTGGGTGTCTGAAACCAAAAAGGTGATGCTTGAGAGTGAAAGTAGAGTGTCACCTGCCATGTGATTGTGTCACCTGCCATGGGATTGTGGTGTGACAAATCTCAGATTGTGAGGACAGAACTTGCCTGAGCTGGCAGGAGAAGCAGGAAGGAGTGTGAATCTTAGAGCCACTGTGACCGAGGCAGCTCCTTGCTTTTCTATGGGTGCGACAGATAACAACTATAGTATGGCCAGTTGAAGCTTTCTGTGTGTTGCTGTTCCGCACCAGGCACCATTCTAAACACGTTACTTGCATTAATTCGTTTGATCCTGGTGATGTCTCTGTGAGGTAGCTGGTGTCATCTCCATTTGATAGATGGAAAAGCAGGCGCTAGGAGGTTAACTAGCCCCAAGATCACACAGCTAGGAAGTGGCCAGTTTGGGGTTTGAGCCCAGGAGAGGCTGGCTTCAAAATTCCATGTTCCTAAGCATCTTTCTAAACCATCTCTGCAGAACCTTTGGGGGTGAGGCACTGGTACCTCAGATGCAGGCTCTCTGGGACAAGAGCCTCTTTCATGGCCTTCAGCATGTCCCCAGCTGAGGCCCAGAGCTGGGCCAGCATTACCAAGGCAGAGTAGGGCGAGATTTTTCAAACTGCATTCCAATCACCTGACTTTTAATGTTCACCCTGATTTAGGAGGCCCACGTGGGGCTCCAGACACTACATTTCTTTCTTTCTTACTTTTTTTTTTTTTTTTTGAGACAGGTAGAGTGTTGTGATGTCACAGCTCACAGCAACCTCAAACTCTTGGGCTTAAGTGATTCTCTTGCCTCAGCCTCCCGAGTAGCTGGGACTACAGGCACCCGCCACAATGCCCGGCTATTTTAAGAGATAAGGTCTTGCTCTTGCTCAGGCAGGTCTCAAACCTGTGAACTTAGGCAATGCACCCACCTCGGCCTCCCAGAGTGCTGGGATTAGAGGCATGAGCCACCACGTCCAGCCAAGATGATGCACTTGTATGTTAGGCTTGCTAGTGACACTAATGCTACTGGTCCATGGACACATTTAGGGCTGCCAGGCCCCATGTGGCTGCCCACCTGGTTTGACAGTGTCATTCAGCATTCTTCCTGAGCACCCGCACCGGAGGAGTGGAAAAGGGTAGAGGTGTGGCCCTTATGGCGAGTCTCTGCCTGCTCAGGCACTATTGCCATGTCATTCTGCGTCCCAGAGGGCAATGTTGATCACATGCCTGTTGATAGAATAACACCAGCTAACAGTGGCTATCCTTTTAGCAGTCATGGGGACCAGGCACCTTCAAAGATTCATCTCACAGAATCCTCTGGGTGACTCAACAAGGCAGATGTTTTCATCCCCATTTATAGATGAAGAAACTGAGGCTTAATGAGGTGAAAGGACTTGCCCAAGGCTACACAAAATCTGAGAGCCTTGAACCTGTAGACTGGCAAGTGCACTGGCCCAGGCCGGTACAGCACAGTCTCTAAACTGTCCCTTCCTGATGCAGAGGGGGACTGGGGCTAAATCACCAATGTACTTTCTCCTCATATTTGAATGTTTGCTATGCATGAGGGGCTGTTCTAACTGCTTTGCAGTATGACTCATTTCTTGCTCTCAACAGCTCTCTGAGGTAGGTCTTGTTATTATCTTTGTTTATGTAAAAGGAAACTGAGGCTCAGAGAGGGGAAGGAACTTGCTAAAATCACACAGCCAAAAAGCAGCAGAGCTAGACCTGAGCCCAGATCTACCTAAAACTGAAGTAGCTGCTGTTAACTGCTATGTTATTAATAATTCATGATTCCCACTTTGTGCAAAAAGGGGGGGGCAGTGTGGAGGGAAGATTTAGGATCAGGGTGGCAATGTGGGTGAGCTGGTGTGTCAGCCTTGGGCTTCTGACAGGCTGGAGTTGAATCCCTGCCTTGACACTTAGTAGCTATACCTGGAGTAGACAACCTCAGTTTCCTCCTCTGTAAAATGGGATGATAAAACCAATGCCATGGGTACTTAGGAGAAACTGATATGCTGACCGGTCCTTGTACAGTGCCTGGCTGGCACCAGCAGGGCAGGCCCTCAGGGGTGTGTTCCCTTCCTGGGGGCCTTTGGGGGACTCCAGATGCCTCTCCACCTGCAGAATCTCTCTCTTTTGTCTCCCTGACACAAAGCCCACTGATGGCACTTCTTAGGGGTTTCAGTACATTTCAGTTACAGAGCCACCTGTTAAAACAAAGATACCCCTGGGAAGAGCCTGCCTTCCCCATTTTGACTCACGTGGCAGTTAGGGGGAGGGGACATGAAGGAGATTGGGTTTCATTGAAGCCTTTTGCTGGTCAGAAAAGAAAGCAAGAATCTGGGGAAGTGGTCTGTAGTCAGACAGTGAGGCAGTGGAGGCCAGCCAGCATCCTGATTCCATACCCAACCTCAGGGTGCTCTTGATGTGAGTGGGAGGGGGCGCTGTGAGCTGGGAGAGACTTGTCCACTTGTCCAGGTATCCTCAGGGTGTCCTTATGATTCCCCCTGGAGAAGGCTGGACTGCAGTCTAGCTTTTGACAGGAGAGAAGAGCAGCCCAGGGGTCCCAGAGTTAGGTTTGAATCTATGTTTACTCAAGATGTTGGGGGCAGGCTCATCCTCACCCCTTAATGTTCTGAGGCCCCAGACCAGGTGGGGGGTGGGGAGAGGCATAACCTCTGTGCTCATGGTGACCAGGAAGGTAGAATGGCTGAGGGATTTGAACTTGGACACTGGCTGGGGCCAGGCTGTCTGGGTCTGAACTCTGATCTCCCACTTGCCAATGGGGGGAACTTGAATGAATTACTTAGCTTCGCTGTGCCTCAATTTCCCTTCCTTAAAATGGGGATTATCGCATACCCATCTCACAAACACCAGGTGCAGGCCTGGCTCAGAGTGGGCACACCAGTGATAGCAGCTGTTGATCAGCATCATTATTGCCCTGGTTATAAATGATCAGCATCATTATTACCATGGCTATAAATCATCCTGCTTAGACATTGCCACCATTGACTTAGCACCTTGATTTGCAGGATGAAGGGAGTGTGTTGCAACACTTGAAACCTCTGGCTTTAGTGTCAAACTGCTTCCTGTGGTGGCACTCACTAGTCTGTGACACTCGCTAGTCTTTGGTGACTCAAGGCAAGCTCTTCAAACTCCTTGAACCTCAGTCATATTGATTGCCTATAAATTTGGGATCGTTATGCGGTGTTCCTAGGCTGCTGCTCCGCAGTGGAGGACACACCTCACCTTCTGAGAAACCACTAGGGAACCCCACTGAGCAGAGAACTCTGTCAGGCCCTAAGTCAGCAGGAAGCACTGCTCAGCCCCTTCCACTCTGTACCTTGGAGTTGCAAAAGCCCCGATGTGGCTGAGCACAGGGGGATACCTGTAGGGGCTGAAACAGTTTGTCAGCCAGGGCTTTGGCCATGGTAGCATGAGGCACCCCAGGAGCAGGGCTAGGGAGGGAGGGACATCTGGCTGGCAGTGAGCACCTGTGGGTCATCTTGGTCCGGGCTGCAGTGTTCAGACTCCGAGGGAATTGTCAGGCAGCCCTGGCCACTCTGCCCTTTTCTGGGTTCCCTGTCAGGCCCAAGGTGGGGATGTCAGCCCCTTCCTTGTAGCAGGGAGGGGACTCAGCCTTGCAGACAGACCAAGCGCGTTGTGCCACACCAGGTGCTGTGCTGGACACTGAAGACACAGTCAAGGTCCCTTTTCTCAGGAAATAACTCCTGGGAGAGACAGACATGTTAAATACATGAGCAAAAGTAGTGGGGAGAAAACAAAATAGAGCGATGTGTTTGGGGGCTGCCTGGTGAGTCCCGGGAGAAGGAATCTGACTGGATTCCCCTTGGAGGTAGACAGCCCGGCTACCCTCCAGCCACTGGGGACATGAGTCAGATCTGGGAGTATCTGGCCCAGAGTTCAAGACCTGGGTCTTCATCCCTGCTCTGCCGCTGACACACGGTCCATCCTTGGGTGAGTGACGCACCTCCCCAGACCTGACCTGTCTGACTGGTGTCTCTTAAGAACAAGAACTTAGAGTGTCTCTGCAGTGTCCCCATGGCACCTGGTGCAGAGTCAGTGCTTAGTAAATACTTGCTGCTAACTGAGGATGCTTCCTGTTTAGGTCAGCTCTGGGAGAATTTCCTGTTGTTCAGGAGAGGCTGGGCAGCTTTCAGTCAGCCCATGGAGGGTGCATGCTGTGGGAAGGGGACATGAGACTCCTCTCGGAGAGATCAGGAGACCAGGCAGAGGCCTGGTGCAAGGGCAGCAAGGGAGTGTGGGCTGTGGGTAGCACTTGGGCATAGAGGTGAAGAGACTTGAGTTTCAGCCTCGGTCTGCTGCTATTGATCTGTATAACCCTGAGCAGGTCACCGAACTTCTCCGAGCTTAGCTTGGCAAGTCATTTCCCCATTTCAACAGGGACTACTGTATGTATAGCAGGAGCTAAGATTTAATAAGGTGAAGGGTCCTATATGGTAGGTAGCTGCTTTTATGATATCATTGCTATTACTGTGGTATTGGTATCTGAGACTGGGCCCATAGAGGCCATATAGCATACTGGTGAGGAGTTGGAGACTCATACCTGGGTTCAAATTCTGACTCCATCACTCACTATGTCTTTGGATACTTCTTTGAGCCTCAGTTTTCTCGCCTGTAAAATGGGAGTGAAATCCCTTCCTTACTGTTTTTTTTTTTTTTTTTTTAATGGTGGTGTCATTGTATTTTATTTTTTTACAGTTTTTGGCCGGGGCTGGGTTTGAAGCCAACACCTCTGGTATATGGGGCCAGCGCCCTACTCCTTTGAGCTACAGGCACTGCCCCATTCCTTACTGGTTTTAAGGATGAAATAAGATAATGCATGTAGACCTGCATAAAGAAACTGGCCTTCTGAACCTCAAGGAAAGCCGACCTTGATGCTTAGTCACTCAGATTGTGGACATTGGTCAAGCCTGAGTAATATATGCTATTGTTCTCCTGATAAGGAGAAGCTGGCTCCCTTTCTCCTGAGGGTGCATCTTTAGCTGATCTGGACTCAGTGGGAAACTGACTAGCCTGTAAAAGTCCCAGTGAAAGAGCTTAAAGTGAATGAGAAGTTGTCTTGTGCATGTGATTTTTTTAACTAAACTTTACTTTTTCAAAAAAAAAAAAAGATAATGCATGTAGGTGGTCTAGCATGCAACAGATACTCAAAAGTTAGAGGCCACTGCCATACTTCCCCAAATGGGACCAGGAGATCAGGGTCCCCACACCATTGTCGCCTGGGGTAGGCTGATAGACTTCTCCACGGTTGCTGCTGTTTTCTGGAAAGTGCAGTGGGAAGGCCGCCTGTGGAGGGGCTGCCTCTGCTCCTCTCCTGAAATTGTCTGGCAGTTTCCCAGATAGCCAGAGGGAGGGATGAGACCTGCAGTCATGGTGGGTGGCACGCCAGGAGCACCCTGCCAGACCCCCTGAAGCCCTCATGGTGTGGCTCCTGCTCATTGAGCTGCGTCCCAGGCTGCAAGAGGTGCTTCCCCAGAGTTACTTGAGTTTTTCGCCTCTCATCTGATCATCTGAACTGCAGGTGCTTCCCCAGAGTTACTTGAGTTTTTCGCCTCTCATCTGATCATCTGAACTGCTGGGGTAGTGTAACAACACCAGTCCCAACAGCCAGGGAAGGCCTTAACTTATTTATTTATTTTTAATTTTTATTTTATTTTATTCTTTTTTTTTTTGAGACAAGAGTCTCACTTTGTTGCCCTTAGTACAGTGCCATGGTATCACAGCTCACAGTAACCTCAAACTCTTGGGCTTAAGCTATCCTCTTGCCTCAGCCTCCCAAGTAGCTGGGACTACAGGCGCCCACCACAACACCTGGCTATTTCTTTCTTTTTTTTTTTTTTTTTGAGACAGAGCCTCAAGCTGTCCCCCTGGGTAGAGTGCTGTGGCATCAGAGCTCCCAGCAACCTCCAACTCCTGGGCTCAAGCGAGGCTCCTGCCTCAGCCTCCCAAGTAGCTGGGACCACAGGCACCCACCAAATGCCCGGCTATTTTTTGGTTACAGCCGTCATTGTTGGGCCTAGGCTGGATTCCAACTCGCCTGCCCAGGTGTATGTGGCTGGCGCCTTAGCCACTTGAGCCACAGGTGCCTAGCCACCTGGCTATTTCTTGTTGCAATTGTCATTGTGTTTAGCTGGCCTGAACCAGGTTTGAACCCACCAGCCCTGGTGTATGTGGCCGGCGCCCTAACCACTGAGCTAGGGTGCTGAACCGCCTGGCTATTTTTTTTTTTTTAAATATGGAACACTTCACAAATTTGCGTGTCACCCTTGCACAGGTGCCATGCTAATCTTCTCTGTATTGTTCCAATTTTAGTATATGTGCTGCTGAAGCGAGCACCTGCCAGGCTATTTATAGAAACAAGGTCTTGCTCTTGCTCTGGCTGGTCTCGAACCTGTGAGCTCGGGCGATCTGCCCACCTTGGCCTCCCAGAGTGCTGGGATAACAGGCGTGAGCTACTGCACCCGCCCTGGGAAGGCCTTTTAAAAGAGGGCTCCTGTATAGACACCACTGGGTGGAAAACCCTTTACTGTGGCCTCTGCAGTGTCCCCGGCCCCTCCCCGTGCCTCATTCACCCCACCAACCCATTCCCTCCTCCCCACCAACTCCCTGCCTGCCTCTGGTTCAGACACTTCACCTGTGCCAGGCTCTTCCCAGAGCCTGTCCTGTTCCTTCCTCCTTCTGTCTCCTTTTGGCTAACTCTCCTTTAAGCGATCTGTTTGGACACACTTTCTAAGTTGCACCCCACTGTGTGTTGACTTCATAGCTCATCACAGTGTGCAGCTCGAGGTTCAGGAAGGCACACCGATCATTGCCAGGCAAGAGGGGTGCCATGGCACTGTGGTAACACACTCCCCCAGATAGAAGGGCCTAAGAAGAAGCAACCTAGGCTTGCCTTGCTGTCACTCATGCTGGTGGTCTGTCCCCAGTCTCCAGGGGGGTTCTGCTCCTTGCTGTCACTCAGGGCAGATGGGGTGATCACCATCCTGAGCACTGTCCCAGAGTGAAGTGGGAACCAGGGGCATTGGCATTTAATTGCTTTAGTGGGAAGGAGCCATGCAGACCTCCCCTCCCTGCCACTGGGTGACCCCTCCCTGATCTACGGCCTGATTTTCCTGCTCTCAGGGAGTTGTTGGAGGCTAGGCCTGTCTCTGGCCTCTGCCTCCCTCCCACCTTCTCAGTAGCCTCTCACGACGTCTTTGCTCCACTTGGACTACCCCCGTGAACATTTATCATGCCCGGACACGCCTACCTTCCAAAGAACAAAATTCTCTTAACCTACGTTCACTTCCTGCCCCTCACAGGCCGTGTGTTCCCCTTTAGGGGAAAATTTCTTGAACGAATAGCCTAGACTTCCTCCATTTTCTTACCCCCACTCATTTCTTACTGTATTCTAATATGGATTCTGCCCTTGGGTCTCTAGAACAGGTCCTCTAGAGCAGCGGTTCCAGCCTTGACTGCATGTTTAAAAAAAAGAAAGAAAAACATGCAAGGGCCCACCCACATAAGCTTTGATTTAATTATTCTGGGGTGTGGCCCAGGCTTTAGTAACCTCTCAAAGCCGAGGCTGAGAGTCTCTTTCAAGGCCCTGCTACCAGGGCCTGCCTGTGTGAGTTTCCCGTGGGTACTGCAAAAAAAAATCACCACATACCAGGTGACTTAAAACAACAGTGACGTGTGCCTTGCAGGTCTAAGGGCCAAAAGTCCAAAATCAGGGGGCGCCTATGGCTCAGAGGAGTAGGGTGCCGGCCCCATATGCCAGAGGTAGCAGGTTCAAACCCAGCCCTGGCCAAAAAAAAAGGCCAAAATCAAGGTGTCAGCCAGACACGCTCATCTGAAGACTCTGGGGGCGGGGCACTTCTTGCTGCTTCCAGCTTCTAGTGCTCCAGCCACTCCTTGGCTTGTGGCAGCATCACCCCAGCCTCTGCCCCTGGGGTCACCTCCTGTTTCCTCTGTGCGTCCCTCAAACTCTCTGGCTCTCTATTATAATGTATGATTACTTGTCCAGCCAGATAATATAGGATGAACTCTTCATCTCAAGATTTTTAATAATCACCTCTTTTTCCACATAAAGTAATTTTAACAGGTTTGGGGGATTAGGATATATACAGCATTTTGGGGACCACTGTGTGGCCCACTGTGCTGACCCAGTGGGCCACTGCTGTCCCTGATGACGGACTGCCCTAGCCCTCTGCACAGCCCATCCTCCAGGTCCCAGGGAAGTCTCTGGTCTCCATTCCTCAGGCTCAGCCTCCTCCATGAAGCCACTGAGTGCTGGCGCCGCTCAAGGCCTCGCCCTGGGCCCTTTTCTCACCTGCCTTGTGTCCTCTACCCAGACGAGCTCATCAAGCTTCAGTTACCACCATATCCCTGCTTCCATCTCCAGCCAGGGCTTCTGTCCCCAGCCTGGGTCACTTAGGGTGGCTCTAGACCAGTGGTTCTCACCCTTCCTAATGCCCCTTGCCTTTAATACAGATCCTGTGGGTTGTGACCCAGAGGTTGAGAGCTGCTGCTCTAGATCCTGTGCCCATCAGCTCATCCCTTTACATTAGGGTATCTTGAAGGCACCCCCAGACCAAAACAATCATGCCTCTTCCCCACATCCCTACTCTACTCAGCCCTTTAGGACTTGGTCCTCTTCTGGAACTCTCTGTCTCAGACCGTGGGAATCGCTACCCACCCAGGCCTAATTGAACCATTATCCTTGACATCTTTCTATCCACCTGTTTCTCCTCTATCTACCTCGGGACTCTGGTCCAAGCCGCTATCCTCTCTCAAGACCTTGGCTGCAGTGTCCTCTAACTGTATTGGGATACAGCCTGATGATAGTGGCCCATGGGCCCTGCCTGGGTGGTCCTGTCCTGCAGCTCCTCTAGTCCACAGCCCCTCCCTTCTCCAAACTCATATTTCGATCCACTCAGATGCCCAATTTCCTTCTGCCCCATGGCATTGCCATGCTGTTCCCTCTACCTGGAGGTTTCTTCCTGCCTCCCTCCTCACCCCTGCCTTCCTCTTCACCCCTACCTCCCTCCTCACCCCTGCCTCCCTCCTCATCTCCACCTCTCTCCTCACCTGACTCCCTCCTCACCCTTGACTCCCTCCTCACCCCTGCCTTACTTCTCACCCCTACCTCCCTCCTTACCTCTCTCCTCACCCCTACCTCCCTCCTCACCCGACTCCCTCCTCACCCTGCCTTCCTTCTCACCCCTTCCTCCCTCCTTACCCCTGCCCCCCTCCTCATCTCCACCTCCCTCCTTACCCCTGCCTTCCTTCTCACCTGACTCCCTCCTCACCCCTACCTCCCTCCTTACCTGACTCCCTCCTTACCCCTGCCTTCCTTCTCACCTGACTCCCTCCTCACCCCTACTTCCCTCCTCACCTGACTCCCTCCTCACCCTGCCTTCCTCCTCACCCCTTCCTCCCTCCTTACCCCT
>NW_003852418.1:6950721-6970638 GCF_000181295.1 Otolemur garnettii | reverse complement strand
CCCCTGCCTCCCTCCTCATCTCCACCTCCCTCCTCACCCCTGCCTTCCTTCTCACCTGACTCCCTCCTCATCTCCACCTCCCTCCTCACCTGACTCCCTCCTCACCCCTACCTCCCTCCTCAGCCTGACTCCCTCCCCATACCTGACTCCCTCCTCACCCCTGACTCCCTCCTCACCCCTGCCTTCCTTCTCACCTGACTCCCTCCTCACCTGACTCCCTCCCCACACCTGACTCCCTCCTCACCCCTACCTCCCTCCTCACCTGACTCCCTCCTCACCTGACTCCCTCCCCACACCTGACTCCCTCCTCACCCCTGCCTTCCTTCTCACCTGACTCCCTCCTCACCCTTACCTCCCTCCTCACCCCTGCCTCCCTCCTCACCCCTACCTCCCTCTTCACCCCTGTCTCCCGTCTCACCCCTACCTCCTCACCCCTGCCTTGCTGAGTCAGTTCCTCTTTATCCTTCAGCTTGTAGCTCGGGCTCTGCTTTCTCCCGGAAGCCACAGCTGGCCCTCTGGCTGTGCTATGTTCTTCTGTTTGTCACCTTTCATGGGACTGTGTTTGTACTTCCCAAGGAGTCGTCCTGTTCTGTGACCATAGCTTATCGATGTGGCATTTGCCTCCTGCCTCTTGCCCTTGATGGACTGTACAGAGCACAGGGACCTTCCTGCTACCTCTTCCAGCACTCAGCAGAGGCCTGAGCCTTTGTTGACTTTTAGGCAATACGTAGTTAGCATTTGCTGTGTGCCAAGAATTCCACATACGCTAACATCATTACCCCTCACGAAGCCCAAAAGGAAGGCATGTTACTCTCCCCATTTGACAAATCAGCATGGGAGGCTCAGGAAGTGAAGTAACTTTCTCAAGGTCATGCAGTGAGGGCATGGAGGCTCTGGCATTCCAGCCCTGTTTTTTTTTTTTTTCGTTTGTTTGTTTGTTTTTTTGAGACAGAGTCTCACTATGTCGCCCTTGGTAGAGTGTCTGTGGAGTCACAGCTCACAGCAACCTCAAACTCTTGGGCTTAAGCGATTCTCTTGCCTCAGCCTCCCAAGTAGCTGGGACTACAGGTGCCCGCCACAACGCCCGGCTATTATTTTGGAGACAATATCCCTCTCTGGTTCAGGCTGGTCTCAAACCTGCGAGCTCAGGCAATCCACCCACCTTGGCCTCCCAGAGTGTTAGCATTACAGGTGTGAGCCACCAAGCCCAGCCAGATTCTAGCCTTAACTGCGTGATGCTCTTAACTGTGACCCAGCCCTGCCTCTCTGGCTGGGTCCTCTCCACAGCCCTGTGGGAGTTAAGGATGAGAAAACAGAAGCTCAGAAAGGTGAAGTCACTTGTCCAAGGTCACACAGCTGGTTGTCAATTCCCTGGGCTGTGAGCTTCAGTATTCCCAAAGCTGAGTGTATTTTGAGAACCTATATAAACATGTGGCCAAGTAGGAATTGAACTCATGTTTCCAAGGAATCCAACAGCTAAGTTGACTGCAAGCCTGGGTGTGAGTACTGCTCTGTCCTTGGTCGGCTGACGTGCTCTGGAGAGAGCTGATTACTCTGAGGTCCTGGTGAGAGCACTTCATGTCTCTCTGTTCTCTCCCGGACTTCCGTGGACCTGGGTTGGGTTTCCTCTGCAGGTCATGTGTGTCCGGCTAGGATGCCCTTGGGCCAGCAGCTCCTTGGCTATATCTTTGGATATAAGAAATCCAAGTCTCTAAGTTCCAGAGATGGCAGCTGAGAGTTTTCTGGCTCTAAAAGGTTGTACCATCACTTGGAACAACAGATGACAACGTCCCTTCCCCACTGTCTCCCAGCACCTGCTATGTTTCTTTGAGAGTCAGGGACTGTTTTCTTTGGCTATGTGTGTCCTTCCTATGCTGCCTTTTATAATCTTTATAGTTATTGGATGGAGAGTATAGTATTCCATTGTTTTCAGATGAGGAAACTGAAGCTCAGAGAGGTCAAGTGTCTTATCCGAGGTCATGCAGCCAGAGAAGGGACAGAGCTGGGAGTCAAGCCAGATGAGATATCTGCAAAGCCCTGCTTTTAGACTTGGCTTTGCATGTGAAGTATCATAAATAGAGCTGAGCAGATAGATGATCATCAAGAAAGTCAAGTATCCAGCACCCTTTCCAGAGTACTAGAAAGATCTAGTGGGGCCTAATTTTGATTCCTGATAAGCTATGCTTGAATAGCACCTGCTGTAGAAAATAGGGCCTGATGTTTGAAATACACTGTGGATATTCACTAGTTCAGGATGTCTAGAGCAATCCTTTTTGTTAAGACTGGATTTTATCTGGTGAGTTCATGGAGAGCAGGAGCTGCCTGCAGGGTGGCTCAGGCCTGGTTGTCTCTATGGGATCCTGGCTGGCCTCATAGCTAAGAGCACAAGCTTCAGCACTGGGCTCAAGTTAGAATCCTGAGTCTGTCACTCACCAGCCTTAGTTAAGAAAAAAGGCCCTGGGGTGGTTTCCTGCTTCCATTACTTGCTTGCTGTGTGGTTTTGGGCAAAATATTCAACCTCTCTGAACCCTGTAGTCCTCAGTTGTAAAAGAGGTAGGGATGACAATGAACCTGGCCCACAGGTGAGGTCAAAACGAGATAGGGTAAGCAAAAAGTCGGTGCAGTGCATGTGGCGCTCATCATCGTGGCAAATGTTATCGCCATTGATGCTGATGTCAACCCTCTGGAAGATCCTTCAGGCATTCATAGGTGTCTTCTCTCTCTCTTCTCCCCCTTCCATCCTTTCCTCACAGGTAGAACTGCATGTCCACCTCGATGGAGCCATCAGACCTGAAACCATCTTATACTACGGCAGGTAAGTCCTTAGAGAAGAGCCCTCCCTCCCCAGAATTTGGGCAGGGTCTGTGGAGGAGGGATCTCTGTAGGATCAAGCCAGCACCCAGCCAGAAGAGGTGGTGTGTGGGGACATGAAGGCCACTGCCTATCTCCTGCCCTTCTGTCCTCCTGCTGCCAGGCTGGCCAGGCCAAGGTAGTTCCCAGGGCTGAATCAGTCACCATCCTTTGACTGGGCCAAGAGCCATGGTAGATGATGTACCCAAGTGGAAACATGCCTACTGAGTGGGTGCTGGGCTGGACTGGGTGCACTACACCTGCCCCTTTAATCTCTCCACATGTGGGAAAGGAAGATATGCCACCCCTACTTTACTGAGGAGGAAGTAGGCTCAGAAGTGAAGACAATTGCCCACACCATCAGTTATTATTATTTTTTTTTTCTTTTTAGAGACAAGAGTCTCACTCTATCACCCTCAGTAGAATGCTGTGGCATCACAGCTCACAGCAACCTCCAGCTCTTGGGCTTAGGTGATTCTCTTGCCTCAGCCTCCCAAGTAGCTGGGACTACAGGCGCCCACCACAACACCTGGCTATTTTTAGAGATAGGGTCTCAATCTGGCCCAGTCTGGTCTCGAACCTGTGAGCTCAGGCGATCCACCTGCCTCAGGCTCCCAGACTGCTAGGAGTACCATGCCTGGTCCCAAGGGAACTTTATTTTTATTTATTTATTTTTCATTTAGCAGGCTCTGGCCAGGTTCAAACCTGCCACTCCCAGTGCAAGGGGCTGGTGTGCTAACCATTGAGCTACAGGCACCCTGGCCCCAAATCTTTGAGCTTGTTGGTTTATTTGTTTGTGAAACAGAGTCTCACTCTCTTGCCCTGGGTAGAGTGCTGTGGTGTCATAGCTTACAGCAGCCTCAAACTCTTGGGCTTGAGCAATCCCCTTGCCTCAGCCTCCAGAGTAGCTGGGTCTACAAGCACCCTACACAATGCCCACCTAGTTTTTCTATTTTTAGTACAGATGGGATTTTGCTCTTGCTTGGGCTGGTCTCCAACTCCTGAGCTCAAGCAATCCCCTCACCTCAGCCTCCCAGAAGTGGTAGGATTATAGGCATGAGCCAAATAATCCAAATGAGAAAACACTTCCTGCCCGCAACTCTTATGGGACCAAAGACCCCTCAGTTCCCCCCAGTGGGGAAGGTTCTTCCCTTCCTCCCAAAACTCAAGGACTGGTCCCATCTTGGTTTCAGCATTTAAGAGCAGGGACTTTGGAAGCCCAATGGTCTACATTCAAATCTGAACACTGAGAGGTTCTGGCATAAAACCAGGGTGAGAGTCCTCAAGAAAGGAGAGGCGGCCAGTGTATGTACAAGAAAAGACTTGAATAGAAGGGAAAAGGAAATTGCAGTCTGCCCAGCTGTGGGCTCAGATCCCACCCAGTTGCCCAAGGCCTTTATTAGCCTTATCAGTATAGCTGGAATAGCCGGGAGTACTGCCTGGGGCTCTTCTGTAGTCCTGGTCATGTTTATAAATGTATTTTTAGGGTCACTTATGGGTAGAGCTATTTCCAGGAACTCTGGCCTTGAGGGACTCCAGGAATCTGGGGAGAGAATTGCTGGCTTCTGAATCATTTTTCTAAAATGGCTGCACTCCTGTCAGGGTTTTGAGAATTCCTTACCCATAGACACCTCATTTTCGCTCTGTGACCACTCTCGAGAGTGAGGGTAAGAGCAGGACCTTCCTCCAGAGCCGACCTGGGAGAGAGGGGCCCTTTCCCCATCCCACCCTGCCCAACAGACAGTTTGCTCAACATTTTGGGAAGGACTCAGCCTCTCAGAATCCCCTCAGTTGCCCGATCCCTGCTCCTGGGGAGAGAACTGGTGAGCCTTGGGTGTTTGCTCCCAACTCCTGGGAGTATATCTTCCGACACCCTGTGAGAGTTCTAGAAAATTCTCTCCATCTTGTCATGCTCCCAGAGACCTTTATCTGCCCTAGAAAGTGCCATTGATTTAATTTCCCTTTAACTGTGTGATATAAGCCTATCAGCATCTCCTGCACGCCAAGCCTTTCTTTAAGTGCTTCTGCTGGGTTTATTCATCAGCTCCTCACAGCAACTTGTGAGATAGGGACTCTCACAGCCCCCACTTTCCAGATGACAGAGCTGTACCATGACGGGTAAAGAAACTTGCCCAGTAAGCACAGGGCAGTGGTCTGCCCTGAGTCCATGCCCCTGACCTTACCCCTGCCAGGTAGAGATGGAGGTGAAGTAATGCACAAAACATGCTTAGCTCTGGCCCTAGCCTACATTAAGTGCTTCATAAATGTCATTGAATGATAATATTATTATTAATTATAAATTTATGGTGCTGGCTATGTGGAATGAAGCCTCTTAGCTTATCTTTGGCTGGCCTTTGCCCATGCTGAGCCACCAACTATTGCCATGGACCCCTAATGAGGTCGCTCAGGTGGGGCACCAAGATGAGATCTAATTGAAGTGCTAGTTAAAGGGTCATTGGGCACTCACCGGGGAGCCGAGGAGGCCAGAGTGTCCAGGGTGGGGTGAAGGGAAAAGGGAAAGGAGCTGCCAGCATGGGCTGCTGGGCTGGTGTTCCCTGCATCACCTCCAGGCCCCGGGGAGGGAGCATATTGGTGCCAGATGGAGTCTAACCTGGAGCCAGCAGTCTAGGGACCTGGGAGTGGGTCACACTCAGACAGGGTGCCCATAAACATGAAGAGAGCCAGCTGGGCCAGGAGGACAGAAGGAGGGGAGCCCCTGGCCTTTGTTACCCCCAGGCCCAATCCAGTGTCCCCTGTTCTGTCTCTGTGACTTGGGCCTGCCTGAGTTGACTGTTGTCACCTATGTTTTCTTCCTTTGCCTGAGTTGACTGTTGTCACCTGTGTTTTCTTCCTTTAGCTGGTGTGATTCCCCCCTTTCCAGGGGCTTCTCCTCCCTCATTCGCAGTCTCTTTCAAGGCCCTATCAGCTCTTTCTCCAAAGCATACTGTGAGTCTGGCTACCCTCTCCCGATCGCCACTCCAGTCTAGGCCATCACCGACTCCCATGTGTGCTGTGGCCTCCTCCTGACTGGTCTGTGGTGTCGACTCCCACCCTGCAGTACTGTAGTCAGCAGTATCTTTCAACAGGGTGGCACCAGCTCACTTCCCTGCCAGAAATCCTCCAACACCCCTGTCTCACCCAGGGTCAAAGCCAAAGTCCACACATGGCCCTAACGTCCTGCAAAGCCCACATCACCTCTCTGGCCTCTCTGACCTTGCTTAATCTGCCACACTGTATATTTGTCAAACATGCCAGACTAGGGAACACAGAGAGGCTGGGTAATTTGCCCAAGGTTACACAGCCTTTAAGTAACAGAGCTAGGATTCAAACTTGGGCTATCGGACCTTGGAGTCAATTGTCTTTCCCATAACTAGAAATAGTCTCATTTGCTCCTCTTTGTACCCCTGGAAAAAAATATCTGTGTTTTACTGACAAAGGCATGGAAGTCCTCAGAGAGGACAGCTCCTGCCCGGAGTAGTGTGGCAAATAAAGGAGGGAGATGGACTCTGACCTCCAAAGTGTGACCTTACCCTCCTTCCCTGTGCTCCCCGAGGGTGGGCCTCTGGTGGCTGTGTTGCCCACCAAGCCAGGGGGAGACTGGACAGCGCCACGGGGACTCTAAGAGGAGAGCCTGGCTGTGAGGAGAGTAGGCTTCTGCCATGGCCAGGGGTGTCAGGAAAAGCAGGGCCCTAGGGACAACTTCCTAGTTGTCTGAGCGGCTTCTGGAGGCTGCGTCCTGTGTGAGGGGTGCTGGAGAGCATGTCTCTGTCCCCCATTGGGCTTCACTCCCTGGCTTCTGCTCTAGCTTCTCTGCTGTTTGTTCTCCCAGGCAACAGCCAGAGGAGGTTTTAAAAAATGTACATCACTTCATGCCACGCCCCTGCTTAAAATCCTCCCAGCAACTCAGGATAAAGTCCCAGCCCATCTCTGGCTGCAGCCTAGCCCTGCTTCCCCTCTGGCTCACCACTGGCCACTCACCCCTGCTCCCTGTGTCCCCACCGCTACCCACACTCCTCCCTTCCTGGAATCCCTCCTTCTCCATCCTCCAACTCTTCTATTTAAATGTCACCTCCTTAGAGAGGCTGTCCCTGGCTGTTCCATCTCAACTATGTGTTAAAAAGTTCTTTCTTGGTGACTGTTGAGGAGGGAGGCTGGAGGAGAGGAAACCAAGAGGGGAAATGTTTAGTAAACAAAGTAACGAGTTCTTGGGGACTGGCAGTTGGTAGGCAAGGGAGCTGGGGAGTGGGGAGAGGCCCTCGCCTCTGGTTTGGGCAGCGAGGTGGATGGGGGACCCAGGTGCAAATGCAGAACTCTGGGCAGAGAGAGCCTTGAGGGAAGGGGAGGTGGTCAGGTGCGTGGGTGCATCTTGGTTGCTGCTGTCTGTCCAGTGCCTGACACATCATAGCCCCTCCAATGGCAATGTGTAGACAGAATATCAGAAACTGTAGACCTTGGGATCCTGGGTGAAAACTGTGCAAAGAGATGAATTCATCTGGGCAGGTGTGTAGAAGGCAGAGTCTGAGAGGGAAGGGCCAGAGGGCAGAGCCCGGCAAGAAGTGGTGGGGTCCTGGGAGCTGCAGGAGGACCGTTGGGAAAGTCACCCAGAGCTAGTCCAGGGGCCCAAGGCAAATGTGGCCCCTGGGTTGGGCAATATGAGAGCTAGAGGCTTAATGTCACCTCCTTGCCTTCCACCCACTAATTCCCAGAATGATACCCACATAGAACATGTCACAACCAGGGGCCATGGTTACTGGGCACAGCTTTGTGAAGGTGACTTTTGGGGAGGCTGGCTGGCACCAGGGGCTTCCACAGGGACTGAGCATCTGTCCTCTGGGTGCCAGCACTATGCCAGGGCATCCTGTTTCCCCAGTGCCATACAGAGCTGCTGGTAAGGGCCGTGGTGGGTTGACCAGCAGGTGGGGAACACCCGGGTGGCTCCTTGATGGTCCCTACTGGGTACTCACAGGGACTAAGCCTACCAGATGGGGAAGAGGAAATATCTAGGGGCTTAAGAAATACATATTTGTAGTGAAAAATATTTTAATATTTTAATAGCATAAGAACTTTAATGGTATATAAGTCAAACTTCTATTTGTTTAGCAATTGCTTCCTTGCTCTGTGGATAATTGGATGATTGGACTTCCTAATTTAATCTTCTGATTTTCTTAGCTGTGCGCTCCTCTTTTCCATCTTCTTATCCTTTTGTTCTCCTTTCTGGAGGATTTCTTCACTTTGAGTGTCTGCTCTTTTTATGACACCCTGATTGCTGCTGCCATGTTCTCTTTTAAATTTCCAAGAACTCGTTCTTACTGTCTGAACATCTCCTTGTTACAAAGGGACTCTCTTGCTTCAAGGATGTAATGTCTACTCATTGAGGTTAGGTTTTTGTTTCGTTCTGAGTTTCCTTCTGTTCTCTGCTTTGTTTCCCCGGGGTGTCTTTTGTGTATTTCTCTTGCTTGATCCCCCATGTTACAAGCATCTTACATTTCTTTTTATTTATTTTTTATTTAATTTCTTTGCGACAAGGTCATGCTCTTGTCACCCAAGCTAGAATGCAGAGGTATGGTCCATTTCTCACAGCAACCTCAAAGTTCTGGCCTCAAGGTGATCCTCCTGCCTCAGCCTCTAGAGCACCTGGGACTATAGGTGTGCCTCACAACACTTGGCTAATTTTTCTAATTTCTTAGGATTGAACTAAAATTTAAATTTTTAGTAATGATGGAGCCTCACGGTGTTGGCCAGGCTGGTCTCCAACTCCTGCCCTCATGTGATCCTCCTGCCTCAGCCTCTCAAACTGCTGGGATTATGGGTGTGAACCACCACACCTTGCCAAGAAGCATTTCTTTCTTTCTTTTTTTTTTTGTTTGAGACATTTTCTCAAGTTGTTGCCCTGGGTAGAGTGCCATGGCAACCTCCAACTCTTGAGCTTAAGCAACTCTCTTACATATGTATATATATATATTTTTTTTTTCTTTCTTTTTTAATTGTAGTTGTCTTTGTTGTTTGGCAGGCCCGGGCTGGATTCAAACCTGCCAGCTCTGGTATATGTGGCTGGCACCCTAACCACTTGAGGTACAGGTGCTGAGCCAACCAAGAAGCATTTCTTTTTTTTTTTTTTTTTTTGAGACAGGAGCCTCATGCTATCCCCCTGGGTAGAGTGCTGTGGCATCACAGCTCACAGCAACCTCCAACTCCTGGGCTCAAGCGAGTCTCCTGCCTCCGCCTCCCAAGTAGCTGGGACCACAGGCGCCCGCCACAACACCCAGCTATTTTTTTTTGGTTGCAGCCATCATTGTTGTTTGGTGGGCCCGGGCTGGATTCAAACCCGCCACCTTGGGTGTATGTGGCTGGCGCCTTAGCCACTTGAGCCACAGTCGCCGAGCCCAAGAAGCATTTCTTAATGTCTGGTGTTCCTTGGTTGTCTCATCTGTCTTAAAAGTGGGGAAAGCCCATGGTGACCTTGTGAACAGACAGAGTCAGGGTGTGAGGAGGAGCAGGCAGGAGCCTATGCAGAAGGGAGGACCCTCTCCCCCTCCCACACTGAGCTTGCACCTGGCTTCCCGCCGCTGGGAGGGAGGCAGAGATGCTAAGGGGGGGAAGGAGCCTGCATGGTAGAAGGGCCATTTCAGCGAGGCCTAGCCGTGTTGCTGTGGTCTGGCCCCGTGCGGGAGGAGAGGGCGGTGGAGGAGAAAGCTTCAAGCTGAATGGTAGGCTCCTGGGGCCCCACCCATGTGCTCCCCTGCACACAGGGCCTGGCAAGCCTCTCTGATGTGCTGGCCAGATAGAAGGTGGAAAAGGTACGGACTGGCGCCTGCCCTACCCTGCCCCTGGAATTGTGATGCTGTAGTTACTGCCCCTGATAACCCCTGACCGGATGTAGGACCAGCTGGCTCTGTCTGCTGCTTGGGGCTGAGGAGGAAGTTGTGGACTTGCCCTGGCAATTTCCCGGTTTCTAGGCATCAGCCCACCAAGGGTGTGGATAGTGTGTGTGTGTGTGTGTATGGATACACACATGTGCATTCCCACAAACAACTTCCACCTGTTTGTCCCCCTTGAGGTTTGCTGACTTGTGGCTCAGGGGCAGAGGTATAGGAAGGATTCTGGGCCTGGCTCCCTATGCCCTGGGCCTCGGTTTTCCCATCTGTCTAATGAGAGGAGTTGGATGGGAGGAAGCCCATGTTTCCTGCTGTGGTCCTCTGAGGAGGCTGGGGCTCCTGAGTCTGTCCCACCCAGTTAGGCCTGCTTGGATCCTGTCTTAGGTTGGTCTGCCACCCTCATTGTTTTGTTTCTAGAAAGAGAGGGATTGCCCTTCCAGCTGACACGGCAGAGGAGCTGCAGAACATCATTGGCATGGACAAGCCACTCTCCCTCCCGGAGTTCCTGGCCAAGTTTGATTACTACATGCCTGCTATCGCGTGAGTTCCCCCAGTCCTTGGGTCCTGGGACTGTGTTGGTCCTTGTCCTTCAGGCTGCAGTGCCAGGGAGGTGCTCTGAAGCCACAGCTCTTCTCACCATTGTGTACACTTGTGTGACTACCTTTAGTCCTTGCTCCTCCCTTCCCAAGTGTGGGTGCGATGGCCTGAAATTGCTTCCACTTCTACAGAGAATTGACAGATACAGATACTAGTGTCCGATGCTTCCATGCAATGACTGTGACATTGGGCAAAGTTACCTTCTCTGGGTTTCCATTTGCTCTTCTAGACTACAGGGTATGGCTCAGTGCCTGTAGCTTAGTGGTTATAGTGCCAGCCACAAACACTGAGGCTGGTGGGTTCAAACCCGGCCTGGGCCAGCTAAACAATAATGACAACCGCAACAAAAAATAGCTAGGTGTTGTCGTGGGTGCCTGTAGTCCCAGCTACATTGGGAGGCTGAGGCAAGAGAATCGCTTGAGCCCAAGAGTTTGAGGTTGCCGTGAGCTGTGACGCCAAAGCACTCAATGAAGGGCAACATAGTGAGACTGTCTCAAAAAAAAAAAAAAAATAGACTATAGGGTTTGTGACCTATGTCATAGGGCTGGGGTTTGGAACAGACCTAGCAGTGTCCTTAGCAAGTTCCCTCTTGCTTTGAAGATAATTGCTATCTTTAGTGACTTTTATACCATATTTTATTGCTTTGATTTTTTTTCTTTTTTTTTGTTGAGACAGAGTCCCACCTTATGCCCTTGAGCAGAGTGCAGTGGCATTGTAGCTCACTGCAACCTCAGACTCGGGCTGTGGACATCTCACTGCCTCAGTCTCTGGAAGCCGCTGGGATCACAGGTGCTTGCCATGGTGCCCGGCTGGTTTCTCCATTTTTTCCATGAGTCAGGGTTCTCATTCTTGCCCAGGCAAGTTTTGAACTCCTGAGCTCAAGCAATTCTCCCTTCTCAGCCTCCTACAGTGCTGGGATTACAGGCATGAGCCACCACACCCAGCGTTTCTTCTTTTTTTTTTTTTTTTTTTGAGATAGAGTCTCACTTTCTTGCCCACCCTGGGTTGAGTGCTGTGGTATCATAGCTCACAGCAACCTCAAACTCTTGGGCTTCTTCCTTGAGTAGCTGGGACTACAGACACATGCTACTACTATGCCTGGCTAGCTTTTATATTTTTAGTAGAGACAGGGTCTTTCTCTTGCTCAGGCTGGTCTCAAACTCCTGAGCTCAGGCAATCCACTCACTTTAGCCTCTAGAGTGCTAGGATCACAGTCATGAACCATAGTGCCCGGGCTGCTTCCATTTTTTAATAACAGAATATCTCCAGAATTATCCTGCAAGATAGACACATCCTCATTTGCAGACAAGGAAACAGAGGCCCAAGGAAGTAGCAGAGCTTGAAACTGGAAAGTGCTGGAGCCCAGATACTTGCCCTGGCACCAGCTCAAGCTTCCTGACACCAGGCAGGCAAGGATGGGGCCTTGGCAGTCGGTGCTATGGGAGTTCAGGAAGGGGAGAGGCAAGGGGCCAGGGCTTCCTGGAGGAGGAAGAGTAGACCGGGCCCAGAAGGACAATGAGGGTGTGACACTGTGTAGAGGAGATGTGAGGAATGGTCTGGAGGATGGGCTGTGTGAGGTTGGAGGCCAGTGAAGACGACATGGGCAGGCAGGTTGCAGGGCAGGTTTGAGGAGTCCTAGGGAAGGAAGGCGTGGCCAGGGCTGCTGGCTTCTTGCTGAAAGCCTGGGAGCTCAGCCTGGGAGATGCTGACACACAGATAGCCACAACTGCCTCCTGGAATGTCTCCCCCAAGATATCTCTGTGCTAGGACACTGCATAGGCAGACCTCCTGTACATGCTGGGGCACGCTGTGTGGGTACCCACTGCCCATACCACCCCAGAGCCAGTTTCTACCTCTCCAGCCACAGACAGAAAAGTCCCAGTTCCCTGAAGGCCTGTGCTGGGCAGTCAGATGCCAGCCCTTGGGGCCACAGCCTGACCTCCCCTGACTTTGCCACTGTTCACAGATATGAGAGGAAGAGTCCTTTGGCCAGTGTGAACCAAGGCCCAGAGAAGACATGGCTCAGAGGCAGGACAGGGCTTGTCCTCAGGTCTAGCTCCTAGTTCAGGGCTTTATGCTGGGAGGGGAGGGGATGCTTATTCTGGGATGGGGAGTGTGGAGTTGGGGAGGGTAAAGAGAGGGTCAGGTGGGCGTAGGTTCTCTCTGAGGTTCCTTTTTTCCTGTCTGAGTCTGTGGGGAACATTATGTGGTACTAAAAAGGCCCAGAAGCAGAGCTGGGAGAGAAATCTCAATGGTTCTCTTAAACCTAAGCCGGTTCCCTACCCCAGACTCCCTAGTGTCTCCCTATGTCACTCAGAGTAAAAGTTAAGGACCCTGATGCCAGGTCCTCAGGGCCCTGTGTGCTCATACATTCAGTGCCTGACCCTCCTCTATTGCCACTTGCCCCCACTCACTCCTCTCTGGCCACATCAGCCCCCGGGGTACCTTGGACACCATGCACACCCTGGCCATAAGCCATCTATCCCTGCAGGAGGCCTGTGGCTGGCTCCCCATCCTCCTGTACCATGTTGTTGAAGCAGCTGGCTCCCTGCTTTATTTGTACTGGTAAAACTTTTCTTTTCTTTTCTCTTCTTTTTTTCTTTCTTTTCTCTTCCCTTCCCTTCCCTTCCTTTCTCTCTTTTCTTGAGACAGAGTCTCACTCTGTCACCCAGGGTAGAGTGCTCTGGCATCATAGCTCACAGCAACCTCAGACTCCTGGGCTCAAGTGATCTTCCCGCCTCAGCCTCCCGAGTAGCTGGGACTACAGGCTACAGGAGTTGGAGGTTGCTGTGAGCTGTGTAACGCCACTGCACTCTACTGAGGGCAATAAAGTGAGACTCTGTCTCTAAACAAAACAAACAAAAAATAAATATTTGGCCACTATGTCTAGGCACTGTCCTCAGCTGAGAAGACAGATTGAGGGGGAAGGGTGTGTCCTTACCTCTTGGAGACTACAAGCTGCTAGAGGAAATAGGAAATGGGCGAATAAGCCTTATGACGTATAATGTCAAATGGTGATGAGGACAACAGGAAAAACAGAGTTCGAGGGAAGTGTGGAGGGCCGTTTTATAATAAGGCGGTTGGGAAGACCTCTCTGAGGAGATGAGGCTTGAGGGGGGAGGCAGTGGAGGACGAGCTTAGGGGACATCAGGCTGAAGAGGGGCCACAAACATAAAGGCCTCGATGTGGGAACATGCCTGACAGTCCTTGGATAGCTGGGAGGCCCTGGTGGCCTTGGAGAATGAGTGAGAAGGAAGATGCCTGGGAGGCTGGCAGGGCTGGGCTGCTAGGTTGGGGTCTCATCCCACGTGGTGGGAAGCCAGTGGGGCTTAGACGGGAGGAACAATACGCTTTGACTTGTGTTTGTAGAAGACTCTTCCAACTGTTGGGCTGGCACAGTTTCAGGGAGAACCCTGGGGACAGGGAGGACAGTTAGAGATGACATGGTATGAGCAGGGTGGAGGGGAAAGTGGTGGCATATAGTTTGGAAGCAGAGTTGACAGGACCTTATCCAGCAGATGCCCAGAGCTGGGGGTTGAGGACTGAGGGATTGGGGACTAAAGTGGATTTGATCTGACAAGGGTTGGGGGCAGCCTTGTTTACTCCTGGAGCTCCCAAGGGACCTGAAGAAGGTTGTCACCAACCCTTTTCTTCCCTTTCCAGGGGCTCCCGGGAGGCCATCAAAAGGATCGCCTATGAGTTTGTAGAGTCGAAGGCTAAGGAAGGCGTAGTGTATGTGGAGGTGCGATACAGCCCACACCTGCTAGCCAACTCCAAGGTGGAGCCCATCCCCTGGAATCAGGCCGAGTGAGTGAGGGTCCTGGCAGGGGCTGTACTAAAGTGTGACCGGGTGGCCCCACCCTGAGACCAGAGAAACCGGCTGTTGGAAGTCCCTGCTCCAAGAAGGACCTCAGTCCTGCACTGATGATAAGGTCCATGGCCTCAGAAAACAAGTTTAACTCCATGAGAGACACAGTTCCCACCAATCACCTTGCTCCGGGTTGTTTTTACCTTGGGCAAAAATGTGTAGCTGTCTTGTACTCCATAGCTCTGGATATGTTAACCTGCTTTGCCAGGGACTTCTAATGGTCCCGCTCTAACCTCAGAACTCAGGTGAGACTGAGCCCTGATTCTGATGCCTTGAGCTTAGCCTGTGGTCCATGTGAGGGTGGGGAGGGCAGTCTGACACCACCACACACCTCCTCTGGGATCCAGAATACCCTGACTGCTCTGAGGGTGTGCTGGGCCTGTGGCCTTCCCTTTGCCTCAGGCCCATCCCTACTCCTTTCCCCATACAGAGGGGACCTCACCCCAGATGAGGTGGTGGCCCTAGTGGGCCAGGGCCTGAAGGAGGGGGAGCGAGACTTCGGGATCAAGGTCCGGACTATCCTGTGCTGCATGCGCCACCAGCCCAGTGAGTAAGCCCTGCCCAGGGCTGCCCACCGACCCTGATTCCCACCTTCTAGCCTGGTAGTGGGCTGTACCTTGTCTCCCCTGTGACCCTACCATGATGTCCCCTTGAGCCCATCAGCAGGAACTTGGTACTTTTTTTTTTTTTTATGAGACAGAGTCTCACTATGTCACCCTCGGTAGAGTGCTGTGGTGTGACAACTCACAGCAACCTCAAACTCTTGGGCTTAAGCGATTCTTTTGCCTCAGCCTCCCAAGTAGCTGCGACTATAAGCACCCACCACGACACCTGGCTATTTTTTGGTTGTAGTTGTCATTATTTAGCTGGCCCAAGCCGGGTTTGAACCCACCAGCCTCAGTGCATGTGGCTGGTGCTGTAACTGTGCTACAGGTGCCGAGCCAAACTTGGTACCTCTTGAAGCCATGGGAGGTGCCTCCTAGGTGGGCCCAGGACTTCTCGGCAACATACTTTCCTCCCCAGGGAGACCAGGCCTTGACAGCCACATGACCTGCAGAGAGCTCAAAGCCAAAGGAGCTTGAATCATCAAAAAAAAAACCCAAAACCTGGGCGGTGCCTGTGGCTCAGTGGGTAGGGCACCAGCCCCATATACCAACAGTGGTGGGTTTGAACCCGGCCCCAGGCAAACTGCAACAAAAAAATAGCCGGGGGTTGTGGTGGGCACCTGTATTCCCAGCTACCGGAAAGGCTGAGGCAAAAGAATCGCTTAAGCCTACGAGTTGGAGTTTGACGCTACGGCACTCTACCGAGGGCTTGATAAAGTGTGACTCTATCTCTAAAAAAAAAAAAATCTAAACCGAGTTCTGATCAACCCACAGTCCTCCCTTGAGACCCTGTGAGCCAGGCCTTGTCCTTCTTGGGCCACAGACCCTATTACCAGGTCTGATTTTCAGAATTTCTAAGGGGTCTCTCCCTTGTCACTGATCCTGATCAAACCTCTGGGGCTTGAGCCTTGGGGAAGAGCCCCAGGAGTGACCTCAGGCAGGTTACACCATCTCCCTAGACCTTGGTTATGCACTGCTCTAAGGAGACAGTGGTGCCTACTTCATTCCTCCACCCCAGGGATTAGTAAGAACCAAAGCCCCGGGCAATGCCAACCCGCAGAGCCTATTCTGCAGAGTGACTGGCATGCATTTTCTAATCCTCACAGCAGCCTGGGAAGTAGAACTATCATTGTTTAGTCCCATTTGACAGATGAGAAAATTAAGGCAGAGAACTGAAGCCTTTCGCTCCTCAATCAAGCAGGCACAAAGTCTGTCTCATTCCAAAGCCCATGAACATTCTTTCTTTTTCGACTACTTTATGATAACTTTGTGGGTTAAGATGACTTAAGACCCCAGCCGACGAGTGTGGACTGTACTGGGGATTCGATGTTGGAGGTGTGGCCCTCCATCTCCCCCTCTGCTAAGTGTGGTGAGCCCACCTTAAAGGTTGCTGTGGGCACCGTGTGAGAGAGAGGCCATTTGCTGAGCTCAGGCTCTGTCCCTGGTGCTTGACACCCACGCCCTGTGTGGTAGCTGTTGTGTTCCCTCTGAGAAGGAAGGGAACTGAGTGCACCGGGTGTCAAAGGCCATGTGGTCAGGACGTGGCAGCTGGGGTTTAAAGACTAGATAGTGCCCTGGCTGGGGGCAAGGGCGGGACAGCAAGCAAGACTGGAGGGCTCTCTCCAGGATCAGCTGACAGGCCCTGGGGTGGGGGGTGTCTCTCGCCCACAGATTGGTCCCCTGAGGTGGTAGAGCTGTGCAAGAAATACCAGCAGCACAACGTGGTGGCCATTGACCTGGCAGGAGACGAGACCATCCAAGGAAGCAGCTTAATGGCAGGCCACGTGCAGGCCTATGAGGTGGGCCAGGGGCAAGAGGTCAGGAGAAGTCATACCAACTGGGAGCGTGGGGCTCCCAAGTTCCCAAGTGCATCTTGGTTGGGCCTGGGGACTTGGAACTGGGGATGAAGTCCCCACATCCTGCTTTTGCCTGTGATTCACTGTGACCTCTGGTGAGGTTATCTCATCCCTGGACCTGTTTCCTCTATGGAGGTGACTTGAGTTGGAGGAGACATCTAAACAGTCCCTTCTAGCCTAACAATGAAAGTCCTTCCTGTGGAAGGGGCATAGCTTGAGGGTAAGAGCACTGGGTGTTCTGGAGTCCCGTGGCCCGGGTTCAGATCTTGGTTCTATGCTTCCTGTTTGACCTTGGCCATGTTAACTTTCCTGAGCTTCAGTTTTCCCTCCTATGCAATGTGTGGCATGTAGGTAGTAATATTAGGTAATGCATACAAACCATCTCATCAGTGCCTGACACTTGGTGACTAGCTAATAAATGTTAGCTACACTCAGATAATGAGGGAAGTGGGGACCAGGCTTCCCACGTTGCTGACACAGGCCGTCCTGACTGCCGGGTGGTCCAAGGCCACGGTGTGCTGAACACAGGACTGGGCTACTGGGCCTCCCAAGGCTGCGTCTGACCTGGTCTCACCCCTCCAGGAAGCTGTGAAGAGTGGCATTCACCGTACAGTCCACGCCGGGGAGGTCGGCTCTGCCGAGGTGGTTAGAGAGGTGAGGAGCTGGGCTGGGTGGAGTCCTCCTCTCCATCTCTTCCCTGCCCCATACTGAGCTCTGCTCTGCTTCTCTGCAGGCTGTGGACATACTGAAGACAGAACGGCTGGGGCATGGCTACCATACCCTGGAGAATGAGGCCCTTTACAATAGGCTGAAGCTGGAAAACATGCACTTCGAGGTGAGGGGCCAGAGCAGGGAGGAACTGTCCTCAGCTCTCCTCCACATCCTAGGCAGAGCTAGAAAGTGAGGCGGGTCTCAGGAGCAGAAGGGTGAGTGTGTCAGGAGTGGGCAGTGGGCATCAAAGCTGCCACAAAGCAGAGAGGGAGATGAGAACACCAAACTCACAGGATTCAGCAATGGGGGACCAGGGAAGACTGGTGCTAGAGTGGGGGTCCCCTGGAGAGGTCAGGATGGCCCTGCCAGCCTCATACCTGCTTTTCCAGGTCTGCCCCTGGTCCAGCTACCTCACTGGTGCCTGGAAGCCAGAAATGGAGCATGCAGTTGTTCGGTGAGCTCTGGTCCCCTGGGCCCAGTCAGTTTTGTTCCAGGAAGACCAAAGATGGGAAAGAAATATAGGGAGCAGGTACATCAGTGCAGGCCGGGCTCTTAGACAGGAAATCTATTTGACTCCTTGGGAGCCCACATTGCTGTGCTTATCTTACAACTGAAGAATCCAAAGCTTAGATGAGCTGTAATTTCTTTCTTTCTTTTTTTTTTTTTTGCAGTTTTTGGCCACGGCTAGGTTTGAACCCACCACCTCTGGTATACAGGGCCAGCGCCCTATTCCTTTGTGCCACAGGTGCTGCCCTTTCTTTTTCAGAGACAGAATCTCACTTTGTCAGCCTCAGTAGAGTGCCATGTCATCATAGTTCACAGCAACCTCCAGCTCTTGGGCTTAGGCGATTCTCTTGCCTCAGCCTTCTGAGTAGCTGGGACCACAGGTACCCGCCACAACACCCAGCTATTTTTTGTTGCAGTTTGGCTGGGGCTGGGTTTGAACCTGTCACCTTGGTATATGGGACCGGCGCCCTACCTACTGAGCCACCCAACGATAAGCTGTAATTTGACCAAGGTCACATAGCTACTAACCACCAGAGCTGGGAGCCCTATGGCTCATTTGGTTACAGCAGAACGCCCTGCTACTCTGAGGGAAGCTTCCATACTTCCAACTCTCCCAACTTGCCTCCTGGACATCACATCAGGAGTGTGAGTCTCTCCTGCCGACATACTCTCTGCTCTTGGCACCTGGCCCTTGGGACCTCTTGGATTGCCCCTGCTTGAAGCTTTCCGCTGGCTCTGTCTCAGCCCACCCTGCTCCTAGCCCAGAGTCCAACCAGGACCAAGGGCCGTCTTCTGTCCTGTGCCACTGAGCCCTGGGAGTGGCATGAGTCCTCGGGAAGGCTAAGCTGCCTCCTTGATGAAGGATAAGGACATGACGAACTCAGAGTGACCAGTCAGGCCTGTGATGGTCTGTTTGCCCAGCTTATTAAGGGCAGGATGCCTTAGTAACATGGAATGTGTGGTTCCTGTGGAGCACGTGAGCTGGAGGAAGATTCAGGAGTGAGTCACTGTGCGTGGCAGCTGAACAAACGATGGCCTCAGGAGGTGGAGGAGCAAAAGGGCCTAGGATGGAACCCTAAAGGACAGTGACATTTAAGGGACAGGAAAAAGGGACAAGTAGGACAAAAGCCAAAAGTGTGGTTTTAAGAATAGCCTATAGTGTCCCATTCTGCCACATAGGCCCTCAGAGCCCAGCTCTGGAGCTGCTAGTTGCATGGCCTCAGACAAGGTGCCCCAAGACTCTGTACTTAGTTTCCTTCTCTATAGATCAGGTCAGTCTAAGGTTGCCCTCAGATCAAAAAGGGTGACGGTCAGAGTGCACTGACTTTACAGAAGAGTAAAAGGAGACGTCCTCCCTCTGCTCCCCTGGCCCAGGTTCAAAAATGACCAGGCTAACTACTCGCTCAACACGGACGACCCACTCATCTTCAAGTCCACCCTGGACACTGATTACCAGATGACCAAACAGAACATGGGCTTTACTGAAGAGGAGTTTAAGAGAGTGGTGAGTGGGGGTGAGCTGTACTGGCCTTGACTCCCAGGCCTAGGAGTGTGAAGCCTGTAGATCCTGTCCAGGGCCTTGAATCTCTAGAGATGAGCAGCGAGTTTTTCTAAATGACTCAGACACTGTGCTAACGTGTTGATTTAGGAGAGTGGTTCTCAACCTTCTTAATGCCGTGGTCCTTTAATACAGTTCCTGTGGGTCGCAACCCACGGGTTGAGAACTGCTGATTTAGGACCAGGTTTTCTATCCTTTGTTTGGGTTAAGTGATCTGAAAGAATCCAGTGAAAGCTGTCAACCTTTCCCCAGAAGGGTGTGCCCAGCTATGAAATTCTGTACACACCCATCAGGCTGTTTGTAGGCCCCAGGCTGTGTCAGTTGTGCAGGTGGCATCTTCCTGGCCCCCTACATGTCACCTTGTCTCTCCAAGGTTTCTCCAACTTCTCCCATCCCTGTGTCATGTAACGCCACATTAAGAATACAGAACCTGGGCTTGGTGCCTGTAGCTCAAGCAGCTAAGGCGCCAGCCACATACACCAGAGCTGGC
>NW_003852418.1:6946131-6949978 GCF_000181295.1 Otolemur garnettii | reverse complement strand
GGCTATTTTTTGGTTGCAGCCGTCATTGTTGTTTGGCGGGTCCGGGCTGGGGATTCGAACCCGCCACCTTAGGTGTATGTGGCTGACGCCTTAGCCGGTTGAGCTATAGGCGCCGAGCCACCTGCTGTGTTCAGTGAGGGGGATAGATTATCACTAGATTGCCAAGGGCTCCCGTCCTTGCTCTCTGGTTCCATGTTGTCTACCATCCTGGCCCTCCCAGAACATTAATGCGGCAAAGTCGAGTTTCCTCCCAGAAGATGAGAAGAGAGATCTTCTCAATCTGCTCTATAAAGCCTATGGGATGCCATCTTCAGCTACAGCAGGTATGTTCCTGTCTTGGTTCCTGAGCTGTTGCACTGCTAGTTCCAACCTGGCTTTCTGTAGGACTTCTAGCAAAATGTCCTTCTTCTCTCGGGTAGCACCAAGAATGTGTGATGACTCCTTGGGTAGTAGTCCCTGGCTGGGAATAGCCACTCACTAGATTGGCTCACATTCTCTACAGCTGCTATCTTGAGAGGCTGGTCTGAGGGGGAAACGATCTCAAGTCCCCAAACTCTCGGGTTTGGGGCATCCCCATGGCTGCACTAAGGGCAAGGAGTTGGGCCCTGGTCTGTTCTGCTTTCTTCCTGTATGGCCATGGCAAGGCATGTCCTTGCTCTAAGCCTTAGTCTGTTTGTAGAAATCCCTATCTGGTTCTGGTGCTCTGTGATTTTTGCAACATCCCGGGCACTCTGAGTTGCCTGATCCTTCTTCTTCTCTGATCTGATGTGCAGGGAAGCACCCCTGAGGATGCCACGGCCAACTATCTGAGCCTTTACCCTGTGGAGTCTTCACAGCTCTGTGGGGTCAACCAATACTCTTACATTTATTCCTTCCAAGAAGACTGATTTCAATACTCAACTACTAATGCTCTTGAAGCCTCTGTGCCTGATTCTGTACACATATATACCTTGGTATGGCCACATCTGCACTCTTGATTTTGTCCCCTTCTTAGGGACCAGGGCCCTCACTGGTGGGTGTGGTTGAATCTGAAACCCTCCTTCTATGGTGATTTGTACTGAAAATTCAGTGATCAATAAAGAAGTTCATAGCTGGTATCATGTCATGTAGCAGATGGTGTGTGGTGCTGTGGTCTTGGGTGGGCTGAGAATAGGAGACCTAGAGCTCCCAGACGTGGCCAGCCTGTCATCAGCAGGGTCTTGAGAGCCCAGAGGAGGCTGTGAATGGGAAGCCAGAGCTTCTCATGCTGTAGGCTAAGAGAGGACCCATAGCCTATCTTCCCTCCAGAAGAAGTTAGAGTTCTCTGCAAGGGTTGCTACTTAAAAGCTCCCTGAAGTCTAAGCCCTGCCTACTCGAGGTGTTAAGGGGAAAAGCTTCCTTTGGAGTTTCTGAAGCTGTGGGCTCGGGGGAGAGAGAGGGTGAAATGGACAAGGACTCATGAGACACTGGGCATAGGAGTGGTGCTGGCCTCTGTGGACACCTGTGTCTTCTCAGTGTCTCGTTCTGTGGAAGCCTGGGGCAAGTCCAGTTCAGTGTGGACTTGGAGAAAGCAAGGCCCAACCCCTTCTTTTGCTGTTTATAGGAGAAATAAACCAGTCACATAGATCATCAGCATTTATTTCCTGGGTCCTAGGTATCAGTTATCTTGGTAGAAAGGGCAAAGAATTGGTCAGATAGTTTTGAGCCAAAATCTCTTCCCTAAAATTGGATCTGTGAAGCTCCATGAGGGAACCTCAGAGCTGCCCATGTAGATGGTGAGAGTTTAGCTTAAAATGGCTTAAAAAAAATGTAAATTGATTGTCAACTCTCTTCCTTCTCTGCTGAAAAAATGTTTAAAGTTTTTAAAAAGTTTAAAAGTGTTTTTTAAAAAAGGGATAAGAAGGTCTTGACCCAGAAGGTTGGGACTGGACAGGAGGGGTCAGTGTTGGGACATGGTCCCTGCCCAGGCAGACAAAAGGAGTGTTCCTGCAGGGGCTGCTCACCCTGGGACGTAGGGCCCTGCGAGGACTCTCAGCGCCAGCTGAATAAATAACATCCTGTGGTTACAGTGACTTGAAAGTGTTCCTGGGCATAGCAATGGTGGTGGGGATGTGGATCCTGGGGTTGTGGGCAGAGGGCTTTCCCAGAGCGGGGGCCACAGTGGCCTGTGGGGTGCCCTCTCAGTCTGGCCTGGCTTGCCTGGGACACGGGGCTCATAGAAGAGGCTGCCAGGCCAGTGCCAGGGTTCCCCTTCCAGGAGAGGAGAGCAGGTCTCTCTTCTAGCCTCCTTGGACAAATCAGTCTCAAGACGAGGTGGTGCCATCGCTGCTCTGGGGCTGGTTGCTAGCCTTCTTGTCTGGAGTGTTTGCCTCCGCCTGCCCTTCTGGAGAGGAGAGAAAGAGACGGTTTTTCTTGGGCGTGTATACACAAACGTAAAACAAAGAAGCAGGGCTGGAAGGGCCCAGCCAGAGTGATACCACTGGATAAACCCTGGGGAGCAGGACTGGAGCTGGATAAGGAGTGGTGGTGGCCAAGGGGAACTTTAGCCTGGACTGTAATAATTTTAATTTTTACATTGGAAATGCATGTGGTGTTACTAGTATAATTAAAAGTCAATTAAAGGGCTAGATGCAGTAGCTCACGCCTGTAATCCTAGCACTTTGGGAGGCCAACCCAGGATTGCTTGAGCTCAGGAGCTCCAGACCAGCCTGAGGAAGAGTGAGATCCTGTCTCTACAAAAAATAGAAAAATTAGCCAGGCATGGGCAGGCGCCTGTAGTCTTAGCTATTTGGGAGGCTGAGGCAGGAAGACTATCACTTGAGCCTAAGGGTTCAAGGTTGCAGTTTCTGTGGTCAGCTGCACTCTACCCCAGGGAAAAGAGTGAAAAATAAAAAGTGAATGAAAGGCCAAGACTGGATGGTAAAAGCATCAGGTGAAGGGCGGTTGAAGGGCAATATTATTTGTGCAGGTTCACCAGAGAGAGGGGGCAAATGTTAAGCCCCTAAGTGTGTCACCGGTGCTCAGCAAATGGCAGCTGTTCTTCTAAGATAGTAAATGGCACAGAAGCAGGCCGGCATAGGGAGTGCCAGGATGTGGCCTGTTTCAGGACAGTGGGTGATGACAGTATACCGTGGGCTGTGTGTGTGCAGAGTGTGAGCCAGCCCGTTGCCGGCAGCTTCCACCCCCTTCCCACCCCCATCCTGCTGGAAGTCCTGGTAGGGTGAGCAGTGAGCTTATGCAATGGGCAGTAGTGGTGGTGAGTGGTGAAAGCACAACTCAGATGTCAGGCCCTCAGGTCTGTGCTGACCTCCGTGCCTGCCCACTCCTAGCCTGCCTCCCGGGATGGGGCCTTAGCACAGGCTTGGTGCCAAAAGACGTTTGCTCTCCAGAAGTCTGACCAACAAGGCTACTCTTCAGGCACCATTTCTACCTCAAGATGCACTATCTGTCCTTGAGCCTCCTCCTGCAAGGAGCAGGAAGGATGTCTTTAAATTCCCCAGTGATCTCTGTTCTGCTATTCCCTTGCTGCAGGGCCTTGGGCCAGTGATTTAGCCTCTGTGAGCCTTTGTTTCCTGATCTATAAAGGAGGATGGTGACAACCCTGCCCAGGCCATGAAGGAGTGTAGGGCTTGAATGTGGTCATTTGGCATGTGGGAATGGCTCAGCCACTGGGAATGCTTCCTCTGTGCCATCCTGGCTCTTCCTTGACCAGGGAGAAGAACCTCAAGTACAGGGAGGTTCCTCTCTACCCCCCACCCTTGAGACTCCCTCGGGGCCAGGTAAGAGTATGATTGGAAAACGTTCCACACAGCTGAGCAGGGCACTCACACCTCTTCATGCCTTTCCTGCTGTGTTTCTTTCTTTCTTT
>NW_003852418.1:6930081-6946107 GCF_000181295.1 Otolemur garnettii | reverse complement strand
TTTTTTTTTTTTTTGCAGTTTTTGGCTGGGGCCAGGTTTGAACCCACCACCTCTGGTATATGGGGCCAGCGCCCTACTCCTTTGAGCCACAGGCACCTCCTCTGCTGTGTTTCTTTTTTAAGGCCAATTAAGGAAATATCTGTGATCCTTAGGAAATATCAAGGAAAGACAAAGGTTTGCACACGACACGCTTGGGAGCGCTCACAAACATGACTAGCCACAGACTTGGTGGGGGATGCCTTAACCTCCTAGGAGGCCCCAGGCCCAATCCCAAGCATGCTGCCGTCAGAATCTCTGGAGTGGCACCGGGAATCCTGAATTCCCACTGCCTCACCGAGTCTCCTGGACTGACCCCGCCCAAAGCCCTGCCTGTGGGAACTCCACTGCTACTTGTGGGGACTCCAAAAGGCTCCTGGGCCAGTCACTCCTGCTCACACTTCCCTTCCTTGCAGTGGGCCTTATTCTTTCCTCAGGTTCCCCCTTACTCCCCTCAATTTTTAATTTAATTTTTATTTATTTTTTAGAGACTAGGTCTCTGTTGCCCAGACTGGAGTGCAGAGGCACAATCATAGCTCACTGCAGCCTGGAACTCCTGGGCTCAAGTGAGCCTCCTGCCTCAGCCTCCTAAGTAGCCGGGACAACAGGTGCATACCACCACACCCTGCTAACTTTTGGGGTTTTTTTTGTAGAAACAGGGTGTCACTATGTTGTTCAAGCTGGTCTCAAACTCGTGGCCCCAAGTGAATCTCTCTCAGCCTCCCCAGAGTGCTGGATTTACAGGTGTGAACCATTGTGCCCGCCCCCTGGGTCCCATTTTTAAACATCCATTGCCCACACAGGCAAATGTCATATACCCAAAGGACCCCAATACTGCAGGGATTCTGAGTCAGACAGGGAAACAGGTGTCAGAAAGGCCTGCATGTATGGATGAGCAGCTACGACTGCTGAGGTGGAGGGAGACAGAAAACACTCACCAGGGCTGAGGGGAAGAATACAGAAGCCTTGAGAAGCAGCCCTGGCAGTATGCCCAGAGGGACAGCTGGGCCTGCCGCTCATTCAGTCAGTCAGTGAACAGCCATTGACTAGGCACCTCTATCACATGCCAAACCCCACAAGGCACCAAGGGCACAACACACAGACCCTGTGCTGGAGCAGCTCGGTCTAGAAGAGGGGCGTTGTGCTAAGTGGGGTTACAGAGGCAGCAGAGAGAGGAGGTGCCTTCCCTGCCTGGGAGGGGACACTGCCATCAGGAAGCCTTCTCAGCAGAGCAGCCATCAGATCTATAAGGATGAACAGAAGCCAACTGGGGACGGGGCACAGGGAGGACCAGGCAGAGGGTCTAGGTGTGTGAAGGTCCACAGGGGCTCTGGGAGAGAGGACTTTCCTTTGGCTGGATGAGCAGGTGCTAGGGGAAAAAGAACAAGACCCAGGGAGGCTGATGTGCCTGATAAGGAGTTTGGGCCACATGGCAAAGAGGGCTGACAGACCACTGAACAGGAGGGCCTTGAGGGACAGAGGTTCCACGGGCAGGGACTCTCTGGACCTTAGTTTGTTCTCCCATAACATGAGTGGGTTGGGTCCATGTCCCACAAGGCCTTCTCTGTTTTGTACTCAAGGGTCACTCCTGGCTAATGAGGGCCAAGAGCTCTAGACCAGGGTGACACAGTGAAAGGCAGGGTTGTGGCCTCCCAGCTGCACTGTGAGAAGCGATGTGACAGACATAGCCTCTGTGGTGCTATGGGAGCAGGGAGGAAAGGTCTCAGCCAGCGCAGAGGTCAGGGACGGCTTCCCAGAGGAAGGTCCCAGGCTGACGGAGGACTTGAGCTGAGCAGGGCCCTCTGAGAGGATAGAGGAAGGGGCGAGGGGAGCAGGAGTGTCCTAGGCAGTACTTGGGAAGCAGACGCTGCATTTCCTCCAGTCACTCATTCAGTTTGTGGTTACCAAGCACCTGCTGCCTGCCAAGCAGAACAGAAGGCCTCCACTCTCCTGGAGCTCATATTTAAACAAAGGAGACCTTGCCAGAGAGGGATGAGGTCACAAGACTGGGGGGCGGGGGGCATGGTGGCTTACACCTGTAATCCTAGCACTCTGGGAGGCTAAGGCAGGTGAATTGCCTTGAGCTCACGGGTTCAAGACCAGACTGAGTCAGAGTGAGATATCTCTAAAAATAGCTGGGCACTGTGGCAGGCACCTGTAGTCTAATCTACTCAGTAGGCTGAGGCAAGAGAATCACTTGAGCCCAAGAGTTTGAGGTTGCTGTGAGCTATGATGCCATAGCACTCTACTGAGGGTAACAAAGTGAGACTCTTGTCTAAAAAAAAAAAAAAGACTAGGGAGGGATAGTATCCCTCCCTTGGGGTGCCTGGTATCTGAGCCTGGGCCTGAGGAGGTGGCAGCCCCAGCACTAGGTGTGGAATGTTCTACACAGAGGCAGCAGTGAGACAAAGGCCTGAAGGGGAAAGACCTGCACCTTGACTAAAGCACAGCACACCACTGGCAGGTGTGGCTAGAGGGTGGCAGAGAGGGGGAAATGGCACCAGGGCCCTGGCTCACAGCAGGACTGCTGGAGGCACTGTGACAAGTCTGGCTTCACTATGAGGGTGGTGCTCCTGTGGGGTATTTTGGCAGAAGCATGATGGGATGGGACAGGACGGTTTAAATGAATTCTCAGGCTGCTGCACAGAGAGGACAGGAGGGCTGCAGGGAGGCCAGGAAAGAGGCCACAGCACTGCGGTCAGCCGTGAGAGCTGCAGGTGGCCAAGGCCAGGTGTGGTTGTGGGGATGGAGAGAAGTGGAAGGACCTGGGATACATCTTAGAGAACTGACAAGACTTTCAGATGGACTAAGGGTGGGGTGGGAAAGGGAAGAGCCTCGGATACCTGGCCAGAGTCCTTAGGGCCTGAGATGCTGGCACCCTCCAACCTAGAGATTGGCTGGACTCCCTGCCACTGACCATGGGACAGGCCTGATTTAAATGCGGTTTCTCCCCTGAGAAAGTGTGGGCAGTCTAGGACTTGGAAGCCAGCCTGGAGCCTGACAGAGAGTACAGGGGACTTGCGGGCTCTGACCTGCCCCCTCGAGCGCCAGCTCGCCCATGTCTCCAGCCAGCTTCCTCACGCTCACAGCCTCCGAGTCTCCCTGGATGTCAGGGACAGCATTCCGACGGCCTGTCCGGTCACAGGAGATGAAGTCCGAGTAGGAGGACTCGACCTCCATCATGCCTGTCGCATTGCTCCTCAGGCCTGTGGGGACAGGGGGGAAAGGGGCAGAGGTAAGTCTGAGTTTATCTTGCAGAGAAGACTCAGCTCCTGTTCCCAGCACTGATATCTTCTGATAAGATGAGAGTTCTTATCATTCTCATCAAAAACAAAGCAGAAAGCACAGAGAAGTACAGAGAATAAAGTAAGTCGCTTGTATTCCACATCTAGACAACCACCATCAATGTTTTAAAGAACATGGGTACAGACTTTTTTATTTTTTATTTTTTTAGAGACAGAGTTTCACTTTATCGCCGTTGGTAGAATGCCGTGGCATTACAGCTCACAGCAACCTGCAATTCCTGGGCTTAGGCGATTCTCTTGCCTCAGCCTCCCAAGTAGCTGGGACTATAGGCGCCCATTACAACTCCCGGCTATTTTTTTGTTGCAGTTTGGCCAGGCCCGAGCTTCCCGCCACCCTCAGTATATGGGGCTGGTGACCTACCCATTAAACCACAGGCACTGCCCTAGACTTTTTTTTTAAAAAGTTATTGATAAACATGTACCCATTTGTCAATATCGTGTGCCTACACTGGCTAGGGGCTGCAGATGCCACGTCTGTCATGGTCCCTGCCCTCACAGAGCTTACCATCTACAAGGAGCTGCATACGTGTCATTACAAAAGTTTTGAGACACACAAAAATCAAGAAACGTAAAATCCACGCGGATGGAAACAAATGAAGCCCTCCCAGCAACACTGATAAGCCGAGCAAGGTGAAACTCTCATGGGTGAATCAGACGCTATCCACCGTGTTTCTTGGAAGTGAAATAATGGCCCATGATGCAGAACTTTCATAGCGGCCTACATAAAATCACCCAGTACCAAGTCATGACTTCAGTGCTTGGGGCTTCAGGAAACTGGACTGACCACCAGGACTGACCAAGGCTGGAGTTATGAAGTGATAGTTTAGCTGAGCTCCAAGGATGAAAGGCATCTAGATGTGGAGTGAGGGAACAGCATGTCTGAAGGGGGAGGTGGGTAAGGTGGGATGAAAGACCAGGAACAGCCAGCAGCCTGGAGTGTGGTGGGAGAAGGGCGCTGGTGAGGTGAGCAGGGGCAAGACCACATCTAGAACTTGGTCTCTGAGGGTCAGGAATGATCAGATGTCCATTTTCTTTTTTTTTTTTGAGACAGAGCCTCAAGCTGTCCCCCTGGGTAGAGTGCCGTGGCATTACAGCTCACAGCAACCTCCAACTCCTGGGCTCAAGCGAGTCTCCTGCCTCCACCTCCCAAGTAGCTGGGACCACAGGCGCCCACCACAACGCCCGGCTATTTTTTGGTTGCAGCCGTCATTGTTGTTTGGCGGGTCCGGGCTGGGGATTCGAACCCGCCACCTTAGGTGTACGTGGCTGGTGCCTTAGCTGGTTGAGCTATAGGCGCCGAGCCCAGATGTCCATTTTCAAAGATGATTCTAGTGTCTGAGTGGAGCAGGATTAGGAAGGGGGTAAGTTAGGAAGAGGTTCCTGCAGAAATTCAGGTGCAAAAATGTTGAGCGGAGAGAGGTGGTGGTGGTGAGACAGATCCTGAAGAAATCAACAGAACTCAGTGTTTGGTGGACGGGAAATTTAGGTTTCTGATACCGATAAGTAGGTGGACAGATGGGGTTCACTGAGATGAGGAATAACAGAAGGAATATTTGGGGGATTAAAGTAGGGAGGAAGAGTGGCGCCTGTGGCTCAGTGGGTAGGGCGCCGGCCCCATATATTGAGGGTGGCAGGTTCAAACAACAACAACAAAATAGCTGGGCATTGTGGCGGGCACCTGTAGTCCCAGCTACTTGGGAGGCTGAGGCAAAAGAATCGCCTAAGCCCAGGAGGTGGAGGTTGCTTTGAGTTGTGTGGCGTCACGGCACTCTACTGAGGGTGAAAAGTGAGACTCTGTCTCTACAAAAAAAAATAAAGTAGGGTAGAAATTAAGAGTCCTATGTGGCCACATGAATTTCAAGATGCCTGCGATAGGAGTTTGGAGTGAGCAAGGGGTGGGCAGGGGAGGAAAGATATGAAGTTAGGAGTTTTTACTACAAAGGTGGTGGGTAACGGCCCTGGTGGTTGACAGGGCAGCCTCGAAAGAGAAGGGAAAAAAATCACATAGAGAAGAGAGAGCCACGTACATTTAGGATTTATCGAGGTCTTGCTGTATGTTGTATTTTATAGCCTACTCTTCAGAACACTTAAGAGCACATTGTTAAGGTGTCTCCTCATGGTTCTTGCACCTGCCAGGATATACACCAGGATCAGTGAACAATTTCCCACCTCTACAGACAACACTGGGTCTTCTTGCAAATCTTTGTGCCCATCTGTAATTATTTCCTTAAAACCATGTCCCTAAAAGTAGAATTGCTGGGCTCAAGGGAAAAATTAAATAATGTTTAGACTTTTGACGCACTTCCAAGTTGCTTTTCCAAGTGGCACAGTGGTATTTATCATAAAAACCGGGAGGAAAAAACATTTTTTTTTTTTTTTTTTGAGACAGAGCCTCAAGCTTTTTGCTCTGGGTAGAGTGCTGTAGCATCACAGCTCACAGCAACCTCCAACTCCTGGGCTCAAGCAAGTCTCCTGCCTCAGCCTCCCAAGTAGCTGCGACCACAGGCACCTGCTACAATGCCCAGCTATTTTTTGGTTGCAGCCGTCATTTTTGTTTTGGAGGGCTCGGGCTGGATTCGAACCCACTACCTTAGGTGTATGTGGCTGGTACCTTAGCCACTTGAGCCACAGGCACCAAGCTGGAAAAAAAATTTATAAAATCAGTACTGTTCCTGTGGGTATTCCCACCAGTGGCACGTGAGACTGTCCATTTATCTGCACCCTTGCCAACAGAAATACTGCTACTGTATTAATAAAAGGTCCCTTTGCTATGGGGATACTAGTAGCTCTTATTGAGCACCCGTGGTTTTCTGAAGGCCACTAAATCACAGCTATGGCATGAACTCTGGGTACTTGGCAGACCCTGAGTTAGGAAGTAAAGGGGGTGGGGGGCTAAACACTAGCCTGACTTTATGGGTTCACAAACCAGTGGGGTGGGCCGAGAAAATCCCAGTTCTTTTTTTTTTAAATAGAGACAGAGTTTCACCTTATCACCCTCGGTAGGGTGCCGTGGCTTCACACAGCTCACAGCTACCTCCAACTCCTGGGCTTAGGCGATTCTCTTGCTTCAGCCTCCCAAGTAGCTGGGACTACAGGTGCCCGCCACAATGCCCAGCTATTTTGTTGTTGTTTGAACCAGCCACCCTTGATATATGGGGCCGGCGCCCTACCCACTGAGCCACAGGTGCTGCCCCAAAATCCCAGTTCTAAACACACTCAGGCAAACACTGAGGACGTTTATTGCATGTGGCCAGTAACAGCAACCCATAAGAAGCCACCCAAATGTCCTACAGGCATTTTGGGACTTATTAGTATTCATAAAAAAGAAATGCGCCATACAGCCACTGAGGAAAACAGCATGAAGGTTCCTCAAAAATTAAAAACAGAACTATCATACGATCCACCAATCCCACTACTGGGTATACATCCAAAGCAGATGAAATCAGATCATCAAAGAGAGAGCTGCACTCCCATGTTTACTGCAGCATCATTTACAATAGCCAAGACGTGGAATCAAGTTGTGTCCAACAATGAACGAACGGATGCAGAAAATGTGGTATCTATACACAAGGGAATACTCGTCAGTCATTAAAAAGAATGAAATCTTGTCATTGTGACAACATAGATGGACCTGAAGGCTGCATCATATTAAGCGAAATACGCAAGCCCAGAAAGACAACTACTGTGTGATCCCACTTACATGTGGAATCTGAAGAAAAAAGTTGATATCATAGAGGCAGAGAATAGAACAGTGGTTAGCAGAGACTGGGGAAGGAGAGGGTAGTCGATGGGTACAAAGGAGCAGTTCGGAGAAATAAGTGTCATTCCATTGCACAGCGGGGTGATGATGGTTAACAGCAAGGCACCGTATGCTACAAAATAGCTGAAAGAAAGGCTTTTGAATGTTCTTACCACAAAGAAATGATACATCCATGAGGTAATGGATACATTGACTACCCTGATTTGAATATTGTACAACATATAAGCCAAAAAAACAAATTTGAGCCACTATGACCCAGCGTAGTGGCTCCTCCCTATAATCATAGCAGAATTATTTACAAAAGATTCTCTACATGTTGGCCACCTCTTTGTAAAATTTTGTAATGAATATTTTGTAAATAAGGATACAATGAGCTATAATCTCCCATTTCCCCTATGTATGGCAACCTTTGGGACACTCTGTAGAAGAAAACTAACCTGGCATCTGTAGTCCTAGCTACTCAGGAGGCTCAGGCAGGAGGATCACTTGAAGTTTGAGATTGCAGTGAGCTATGATGATGCCACTGCACTTAGCCTGGGTGATGGAGCTGGACTCTTATTTCAAAAAAAAAAAAAAAAGAAAGAAAGAAAGAAAGAAAGAAAGAAAGAAAGAAAAAGAAACAAATCAAATCAAATTGTACCCTATAAAATGCAATTTACAATGTGTCAGCAAAAATAAATAATATAAAGAAATGTGCTAGACAGATCTATACTGACACACCAAGATAATTTGAGATAAAACTGTCAGTTGAAAAATTCAGGTTGCAATACAGCACCTGAAATAGAACTTAGTTTCTACGGGGAAAGACAGCAGACATATGAAAAAAAGTATGAAATAGTAGTACATATCAGCCTTGTCAGCTGTGGTTCTTTGTGATTTCTGTGATTAAAGGAAACTTATTTTCTGAGTCTGTGTTTTTATAATGGTTGAAGTTTTTATAAATCCAAGTTATTGTGTAATGCTTTCAGAAGGTAACTGACACGGTAGGAAGTGCCCAGAAAGCACCCAGGGTGGGACTTAGTAAGTGCTATTGTGTGTATGTGAGAGAGAGCCAGCCAGCCAGACAGACAGAAACAGAAGAGGGGTTAATCAGCACAGAGTAATCACCGTCTCCCACAAGACCTAGCTCAGAAGAGATACCTGAAGAATGAACTAGGGGCGATCAAAGATCAGACCAGACAGGGAAGTGTCCTGCAATAGAAAGAGCAAGGCTCTGCCACTGGACCCCCGAGCAAGACCCTGACTTTGGGGGAGGTCCTCAGTTTCCCCATCTGTAAAACAAACACAGGGCCAGGACACCATCTCAGGTGGTTCCCCCAGTTCCAGCAGATGGCGCGCCTGCCCAGCTTTCTCAGCTGCCTGGAGAGACTCTGCCCCCGTCTGGCTCTGGCTCCTCTCCAGCTAAACGAATTCCCAGAAGTTTCTGAGTTGGTCTGCAGGTCACAGAGTTTTTTATTCCTGCCCTCTCCCTCTTGGGAAACTGCAGAAAGCTCCATAAGGGGAATGGCCTGTTTAACGACAGTTGTAACAACAAAGAATAACAATTATGACGGCAATTCTAACAGAAATAATAAAGTGACATTTACCAGGTGCTTACTGTTTCCCGTACATTGCTTTATGGCCAGACCTGCCCTCTGAGGGAAGTGAGGGAGGGTTTTAACCATCACTCAGAAAGGTCTCAGGCTGCTCAGCCCAGGCTCCTTTCCCACATCACACCTGCTGCCTGTGGAAAGGGCCAAACCCTGAGCAGGCCACACCATCTCCCAGAGCTTCCGTTTCCTCAGCTCCTTTCCTCCAATTAGAATGTCAGCTCCATTAGAACAGGGACTTTCGTCTGGATTTCCAGCATGCTAGACTGCAACCCAACCCTGGCATCTGAGCCAGTAGGCTCTGCCTGCTCCGTTCCCTGATGCTCAACCAGCACCAGGCAAAGAGTAGGTGCTGCGTAAATGTTCCCTGAATTCCCTTCTCTGACCCTGTTACGAAAGTGAATGTGTATCTATTTCTCTCTCCCCTCCTTACCTATCTGTGGGGATAGGTGATTCCTTCTGGACTACTGGGAAAGGCTTCTGTCCACAGCAGAGAGTGGCTGGAGTTCTAGCATATGACACCATGGGATGGAGTTACCGGGTCCATCTAAGAGGCCAGCTTCCTGCTGGGAACAGGCTCCTGAGGCTCTTGCCCTCTCTGACCTTACAAGCTACCCAATTTAGGAAGCTGACCCTTGTGGCACAAAAAGATAACTGTGCCACGTTCAAAGCCCAGACTTGGAAAACGTCAACTGCGTCAACATACTCTGGTTGCTCATCCCCATCCCCTCTGGAAACGGCGACTCCAAAAGGGGTCTGAGGGGCTCTCTGGTCAAAAGGACAAACACATAATTTCATTTTTCTTCTTCATTTGGACTCTTTGCTCACCCTCTGCTCTTTAAAGTCAACAGCAAATAGGGGAATTGAAAAAAAAATTCTCAGAGTTAGAAATCTTGTCAGAAAAAGATCATCCTCTGGCTTGGCACCTGTAGCTCAGTGGTTAGGGCGCTGGCCATATACACTGGGGATGGCGGGTTTGAACCCGGCCTGGGCCTGCTAAACAACTATAACAACTACAACAAAAAATAGCCAGGTATTTTGGCGGGCTCCTGTAGTCCCAGCTACTTGGGAGGCTGAATTAAGAGAATCCTTAAGCCCAAGAGTTTGAGGTTGCTGTGAGCTGTGATACCACAGCACTCTACCGAGGGTGACAAAGTGAGACTCTGTCTCAGAAAAAAGAAAGAAAATGGTCATTCTGAGACCCTGGTAATGGGAGTATAAACTGACAGGACCTCCTGGGGAGTGACTTTACAGTATGTATCAACAAACCACAACTGTTTTTATACCCTTGAGCCACTAAGTCAGTTTACAATAATTTATTAAAATAACTAACACTGTACACGAAATGTACAAAGGTAAATGTGATTTAATTGCCCTCAGAAAACCACAGGTGCTCAACGAGAGACACTGGTATACACCTAGCAGAGATACTAGTATACACCTTTTATTAATATAGTAGCAATACTTCTAGTTGGCAAGGGTGCAGATAAATCTTGTAAGCTGCTGGTGGGAGGATAAATGTATAATCACAGTATTACTTACAACAGCCAAAAACTAAAGACTTCAAAATGAGCTCCTAAATGGATATGTCAAATGTCCAATGGGCAATGGAGAAATTTATACATATTTAACTATTTTATATCCAAATGAAATAACAGTCAGGCATTAAAAGGATTTTGTAAATATTTTTTAAGGACACGGGAAAATATTCACATATATTCTTAAATGAAACAGAATCACAGAATCTCAATGATATAATCACATATATTAATATTTAATTAAATATGAATGATTTAAAATATCTTTTATAGCCTGAGTGTGGTGGCTCATGCCTACAATCCTAGCACTCTGGGAGGCCAAGGCAGGAGGACTGCTTGAGCTTAGGAGTTCAAGACCAGCCTGAGCAATAACTGAGACCCTGTCTCTACTAAAAATAGAACAACTAGCCAGGCATTGTGACAGGCACCTATAGTCCCACCTACTTGGGAGGCCGAGGCAGGATGATTGCTTGAACCCAGGAGTTTGAGGTTGCTATGAGCTAGGCTGGCACCATGGCACTCTAGACTGGGTGACAGAGGAAGATTCTGTCTCAAGCAAAACAAAAACACTTTTATATTTTCTAAATTTACAGTGAAAGCATTCACTTTATTTTTACATTACTTAATAGCTGCGCATGTGTATAAAACTCAAAGGGAAGAGTATGGCTCAGTCTCCGTCCCACCCTATTCCACCTGCCCTCCCCAAGGCAAGTGTTTTCTTGTGCCCTTCTAGAGAAAGTCTATGATATATATATTCCCTCACTCTCTTTCCCTTCTTTTTCTCTTTATTTAAAACAAAACTCTGTTTTCCATTTTGGATATTTTTTTTTCATTTAAAAATGTTTTTAAAACAATTCTAGCTCACCCTGAAGCCACTGAAGCGTTTACTGCATCAAAACACTGGAAACAAACCCAAAGTTCTCTTGGAGATAAATTATTTTGTGTGATGTTCTGTTATCTCACTGCTGCAGACTGATTTAATTTTCCCTTTTGACGAACTTTGAGGTTGTTTTCATAAAAGTAGAACTGCCACATCAAAGGATCTGTGAATTTTTACCGTAATAGGTATTGCCAAATTTTCCTCCACAGAGGTTAATTCCTATTTCAGTCCATTTTGTGCTGCTACAACAAATAGCAGCTGACATTCGTAATTTAAAAAGAACAGAAGCAGCTGACATTCGTACTTTAAAAAGAACAGAAACGTATTTCACATAGTTCTGGAGGTTGGGAAGTCCAAGTTCAAGCCACCAGCAGATTCAGACCTGGTATCTAGTGAGGGCTGCTCTCTGCTTCCAAGATGGCACCTTTGGAGTGTGGCAGAAAGGCAAAGAAGGGGAAAATCCCTCCCCTAAGCCTTTTTACAAAGGCACCTAATTTTATTCACAAAGGAGGAGCCCTCAAGGCCTAATCACCTCTTAAAGTCCCCTCCTCGTAAGCCATCACGTTGGCTACATCTGAATTCTGTAGGGGATACATTCGAACTATAACAATTCCCACCAAGTTTATATAAGGAACACTTTGTTTCACCACGTTCTTTTTTTTTTTTTTAGAGATAGAGTCTTACTTTATCACCCCCAGTAGAGTGCTGTGACATCACAGCTCACAGCAACCTCCAACTCCTGGGCTTAGGCGATTCCCTTGCCTCGGGCTCCTGAGTAGCTGGGAACACAGGCGCCCATCACAATGCCCCGCTATTTGGTTGTTGCAGTTTGGCCAGGACAGGTTCAAACCTGCCACCCTCAGTATATGGGGCCAGTGGCCTACTCACTGAGCCACAGGCACTGCCCTGTTTCACCATGTTCTTATCTATGATGTTTTGTTTTTAATCTGGTTATTGTACCTTGTGTTACTCCTATGAGCGAGTGGAGCACCTTTCCACGTGTACTTCCCTTTCCCTTCACCCTTTCTTCTGATCCTTTTGCCCATATTTGTAATGAATTTTAAGTCTTTTTCTTATTGATTTGTAGGAGCCTTTAATATATGTGTATTAAGACAAGTAGTCTTTTGCTTGAAAAGAAATCACAAGTAGTTTTTACTTGTCATTTGTACCTTCACTTTGTTTCGGGGACTTCTCTTTGCACTTACTTTTTACACATACTCATGTGGTCAAACTGGTTCAGCGCTCTTCTCCGACACCATGCTGCCTCTCTGGAGGCTTTGGTAACCCTGCAGACCTCTGAGAGGGGCACACGGGGTGGGAGAAAGCATCGAGTACAGAAGTCTGGCCCAGCTGTCCTTGGACAAGTCCTTCAACCTCAGCAACAGGGGACAACCGCAATGCCCTGCTCATGGGGCTGCTGTGAAGATTCACTCCAACAGTTTGTGAAGAGTCTGACAAGTTACGTGGGATTTAACATAAGCAGCATGCCATTAATAGGTCCTTAGTGTGGTTCATTCATGAGTGACTTAGTAAAACTTGCCTTTTGACATTTCATTCAGCTCCTTTGTTTTCACTCTGCTTAATGATGCTATAGAAGGTCAAAATGTATACTTCTTGGCCCGGTGCGGCAGCTCACACTTGTAATGCTAGCACTCTGGGAGGCCCAGGCGGGTGGATTGCTTGAGATCATGAGTTCAAGATGAGCCTGAGCAAGAGGGAGACCCCATCCCTACTAAAAATAAAAAAAACTGAGGCAACAGCATCTCTTGAACCTAAGAGTTGGAGGTTGCTGTGAGTTATAATGATGCCATGGCATTCTTCCCGGGGTGACAGGTTGAGACTCTGTCTCAAAACACAAAACCAAAAACCGTATACTTCCTTCGTTTGTGCCCTCCAGTGCCGAGTGGAAGGAATATAAATTCCACAAAAGTGGTACCCCTGGCTGGCATGCTTACGGTTATCTGGAAGGCCTAGCATATAGTCGAAGCTCAATGAGTATGTGAATGGGTAAATGATGGCATGTAGCCCTGTAGCGTTAACAGTGGCTGAGGGTCTGGCTTACTGAGCATGCAGCAGGGTGACCCTTTCTCTTTCCCAGCTTCCTTTTCCCTCATGATTTTCCTCTGAGTAATGAAGGCTGGAATATGATCCCTGAGTCTCTTTCAGGCCTGCCACTTCATTCACGCATGCACTCATTCATTATCTACTGCGCATCTTTTATAAATTCAGGCACTGGGTCAGGTGTGGTATATATACTAGAAACTAAAAAAAAATTATGATCTGAAAAGAGAAAAAGGCATTGAATGAGCAAATGAACCTATCATCCCAGATTATGCTATGAAGGAGAGGGTTCTGTGTGCAGTATTCAGTTAAAGGTTTTACAGTTAGAGAGGCCTCGTTGAGGAGGTGATTTTGGCTGAACTCTACAGGAAAGTTGAATAGAGAGTGATTCGGACAGAGCTTACAGGCAATTTCAGTCCACTAGCAAGCTAGTATCTCCGATCAGCTTGAGCCCTGTGGGGTGTTAAAGAATGAAGCTCTTTTCTCTTCCTCATCCTCAGGAGGTTTGGGTGTCTCGTGGGTTCTGGGTGATGTAGGACATTTGACTGACCTTGGATGTTTAGGACAGCAGGGAGAAACCCTTGTACTATGCCCACAGATCCCCTGGGCCCTGGGGTCAGAGGCTGTGGTGCCTGCAGGTGCTTGCTCTGGGCTGTCACGTTACCCCACAGGAAGCTGCTTTTCTCTTGGGCTAATACTCCCTCCAGCTTTGTAAACTGAAGAGGTCCTGGGCTCTGCCAAGAGCTACACGCTCTGTTCCAAGTCTGCAGCTATTAGTCCTCCTCACACAGGCAGATTCCATTACAGCTCCAAATTGTTTTCCAAATATACTAGAAAGGTCATTTCCTGTTTTCTTTTCTTTTTAAAAAATTCAGTATTTGCAGAAACCATACAAAAAGCATGCAGACTTTGTAGAGGACGCAGAGCACAGAAGCAGAACTTGGTCTCATGGGAGAGGCTTCCTTAAGGGGAGCAAAATGCTCTCTGAGGCTTGGGGGAAGAAAGGACTGTGGAAACATGATGAAAATACCAGGGCCTGTTGAACTGCCATTCTTCATAGTCACAGGGCAGCGGCTTCTCTCTGTGATGAGAAGCCAGAACCAGAGAGGCATTTAGACAAACAGAAGTCAGGGCCCCAAATTGAGAACATTCCAATAGCTGGGAAAGGGCAGGGCTGAGGGTTCTAGCCAAGTGTGGCCTGCAGGGGTCCCAGCACCAGAGCTCTATGCAGTGCCTCAGGGGCACATCCAGTGCGGGATCCAGAGCCTGCTGCCCATTCTCAAAGAGCAGCCTTGAGGAGCCTTTATTTGGAGGCAGACAGGCCAGGCCTTGGCCTCTGCATCTGGAAGGCCCAGACCCTTGCAGGCCTGGGTGCAGGCAGAGGTGAGGAAGGAAGGGGCAAGGCACTGAAGCCAGAGACCCACGCTGCCTGTTCCCACAGACGCTGTAGGTCTCCCTTTCCCACTTGTTTCTTCTCGAACCACTCTCGTCACAGGGCTCCTAGACACCACCCCTTCTGGATCTGCCTCCAGCCTCTCTGGCCACTCCATACAGGGAGCTCAATCTGACAGGACCAAAGTCTTCCCCAAACCAAAGTCTTCTTTTCCATTTGCTTTCTGGGAATTCTTACCCTTTCCCTTAAATAGGTATAGTGATGACCCCCCACCCCCCGCCCAAAGACCCCAAGCCTCTCAAGAGCCGAGATGTGTGACTCTGACTGTCATTTGGCTACCTCACCAGAATTTTATATATTTATTTATTTATTTATTTATATGTGTTTGAGACATAGTCTCACTTTGTTGCCCTCGGTAGAGTGCGGTGGCATCCCAGCTCACAGCCACCTCAAACTCTTGGGCTCAAATGATCCACTTGCCTCAGCCTCCTGAGTAGCTGGGACTATAGGACACCCAGTTATTTTTTAGAGATGGGGGTCTCACTTTTGCTCAGGCTGGTCTTGAACTAAGGTCAAGTAATCCGCCAACCTTGGCCTCCCAGAGTACTAGGATTACAGGCGTGAGCCACTGCACCCAGCCACTCGTCAGCATTTTAAATTGCACATGATAAGTCACCTGCCTGCTCCCTTCCAACCTCCCACAGCTCAGCAAAGACACACATGCCCAGGCTGCCCATCCCTGAGCCTCCTCCTCTGTCACCACCCACATAAGAGTTGTCACCATGTCCTATCCTTTCTACTTGCAAAACAGAGCTTGAATCTGCTCACCTCTCTCCTCCACGGGTGCCACGCAGGCTCCATGATGCCTCATCTGGACCCTGGGCAGAGTCCCTCACCACAATCCTGCTTCCCTCTTCCTCACAGTCCAAGGGCTATTTTCTACACAGCAGCCAGTGTGATGCTCTCGAGACAGAAATTAGGTCATGTCATTCCCCTGCTTCATTCAGCCTTTGATGCTTTCTCATCTCACATCTAGTGAAATGCACCCTCCGTAAGCCAGCCCCTGATTTTCTGCATGGACCTGGCCCTGCCTTCCTCTGCAAGCTTTGGTCTTACTTCCACTCTCTTCTAGGCCCATTTTGCTCTGGCCACACTGGCCTCTTTAATTCCTCAAACAAACCTAATTTTCTTCCTGACCTCAAAGCCTTTACTAGACTATTCCCTCCTCTGTCTGCAACATCCTGTCACCCTGCTCTCTAGAGAGCTGCATGAGTGGGCAGGCGAATTCCTGGCCCTGGCTTTTCAAACATTCCTACTCTAGGACCTGACAAGGGGCCCCTGCAGGGCATGAAGCCTCCTGAGTTTGGTGCCTTTCACGCTGGTTGGGGGGATTAATCTGAGCTGGCACTTACGGAATCCTTACTGCACGCCAAATTATGCTAAGAATCTTTTTTTTTTTTTTTT
>NW_003852418.1:6917312-6929668 GCF_000181295.1 Otolemur garnettii | reverse complement strand
GGCTATTTTTTTTTTTGCAGTTTGGCCGGGGCCATGTTCGAACTTGCCACCCTCAGTATATGGGGTTGGCGCCCGACCCACTGAGCCACAGGCGCCACCCTATGCTAAGAATCTTGCAGGCATTACCTCATTTAATTTTATAGCAACTCTATGAAACTGAAAGTACCATTGTCTTATTATACAAAAGAGGTAACTGAGGTTCAGGTTCAGAGAGGTTAAGGAGCTTGTCTGAGGCCTATATACCAAAGGGGTGTAGAGCAGGATGCTGTTTATGCTGTTAGGCTATAAAGCCTAGAAATAAATTAGCCCAATGCTTGGCTTATAGTAAGGGTTTGTTAAAAAGTGTCCACTCCCTTTTCTCACCTTCTTTCACCATTCTCCCCACCTCATAATAAGGCATTTCTGAAGGAAGGGCTAAGAAAGCAAAGAAGTCTCAAGAAAGCACGCTCCAGTGCTGGCTAAAACATGTACCCAGATGTGTCTTATCCATACTTAAGCAACCTGCTCTTCTGGAGGTTCAGTGGCAGGTATCACATCTTTTCAGTGATATTGGGTCAGTTCTCTGAATTCTACCACCAGATTCTATTTTTTGGTACCTAACTTCACAGCAATAGTAAAAATAATTATCCTGGCTACAAATTTTAAAACTCTCACTCACTCAACAGTAGTATCCTACCCTGCAGCAGGGCAGTGTTATCACTGCACAGAGGGGAAAGTCAGTGCTTCTATGAGGGTCTTTCAAAAGTAGACCAGTCCTGCTGGATCATGATAGCCAGGCATGCTGGGGTTCCCCAGGCCTCCTGCTGTTCCTGCATTATCCAAACCTGGCGAGGGCTCAGCTACAAGGCTAGGTTTGCAGAGAGTGGCAGTCTCATCCTGCTGTGCAGGGAGGGGCAGGAAGGGAAAATGAGATCACTTCCAAACGAGCCTGCCAAAGTCCAGGGGCTGGGCTGGGCTGTACTCTAGCAATGCAGATGCCAGGCTGGATGCCTCTGGGCAAGTTTCTTTCCTCTTAAACTTCAGAAGTCTCAAGTGTGTAATGAAGGGGTTAACTGAATATCTCTGTGGTGATTTTGAAACATGTCTGCAAATTCTCTGGCATTCTTCCTATCAGGAGATGGAGTCTCACTTCCATCCCCTGGGATGAGCTGGTCTTAATGACAAACTGCTAACAAATAGAATGCCACAAAAGTGATGTTGTGCGACTTCCAAGATGAGGGCAGAAAGGTTAGACAGCTTTCTTCTGGGTCTCTCCCGGCCACTGGCCTTTGGAGCTTTGAGCTGCATGTAGGAAATGGAGGCAGCCATAATGTGAGGAAGCCCAAACAGGTCCCCTGAAGTGACCACAGGGAGAGGTCCTGAGATGGCATGGAGAGAAGCAGCTGGCCAGCCTCTAGCTGTGATGGTGCCTGGCTGCTCCTGGTCCTGGCACTAACTGCGACTGCAGGAGCAATAGAAGCCAGAATTGCTCAGGCAAGCTGTTCCCAAATTCCTCAAGCCTAATTTTATTCCTGACCTCAAAAGCCTTTACTAGACTATTCCCTCCTCTGTCTGCAACATTCTGTCACCCTCCTCTCTAGACAGCTGCATAAGAAACCACAAGAGATAAAAATCATTGCCGTTGTTTTACACCACTAAGTATTGGGGGTGATATATTACGCAGCAGTGGATAACCAGAGCAATCTCTCACTTCTAGTTCTGGGGTTCCTCTCCAGCTCCTCTAGAATTCTATAAAAAGTGTAAGCAAAATACACCGTGAAGAATGAAAAGACACAAGGTATACTACTCATTCATTCATTTTTACTGAACTTATAAAATTTTACTGATCCTTCAACATATCCCAGGCTTGAGACTAGATGCCATGGATACAAAAATTAGTAAGACCCCTCAGGGAACTTAGGGAGCTCTAACTTCCAAGGCAAAGGAGTGGTCTAGTTAGGGAGATCAACTCATCAACTCATAATTCTTAACCAGTGGTAGTAGGAAGGCATATTGGAATTATCAGAACCACTGGGGGACACTATCGAACTATACCTCTTGCTTCCCTCAGGAATTCTAATAGTATGAGGTATGGAACCAAGGAATGTGTTCTCTAGCTGGCGACCACTACCTTGTCAGCTCCTGACGGTACGGCATCACAGCCACACACATGGTAAGAGAGAAGAGAGTTTTGTGAACATTTCTATATACAAATCTTTAAAACCATTAAACATCTTGGGAAGGTTAGGAGCTATAGCAAAACAATGTACAAGGTGGAATGGGGACTCAGGAGCCCCAGTCATTTACATACAGTGACTAATTTTAAGGAAGTTTCCCCTCTCTCCCTCCATTTATATTAACCTTTGTATTTATCGTTTGCCAGGTACTGAGGATTCAGCAATGAGCAAAACAAGACTCTCTGCCCTCATGAAGCTCATATTCTAGAGAAGTGACTCATACTAACAAACAAAATAACTATCACGTGACAAAAGTGCTGTGTAGAAAACTAAAGTAGGGAAAGACAGGGGAGTGAGATTTTCTACAGAGAGGACTGAGAACCTCTGACAGAGGTGACACTGGGCTTCCTCACAGTATGGCTGCCTCCATTTCCTACAGGCAGAAGCCAGCCTCACACCTGGGGAAAGTGTGCCGGGTGAGGGAATAGCATGCGAGAGGTGGGCACCCCTACCATCCAGAAAGAGTAACAAGGAGGCTGCAGGGCTGGGGGCAGTACTAGAAGTGAGGGGAGAGGCAGGAGTGGCTGTGGCTGGGGACCTTCCAGGTCTCGAAAGGCAAAGGCAGACTTTGAAATTTGCTCTGCCTTTGATTTTACCCTTTCACTGGCATTTCCATCTGAATACTTTAATATGTCCCTTCCATGCCAATCTGCAGATTCTCCCTAATGTAGCAGGAGTGAGGCCCAGGGGCAGTGAGGAGTTTCTTCACACACTGCCCACAGGCACCAGCACCATGTGCCCAAGGCCAGGCCCTTCAGCTTAAGCACCTCCTGTCTGTCCTTCTTCAGTCAGAAGTAGGGGTCAGAATCCGGAAGACCCCCTGGGGGCTAATACTAATTAAATAACAGCCTTCCTTAGAAGAGCAACATGTTTACAGCCAAGGACCATCGCTACCTATCACTGCAATTTTGGTCCACATTATTGACACAAGACTCCTCAGCCCTTGGTTCAGTATGCCAGCCCTCCACCCCCACCTCTAAGTACTAAGCCTTCACGGGACTGTCGGCCCCAGCATACCTGCCCTACGTACCTCCCAGCAGCCTGGGAAACAGACCCCTTAGCCTGAGTGTCTCTTTTCCTTCGCTGGCCCACTCAAAGAGATACGGTTTCCCGGTTTGCCACTTGCAACACCTTGACTTGTGCTTCCTAATAATCACCACGTTTGTAATTCATTCAACAGAGACACACTGAAGCCTCCCGTGAGCAGACTCGGGCAGGTGCTGATACATTTGTTTACTGTCTACCTTTCCCACTGGTCCTGAGAGGACAGGTTCCCTGACTTTCTTGTTTGTCACTATATCCCCAGCAAAGAGCACAGATCCTGACACACAGAAGATATTCAACAGATACCAACACATGAATAATAAATAAACCAAGAATCCAATAGACAAATTAAAAACTTTAAAACCTCTTTTGCAATATCCTGGATGGAGCGGAGACACATTCTTCTTAGTGGAGTATCACAAGAATGGAAAGCCAGTCATCCAATGTACCCAATACTAATATTAAGGCAGGAGATGTGATGCATGGCCACGTAGGAGAAAAACTCACTTCAAGGGGGAGAGGAGTAACAAGGGAGGGAGATGAGGGAGGGATTGGGGTGCTGTCACTGAATGGGCACACGAGGCGGGAGGCTGGCATACCTTTTGTGTGTGGGATATAACCACAAGAGGGACTCTACCTAACAAAGTCAAATATTTTGACCTGGTTGTTTGTACTTTAACATTAACCTGAAATAAATTTACTTAAAAAAAAAAAAAACGCATCCTCAAGCCAGTGATTAAGATAACCATCTGAGTCCTGGCTTCTAAACAAATAATAACAATGATCGCAATAAAATTTAAAATTAAAATAATTTGATATTTAAAATTTTTTAAAAATGGGTTTTGAGACAGAATCTCACTACGTTGCCCTTGGTAGAGTGCTGTGGTGTCATAGCTCACAGCAACCTCCAACTCTTGGGCTCAAGCAATTCTTTTGCCTCAGCCTCTGGCAAGTAGCTGGGACTACAAGCACCCACCACAATGCCCAGCTATTGTTTTGTTGCAGTTGTCATTGTTGTTTAGCTGGCCTAGGCTAGACTCAAACCCACCAGCCTTCGTGCATGTGGTTGGCGCCATAATGACTGTGCTATGGGTGCCAAGACAAATTTAAAAAATTTTTTGAGACAGAGTCTCACTCTGTCACCCTGGGTAGAGTGCCATGGTGTCATAGCTCATGGCAACTTCAAATTCCTGTGCTCAAGCGACACTCTTACTTCAGCCTCCCAAGTAGCTGGGACTACATGCACCCACCACAATGCCTAGCTAGGTTTTCTAGAGACAGGGACTCACTATTGCTCAGGCTAGTCTCAAACTCCTAAGCTCAAACAATCCACCCATCTCAGCCTCGGAGAGTGCTAGGATTACAGACATGAGCTAACATGTTGGCCATAATTTGATATTTAAAATTTAATACAATAAAATGAAAATGACTACCATTTATAGATGTATACACTGTGTTGAAATATGCTGACAGGTACTTTCCATTTATTATCTTACTTAAGCTTCACAGTAGCGCTGTATAATTAGATCACTTTTATACATAGCTAGGATGTCCTGGAGCCTGGATTCAAACCTAAGACTGGCTGACTCCTAGGCCCAAAGAATCAGAGGATGTGACTAAGAAAAAGTGAGCTAGAAGGTGACAGAGGGGGCTGACTGGGGGAGAAAGAGAGGCTCTCCTTTGTCTTCACTTACCCCTGTTTACCACTAGTTAACTGACTAGCTAGAGTTAAGCTCTAACACTGAGAATTACAGAATGTTCCTTCAGTCATTCTTTCAGGATTATTATTAAGTATTGTTTTCAGCAATGATCCTGAAGGTACTTTTAGAGACACTGCATTATTTAATCCTTGCAACAGATAGCCCAGGGCTCTGAGAAATGGCATGGATCACCCAGGGTTGTGCAACCAGTTAGCGACTGAATAAGCACTTTAGCCTGTGTTTTCTCACTCCTGATTCAATGTGCATTCTTGTGGATGGTGCATTCTGCTGATGGCTTTGCACTTATGTGGATGACATTGTATTTGCTTCATCCATGGCAGAAAACTGTCCTATTAACTAACTCTCTGTCCCTCTGGCTTCTCTCTGCTGAAAAGACTACACTGACCAGGGACAAATAAGGCCGTGCACAGTAATGATCTGAGTGACAGGCTTTCAGAGTGATTCACTGGGCACCTAGCACAGTGGCAGGTGCATAGCTCCTAAAAATGTTTTCTTTGTTTTTCTTTTCTTTTGTTTTTTTTTTGAGTCAGAGTTTCACTCTGCTACCCAGGGTTTGAGTGCCATGGTCTCAGCTTAGCTTACAGCAACCTCAAACTCCTGGTTTCGAGTGACCCTGCCTCAGCCTCAGGAGTATCTGGGACTACAGGTGCACACAATGCCCAACTAATTTTTTCTATTTTTAATAGAGGTGGGGTCTTGCTCTTGCTCAGGCTGGTCTCAAACTCCTGAGCTCAAAAGACTCTCCCACCTTGGCCTCCCAGAATGGTAGGATTACAGGTGTGAGCCACTGCACCCAGCCATCTAATAATGTTTCCTAAAAAATGAATGAATTAATGAGTCAGGAGAGAAACCCCAGGGATCTGATAACATGAAAGAGCCCGGGAGAGCACACCGTCGCAGTCTGTGCCTGACAGGATCTTCTGCGTGCTGCCTCCTGAATTTCAAAGAGTGATAGCATCTGTACGACTGCCCTTCACACACTGACAACTGTAAGACTGAGAGAAACCAAGCCAGGGGTTCAGATGACAGCAAGAAGACCCTATGCTGAGCTGCCACTGGTTCTGATGCCAGCAGAGAAATGAGGCCCTGTGGAACCAGCGTCATTTTCCAGCTGCTTGCTGAGAAGAGCCTGTTTGACAGAACTGAAAAGTGGAAATTAGTCAGAAAAACACTCCTGCTCTGTCAGCCCCACACTCAGGCATATCAGAGAAATGCTCGTAGCTTCGAAGCTAATAAAGCCATTTATAAAATACATTAGAGTCGATTTTATTTGTGTAATTATTCCTCAGGGAATGGTGCATGCCAGAGCCCCAAGATTCCCACATAGTTACTCTTTAAAGTATCAAAATCGTACACCTAAGGTGGCGGGTTCGAATCCCCAGCCCGGACCCGCCAAACAACAATGATGGCTGCAACCAAAAAATGGCCAGGTGTTGTGGCGAGCGCCTGTGGTCCCAGCTACTTGGGAGGCTGAGGCAGGAGACTCGCTTGAGCCCGGGAGTTGGAGGTTGCTGTGAGCTGTAATGCCACAGCACTCTACCCAGGGGGACAGCTTGAGGCTCTGTCACAAAAAAAAAAAAAAAATAAAGTATCAAAATCAAAGACTAGGGAGGGGGTTGGAAGGGTGACTAATAAAGGATGCAGGGTTTCTTTTTGGGTAATAAAAATGTTCTAAAGGTGACTGTGGTGATAGATGCACAAGACTGAATACATATGTCACTGAAGGCCACTGCATGGTACACTTGGAACAGGTGCAATACGTGGTGTGTGGATTCTGTCTCAATGAGACTGTTTAAAAAAACTGAATAACAAAGGAGAGAAACTGTCCTCGGTATTGCACTAATGCATTCGCATATTTCCTATTAACCTTTTCTTCCTGATTCAAGATCACTGCTATAAACACAGTTTTCTGTATCAGCTGTAACACACCAATGTTCTCAGTATCACAATATGCAGGGCCGTCTGCCTTAAGCAAAACTGCTCCATATATTTTCTTTCTTTACTTTCTTTTCTAAATAGGCCCCTTTATCTTAAACCTTGGTGGTTAAACTCCGGAGATTGAGTCATCCGCTATTTACTGGCTATGTGACCTCTGGCGAGTTACCCAAGCTTTCCATGCCTCAATTCCTCCATATGTAAAATAACAGTGTCAGCTTCATTAGGACATTGTGAAAATTAAGTAAGATAAGTATAAAAGCATTTAGTGCTGTGACAACAAGTGTTCTTGTTGTCAGTGTAACCACCTATAGCAGCCCTCCTGAGCTCTGGATTCAGAAACTAGGAACCCCCCAGTGTCCAGTACACTTGGTGAATTTAATGAGATGAAAGGGGCAGGGAGTGGGGATGTATTTTGGGGCATTCTACAGGGCAGCTAAGAGTTTCAGCAATATTGGGTAACACATCCCAGGTTACCCCTACACAGAAATACCTTGAAGCCTGGACAATCTCCCAAGATCTTGACATCTGAGAAATAGGTGCCCAAGGGGACATAGTGGCCCACAGCAGTTTGGGTTCTCTCTAGACCAATGGTCCTTAAACGTCAAAGGTCACAGTCACAAATGAGACTCTAAGGAAGCTATGGAAACTTTGTTCAGAAAAGCATATACTGCACATGTGTGTGCATGCATGTGCCTGTGTAACTGTACCTATAATTACATGGGCCTTCTAAGTCCTTAAGACCTCACCCATAAACACTAGAGCTCTAGGATCACATAACCCCAGCTTTAAGGCTCTGAGGTTCTGGACCTCGATGCTCCCACAGCAGTTGGGGACGGAAGGCTCTTTGGAGACTTGCCCTCCTAAACTGGCCTTGGCCAGATAAACAGTCCTGAGAGCTGACTGCTGAATCCTACACACTGCAAACATCTGCATCCAGGGGATTCCCAGGGGCCCTGAGTCAAAACAGAACATAGCCTGGTGGCTTGGGAAGCTGTTGCAGGGCAAAGCCCAGAAGCCTTGCTGATTAGCAGCCAAGGACTTCCAACTTCAAGGCAACTTCCCTCCAGATGAAGAGAGAAATCTTAGGAGAGAAGCTGGAGGCACAGTAAGTCCTAAGAAGAATTCCAGGGAGCTGGAAATCCCCCAAACTCTCAAGACTGCTAGGACTGAAAGAAATAAAGGCTGGAGATTCTGCCCTGATTGCAAGAAGATAGAGCTGAAAGGGGGTGGGAGGGGCAGGAATGGGGGAGATGAGTACACTATGAATCAAAGGCTGTTTGAATCATGGCTCCATGTATTATCAGCTGTATGGTGCTGAGCAAATCACCGAACTTCAGTTTCTTTTTTTGCAAAATAGAGATACCAACCCCTAACTCTTAGGGTTATTGTAAGGTTAAAGGAAATTCATGCACATTATTATTATTATTATTGTTATTTTACAGTTTTTGGCAGGGGCTGGGTTTGAACTCGCCACCTCCGGCATATGGGGCCAGTGCCCTATTCTTTTGAGCCACAGGTGCTGCCCTCATGCATGTTTTTTTTTTTTTTTTTTTTGAGACAGAGCCTCAAGCTGTCCCCCTGGGTAGAGTGCCGTGGCATTACAGCTCACAGCAACCTCCAACTCCTGGGCTCAAGCGAGTCTCCTGCCTCCGCCTCCCAAGTAGCTGGGACCACAGGCGCCCGCCACAACGCCTGGCTATTTTTTTGGTTGCAGCCGTCATTGTTGTTTGGCGGGTCCGGGCTGGGGATTCGAACCCGCCACCTTAGGTGTACGTGGCTGGCGCCTTAGCCGGTTGAGCTATAGGCGCCGAGCCTCATGCATGTTTTTGAGTCCTTTCCTCTTAAGAACCTGAAAAAGTAAGGAATGGAGGAAATACAGAAAGAGAGTTGAGAGCTCACTCTAGCCTCAGATGAAACCTGGGTTCTAATCCTGTCTCCACCACTTAGATCAGTGGTTCTCAACCTTCCTAACGCCACAACTCTTTAATACAGTTCATCATGTTGTGGTGACCCCCAACCATAAAATTATTTTCATTGCTACTTCATAACTGTAATTTTGCTACTGTTATGAATCATAATATAAATATGTGATATGCAGGATGGCCTTAGGTGACCCCTGTGAAAGGATCGTTTGACCCCCAAAGGGGTCACGACCCACAGGTTGAGAACTGCTGATTTAGACTGACAAGATTCCTAACCTCTCTGAACTTCAAGTTCTTCACCTATGAAATGGGGACAGTAATACTTTTCCTTGCAAGGATGTATTAGGATTACTCATAGCTATTTAATGCCTGGTTCATATGATGAGCTGCTCAATAAAAAGTGGTAGTTTCTATGATCAGAAAGTAAATCCAGGATGGCTTACTTAGTTCAATGTAAGCATTTCACATTGTATAATGATAGTACCCTGAACCCCATAAATGCATCAATGTACAAAGTTATGATTTAATAAAAAACAATTAAAAAGAAAAAAAAAAGAAAAGCCAAATTCCAGAAGTCATTTTGATGAAGTTAAAAAAATAAAAGATATGGAGCTATAAAAAAAGCTATAGTGAAATCTCAGACAGGCCACTTTTCAGCTTTGGCCAAATGTAATTTCCAAGAGCCTCAGTTTTGTCTTTGATAGAGCATAAATAATAACAGTAGCTAATTAGACACTGGATTTAAAAGTTCATCCCAGCGCTCAGCACAGGACACTCTTTTATAAGTTGAGAAAGTACAAACCATATTCTACAGAATGACACAAGAGCTTAGGGTTTGACTTCCTATGAACTGGGCAGATTCAGTAATTTTTTTCAGTTTTATGAACATATAATTGACAAAGTTTGGATTATTCAATGTTACAATATGATTTTTTTTTTTTTTGAGACAGAGTCTCACTTTGTTGCCCTGGGTAGAATGCTGTGGCATCACAGCTCACAGCAACCTCCAGCTCTTGGGCTTAGGTGATTCTCTTGCCTCAGCCTCCCAAATAGTTGGGACTACAGGCAGCCGCCACAATGCTCTGCTATATTTTTGTTGCAGTTGTCATTGCTGTTTAGCTGGCCCAGGCCGGGTTCAAATCTGCCAGCCTGGGTGTATGTGGCCAGCACCCTACCCACTGAGCTACGGGCACTGCCAATGTGATGTTTTGATCTAAGTATATACTATGACATGATGACCACAATCAAGCCAATAAACATATCAAACTCCTCAGATACTTACCTTTGTGTGTGTATACATGTGCAAAGAATATTTGAGATCTACTCTCTTAGCAAATTTCAAGTATACATTACATTATAATTAACCATAGTTAGCATGCTGTACGTTAGGTCTTCAGAATTTATTCATCTAGTGCAAGTCTGTACCTTTGACCAACATCTCCCCATTCTCCCTACCCTAATCCTTGGCAACCACCCCTCTACTCTCTTTCTATGAGTTGAACTTTTTTATAATAGATTCTACACATGTGAGATCATACAGTATTTGTCTTTCTGTGTCTGGCTGATTACACTTAGCATAACATCCTCCGGGTTCATCTATGTTGTTGCAAATGGCAGGATTTCCTTCTCTTTTTTTGTGCTTTTTTTTTTTTTTTTGGCTGAGGCTGGGTTTGAACCCACCACCTAGGGGCTGGCGCCCTACTCCTTTGAGCCATAGGCACTGCCCAGGATCCTTCTTTTTAAAGGCTGAATAATATTCTACTGTTCAAATCATCATACTGTTTTATTACTACAGCTTTCTGATGTAATTTAAAATCAAGTGATATGCCTCCAACTTTGCTGTTCTTGCTTAAGTTATTTGGGATCATTTGTGGTTCCATATAAATTTTAGGATTGTTCTATTTCTATTAAAAAAAAGCTATTGGAATTTTGATAGGGAAGGCATTAATCTGTAGATTCCTTTGGGTAGTAGGATCATTTTGACAATATTCTGCTAGGCAGATTCTTTAAATGGCTTGGTGTAAACTCAGCTTCTACCCTTTCTAATCTTGTTCAGTCAGGCAAGATTCTTTCTCACTTTCTCTAAGGAGTTGTCTTCAACCAGGCGATAGGGAGCATCTCTGGTGTCCAGGCTAGGCCAGAGCAGATGACAGCGTCTCGAGGAAGGAATAATTACCTGCTCCCCTGCATGCATGGCCTGCCCCCCTTCAGACGGAAAACAGCCTAGGAGATGGGCAGGCATACTCTTGGCTGCCACGCAGCGTGCCCATGTGGGGGAAGATAGCAACTCCATTTAATGCACTTGGAGAAAAGGACTGAGGGGAAATGCTAACAGGGTATGTTGGCCCCAGGATTCAGTTCCAGATCATGTGTTAGTTACCATGGGGGGGTCTGTGCAGGATTTCCAAGATATAAGAGAACAGAGGAGCTGTCCCTTGATTTCTCTGTGGCTTCTACCCTCCCTGAAAGGTCTGCAGAAAGCGTCCCACAGAATGGCAAGCCCTCTGCATTCTGACTCTTCTACTTTTTCCTACCTGGGTCACCTCAGGCAAGTAGTGTCACCTCTTTGAGCTTCAGTCTCCTCATCTATAAAATGGGGACGATAGATATGCACCTCACAAGATTAAACTAAATGAGATTAGGAAGTATTTAAATGCTTATCATGTCTGGTACATGGTTTAAGTCAATAATAGCTCTAGACACTTTGCACAAGTACTCTTTTGCCTTCAATTGCATTTAAAACCTGTTTATTTTCTTTTTTCAAGCAGAAATATAGATATTTAGGCAAATCATCTGTGATGCTCTGGTAGCATGGTACAAAAAGCACAACTACCCACCTGGTTTAATTTCTTCTTCCTGCTTGCATCTCTTCAGATTTTCTACTGTTGACTAATCAGTGCGGAAATTCTAGGGAACCAAAAGAAAAACAAAAATTAGAGCCAGACATCCTCTGGAGTTGTAAACTGAAACAATCTTTGGGGAAGGCGAGTTAATATCTATTAACAAATGAAATGTGCACATCCATTGGGGCAGCCAAATGTCCAGGACTCTGTACTATAGACTGTACATAACATACCTATACTCGGAAAGGATACTCGGTGAAACATACTGTGCAGTAGCAAAACAAAGGGGGAAGCGACTTAAACATCTGCTAATAGAAAAATAACTAAATGACCGCATATCAGTACAATGAGAAACAACACAGTTATTTCAAAGAATGAGGGAGATTTCATTGTCCTGACCTGGAAAAAATGTACATGCTTGTTAAAAAGTATACTGTATAATTGCATACATTATCACTTTAGAATAAAAAATATGAACATAAGTATTTATACGTAGAAAAAAGGGAAGCATCTGACATGTTTAAAAGTGTGCATAGTTTACATTTAAAACATTTTTAAGTATACATAGGAAAAACCAAACTATAAACAACGGTTCTCTCTAGAACTTAGAGAGGTTATGGGAAAAAGAATGAAAGACTTTCGGCTCGGCGCCTGTGGCTCAAGCGGCTAAGG
>NW_003852418.1:6897840-6915817 GCF_000181295.1 Otolemur garnettii | reverse complement strand
GCCTGTAGTCCCAGCTACTTGGGAGGCTGAGGCAAGAGAATCGCTTAAGCCCAAGAGTTTGAGGCTGCTGTGAGCCGTGATACCAGGGCACTCTACCCAGGGTAAGTCTTACACAGTAAGACTCTGTCTCAAAAAAAAAGATGAGGGCAGTGCCTATGGCTCAAAGAGTAGGATGCTGGCCCCATATACCAGAGGTGGTGGGTTCAAACCTGACCCCAGCCAGAAACTGCAAAAAAAAAAAAAAAAAAAGATGGGATTTCAATACAAAGGGGAAAGGACAGTATATTTAAGGAATGGTGCTGACATAATTGGAACAAGCTAGGCTATGACCTCTTACTGTACAAATGTAAACATAAATTCCAAAAGGATTAATGGTTCTGGATTAAATTAATTAAAACAATATAAGTATTAGAAGAACATTTAGGAAAACATTTATAGAATTCTGAAGTATGGAGGTTATTCCTAAACAAGGCAAGAAATCCAAAACACTATAAAGAGAAAAACAGAAAATATATTTTGCAATAAATAACTTTGTTTTTAAAATAAAAACAAAATGATCAGGAAAAATATTTATAGCACCATATATAATCCTTAATACACAAATACATAAAAGGCTCCTGGAACTTACAGAGATAAAAGCAAACAACTCAAGATAAATAAGGTGAAAGAAATTCATAGAAGAGGAAAATGAAATAGCCAGTTAGCATAAAACAATGTTTAACCTCACTAGTGGTTAGAAATACAAAGGAAGCAACTATGAGACACCACTTCTCCCCATCAGTTTGATCACAAAATAAAACAACAGGAAAGGAGGGAGTGAGAAGGGTATATGGGAGGAAGGAAGAGAGTTTCTAGTCCTGGTAAAAATTTAGTCATGGAAGTGCTCATATATTGCTGGCAAGAGTATAAATTATTTATTAAAATGTTAAGTACAAATACCCTCTGACCCAGCAATACTATAACACAACCTACTGAAACAAAAGCATCAGTAGAAGGAGATATATATATATATATATATATATAAAAAGATAAAACACAACAATATTTGCATGGAAAAAACCCAGGTAACTCGGCTCGGCACCTGTGGCTCAAGTGGCTACAGTGCCAGATACATACACCTAAGGTGGCAGGTTCAAATCCAGCCCGGGCCCACCAAACAACAATGATGGCTGCAACCAAAAAACAAAAAAATAGCCAGGCGTTGTGGCGGGCGCCTGTGGTCCCAGCTACTTGGGAGGCTGAGGCAGGAGACTCGCTTAAGCCCAGGAGTTGGACGTTGCTGTGAGTTGTGATACCACAGCACTCTACCCAGGGGGACAGCTTGAGGCTCTGTCTCAGAAAAAAACCAGGTAAGTCAAATATCTGTCCAAAAAGAAATGGTTGAATATAGATCAACAATTGGTGCTTCTAGATCTACAGGCTTGAAGCTATTAAAAAGAGCAAATGAAATCTGCAACTACCCATGATGTATTATTTAGTGGGAAAAAAACCTACAGATTAATGGTACCCTTTTGACAAAACAAATAACTACATACACCCTCAAACCTTACCTTCATTTCAATAGGAGGTTGGAGAAAGTTAAGGAAGGATATATATCAAACCAATAATGCTGGTTGTCACGGAAGAATGGAAATAGGGAGGAAGCAGAGAAGATTATAACTTTTTCTTTATACATCTTCAAATTGTTTACTTAGTGACAAGGAGCACACCTACTACTTAAGGGAGAAATTAATAAAATAAAACAAAAACAAAGAAACCTAGCAGCAGAAACAGAACGGCTGTAAACTATGTTACACCCAGCCCACTTATCTTTATAGGGGATAGTAACTTGCATTTATTGTTTGATCAAAATAGAACGGTTCTTCCACTTTTGTTTTAATAGTTGGAAGCCAGAGTTAAAAAATAAATAAATAAAAGCTTCATAGAGGAAAAAGTATACTTCACATGCTAAGCATTTACAACTTTTAAAGGGGGAAAAAGTCTTTACTTAAAAATAAATTCTGTCCTTCAAAACCCAAAAGCAAGCCTCAAAGTTTTGTTTGAAACTGCTGTTTTTTAGGTGGTGTGTGGGCCTGTCCCATGCTGCTGACTGTTTTCTGAGGCTGGAGGTTGGTGCTCTTGGTTCCCTCCCTCCTTCAATTCCAACTCCGGACCTTCCTGGGAGTGCACCATCTGCTGGGGCGTGGAGCCCTGCAAACAGCAGCATCTCCGCACACCGGGCTCTCTTGGATTCCAACCAGAGGCTTTGGCCTCTGAATCACATGAGCCTGGAGTCAGGGTAAGTGAAATGGGGATGTTTTTCAAATCATTTTGATGGAAAGAGAAAGGAGCACAGATGATTTAACAAAAGAGAAAAAAGAAGCTGAATAGCATTTGTAACAGGCTCTTGATGGAGAGCTACCTATGCTGAATCTGCCATTTCTGTTACCCGGAAGGTCCGCTCCACTCTCTTGGAGGAGAATGCTTTACTTTTAACTTCTATTTTATTTCACTGTTAATACACGTTCCGTTGTCATAATAACGATACCGCCTATTTCTATAGGACTTCATCTTTTACAAAGCACATGTTACAGCAGCCTCCTCACTCTGCTCCACTCTCCCCTTTGGTCCATTCTCCACATAGCAAACACCACTGTCACCCTGAATCCTTAGCCCCCTGCCTCTTGACCTTCACCCATTTCTTTCCTCCTTCCCTCTCTGTGTTTTGGCCACAAACACTCGGCAAGCTTTCCTGCCTTTTCTGCCTGAGCCCTTTCACACATGCGCCTCTCCCGGGCTGAGTTAAACTGTCCGGTTCCATGGCACCCCTATTTTCTCCCTGTCCCCTGTGAGCTCTTGGCACAAATGACTCACCCCAGTTTAAACACCACCTCTTCAAGGAAGCCTCGCTCTCCTCCTCTATCACTCCCCTGCTCATTGACTTCCTAACACACTATTTTCCTTTAAACTTCAAGTGGCTACAGGCCATGCCTGTTTTATTTAATACTGTCTACGTATCACCTTGCTCAGGGCCTGGCAGATATTAGGTGCTCAGTAAATATTGGCTGAATAGGCTCGGCGCCTATAGCTCACCCGGCTAAGGCGCCAGCCACGTACACCTAAGGTGGCGGGTTCGAATCCCCAGCCCGGACCCGCCAAACAACAATGATGGCTGCAACCAAAAAATAGCCGGGCGTTGTGGCGGGCGCCTGTGGTCCCAGCTACTTGGGAGGCGGAGGCAGGAGACTCGCTTGAGCCCAGGAGTTGGAGGTTGCCGTGAGCTGTAATGCCACGGCACTCTGCCCAGGGGGACAGCTTGAGGCTCTGTCTCAAAAAAAAAAAAAAAAAAAATATTGGCTGAATACATGCAAAATTTATCAAAGCCTCGGCTCAAATGCTACTGCTCCTCCACTTAATTAGGCTTTCCACTAAGACTCTGTACCTGTCTTGGGGCACATTATCGCATGTGTTAGTTATCTGAGTCTTTTTTTCCTATTAGACAAAAGATTTATTTACCTTGATCTTTTTTCCACAGCACCATGCATAACATCTGACACATAAAGGATTAAGAGTATGTTAATTCATACGTGCACACATACTTGGAAACACCAGTGAAGGCTGGAGCCTCTGACCAGCTGCAGAGAGTAGCTTCTCTTAACTAGTGACTGTAGCATGGAATGTAAGAACCTCTGAGATATGCACATGAGACAGGGAGAAATTGAAATGAGAGCAAAACTTGAAATGCAACAGTGTGTGCAAGTATATATGGTGTTTGTGAAGGGAGCAAAAAGCCCTTATTTAAAAACCAGAGAAGTAGGCCAGGCGTGGTGGCTCACGCCTGTAATCTTAGCACTCTGGTAGACTGAGGCGGGTAGCTTGCCTGAGTTCAGGAGGTCAAAGAATAGCCTGAGCAAGAGTGAGACCCTGTCCCTAAAAATAGCTGGGTGTTGTGGCTGGTGCCTGCAGTCCTAGCTACATGGGAGGATGAGGCAGGAGGCTGGTTTGAACCTACGAGTTTGAGGTTGCTATGAGCTATGATGCCACAGCACTCTACTCAGGGTGACAAAGTGAGACTATCTCGAAACAAAAACAAACAAAAAACCCCAAAAAACAGAGAAGTCAAATCACTCACTGATGATGTATTTTAAGAATGTTTTTCTGCACTATCTAAATTTTCTTTCCTTGAACATGTTCTAATATTGCAATCAGGAAAAAATAACAAACTCATAATAAATATTATAAAAACAAACCAAAAGAAAATCTAGGGATAATTTTAGACTACAAAATCACCTATCCCTATGTTTCCTTATTACATGGAGGGACTCCAGATTCAAAGCCTTCTCAGGGAGGCCCCTACAGTTCCTTCTGAAACCCTGGGGAATAGGAAGGTGCCAGGAATGAGCTTGTGCAAGGGACAGCTCTCAGCTGCTCTCTAATGCAAACGCTGGCAAAGCTCCCAGAGTTGAGAACTAGAGGGAGAGTGTGGGAGTAATCAGCCCAGCTCAAGTTCAGGACCTCCATTAGATGCTAATTCACTGCTGGCACTTTGTGGCACTTTCGCATACTTCTTTCATAGTACTTTTCACCACGGGTCATTACAATTATTCATTCACCTGCTTATCTTCTCTGATGCACAAAGAACTCCATGCAGCCAGGCGCTGTGCCTCTAACACCCTGTTCCTCTAACCCAGGGCTTAGTACCAGAGAGTGCTAGTACTAGACAGTACTCAATATACATTCAGTGAATATTATAGACCACACCTATAAAGGACTAAAGTAGTAACTGATCTAGATCCCTGGGACATAATAAACCCTTACTTTATTTCCCTGAATGTCCATTATTCAGCTCTGAAGAGCCAAACTGGAGCCATTAATTTGGGGGAGATTAAAGAGGATTCCTTTGACGGTAGGAAATGCTGGCTTCCTCCAGAAGGAATGGATGCATGCCCATCTGCAGAATCAATCAGCACAGCAGCTGACTGAACTTCCACAGGCACTAGTCTTTGAAGAACAGTACTCAAAGTTTGCCATTTCTGAAGGATTTCCAGGACGTAATGGGCTCAGCTTTGAGTCATGATTAATAATCTGTTTCCAAGAAATTTAGATTTTCCACCTCTGTCTCCACTTAGAAACTGCTTCTGACCACTTGTGAAAACACTCAGCAGTTATTCAGGCAAGTTCAGCTTCTTGTCTGTCACACACAGTACCTGCTACCAGCTGCTTCCTTAAGCAGTTGGGCCAGAGTCCTCTGGTCCCGGGAGAACTGCACCCACATCTGCTTTTGGCCTCAGCACTGGCTGGCTGATTTGAAATTTGATAATCACTTGACTGGGTGACAGGAAATAATGATGAAGCTTGGTTTAAGGAGACAACCTGGCAGCGCTACAGTCTGTCGCAGGAGTTTCAAAATTGATAAGCTCAGAGAAGACTTGAGGTTCCTCACACAAATGCCAGCCTCGGACTGAGGGGGCAGATGGCGGTGTCTGCTGGATGACATTCTCTCTCTGGGAATTTTAAAGCAGCTAATCCTGAGCATGTATTTTTTTTTAAACCATTAAGTGCTTTATAAAGCTTTATCCCATTTTACCCTCATGGTACCCCTCTGAAGTAGGTATGGCTGTGACCCCCATTTTATGTGAGGTGAGATAGCCTGACCAGAATCTCTCAGCTGGGACTTGGTGAGGGCAGAGCTCTTACCTATCCCCACTGACTTTTCATTGAACCCTACATTTTTTTTTTTTTTTTTTTTGAGACGGGGCCCCAAGCTATCCCCCTGGGGAGAGTGCCCTGGCATCACGCTCACAGCAACCTCCAACTCCTGGGCTCAAGCGAGTCTCCTGCCTCTGCCTCCCAAGTAGCTGGGACTACAGGCGCCCGCCACAACACCTGGCTATTTTTTTTTTTTTTTTTGGTTGCAGCTGTCATTGTTGTTTGGCGGGTCCGGGCTGGGGATTCGAACCCACCACCTTAGGTGTACGTGGCTGGCGCCTTAGCCGGTTGAGCTATAGGCACCCGGGCCATTTTTTTTTTTTCTTTGAGACAGAATCTCAAGCTGTTGCCCTGGTAGAGTGCCATGGTATCATAGCTCACAGCAACCTCAAACACTTGGGCTCAAGAGATTTTCTTGCCTCAGCCTCCCAAGTAGCCTGCCACAACGCCTGGCTATTTTTTTGTTGCAGTTATTGCCACAGCTGGGTTCGAACCTACCAGCCTCAGTGTATGTGGCTGGCGCCCTACCCACTGAACTATAGGCGCCACCCATGAACCCTACATTTTCTAATTGACAGAGACTGTGGACGCCAACCAGCCCCAGGGTTGAAAATGTCTGGCCAGCAGCCAGGCAGGAGACTAGAGAACACAACCAGCTGGGCAGAGGAGTGGCACAGATGGTGAGGAACTGGAGAACATGCTCATCTGCAGGCTTTCAGATCAGAAATAAAATCATCCTCTGACTTCTGCCTCTAGTTCAATCCTCCCCATTTAACAGATGGAGAAACTGAGATCCAGGGAGGTTATATTAAAAAGGCAGTACAGTGTGGTAGAAAGTTCAGGGGCTTCAAGGAGAGTGCAGTAATGCATGCCTGTAGTCACAGATACTTGGGAGGCTGGGGTGGGAGGATTGCTTCAGCTTGGGAGTTCAGGGCTACAATAAGCTATGATCATGCCACTGTATTCCACCCTGGTGGACAGACCAAGACCCTGCCTCAAAAAAAAAAAAAAAAAAGCCACCAAAACCACCCTCAGCTGGTACCTGTAGGCCTGGATTGATGGGTATGAAGCATTCTACCACATTTCCAATCCCCCAACTCCTGGCAGGGATCAGAAAGTCCAGGTACCTTCCTTCTAGAACATCACCTCCTCACCACCATCTTAGGAAAAGGGATGTCTCTTTTGATTATCCAAAGTCTTATGACCCTGAGGTAAAGTGGAGGAGGTGCCTCTGGCATTACTACTGCCCATGCCTATGGGTAGTTGATCACAGCGACAGTCAACCATCAGTGGGCATTGCAGCAGGGCAAGACTGTAGCTTGAAGACATACTCAGGGGCTCTGAGGACCCTCCTGCTAACCAGGATCTTATTTCAACCTATTTCCAAGTAAAGCATGTTCCTAAGGATCAGGTTCTCTGGTGGCCTTAAAGATAAAAAGCCCTTAATCTGTGTCAAGACCTAGAACTTTGGCAACTTGAGAGTCAAGATCTGACTTCGTTAGTTTTTCTTTGCACTTTGACTGTGGCCATCGTTTCCCTGCAGCAGTGGAGAATGTGCCTGGGTTAAAGGAAGGGAGGGAGGCAAATAAAGCAATTTTCCCCCTCCTATTCTCCCTCTCCCTTGCCAAACTAGGAACTAGGTCTTTAAGTGAAAATTGAGTAAGCTGTGTCTCCTCAGTACATATGTGCCAGGCTTCCTACCAGGCAATGGGGCATAGTGATGGCAGGCACACAGAGGGCACAGATGGTCTATAAAGACACAGAAAATTGAAGTTATGGCAAGAATTATGTAAATATGATTCAGGTCAATGCCAGGAAGGAGTTAAGCATTATACAGGAACATATGCTTTACCCTCAGTCAATGGGGTCAGGGAATAGCACTACTGACCCTTTAGTGTTACATAAAAGGTTTGGCATAACATGAGGCCTAGCACTTCAGAGGGGCTCAGTATATCAATTCTTTCCTCTCTCTCCCCAACTACATATGTGTTTGTGAGTACATGGGTATATACATACACATACACACACACTGAGACTTTCTTTCTTCAAGAAAATCAAACCAGGCCAGCCATGGTGGCTCATGCCTGTAATTCTAGCACTTTGGGAGCCTGAGAGAGGTGGGTTGCCTGAGCTCAGGAGTTCAAGACCAGCCTGAGGAAGAGTGAGACCCCATCTACCCCAGCTAAGTAGGAGGCTGAGGCAAGAGGATCACTTGAGCCCAGGAGTTTGAGGTTGCTGTGAGCTATGACGCCACAGTGCTTTACAGAAGCGACCAGGTGAGACACTCTGTCAAAAAAAAAAAAAAAAAAAAAAGAATACCAAACCTTTAAAACATCATAAAAACTCAGAAGTAACTCAGTGTTGCCGATTTTATGTCCTCTTTTAATTGTCCTAGAGGCACCAGGTGTTAGCCATGCTAGAATACTGAAAACTTAGGGTACTTGCTCCTAAAGCCATAAGGGTTTCCCACAATGGTAAAAGGAATATACGTAGTTAATTCCAAGCTGAATTTGGAAATATAGAGATGATCTATTGTTGTCCCCTCAAATTAGGAAACTGAGGCCCATAAAGAAAAAACACTTGCCTAAGGAGCATCGTTTCCTTGGCTGTCTATTCTACTATGCGTATATGATGGCTTTTTGTTTTATAAAGCCCAAGTTTTTGCTTTAATTTTAATTTTTCAAATATACAGCATGGCCCAAAAGTTCGCATGCAATTTTTAATTGCAGACTATTTTAAATTGGAGACGAACTTTATGGCTACCCTGTATTTAACCTTCTAACAGGGGAGGCAGGCCCCAGCACACTGCAAGCCATCTCAAGCCACCTGAGACCCAACCCTTAGTTCAGAGACCCTCCCAAAAGGGATGTGGAAGCAACAAGGATCCCCCTCCCTTCCCCTCTACACAGAATAGAATGAATGGCCTTTGTTTAGTTTAAAATCCTAAAAACAAGTACCAACAAATAAAACACCTAAGGGCTTACACCTTCTGCTTATATGTAGGATATATCTAGGCATAAATATCACATGTAAAAAAGAAATAGATCACAAATCCATAGTTACAGATTTCCAACCTTCTTTCCATCTTAGGAGTCTGCCACACAGCTACTGCAGCATTGATTTCATATGTGGTAACTGCATGATATCCAACCATATCTGTATTTGATAGTTAACATACGAATCTTCTATTTGTGCAGGGAAGATCATAGGGAATTTTCACTTTCAGAGACATTTCTTTCTTAAATGTTTAAAATTGTTTTCTACCACCTTTGTAATCAGAAAAAAACAAACGTTTTTATAAACACCAATTTCTAAGGGAGAATTTATTTCTTCACCTATATTTGGAACAAGAAGCTACTTTAAAAGCTCCCGAATACTCTGCCAAAGTTCTTTGGGTAAAAAAGTAAAACAGCATTTGAATGGAGCCCATCTGTGAGATTTGAGGCTCTGAGTCCAGCCCTAGGCAATTTCAGACAAAGCCATAATTTTCAGAGCAAGCTCACATATATCATAATATAAAAATAGACACTTTGTGACCAACAGGCTGGAAAGCAAGCTCTCCAGAGAGCTCTGCCTCCACGCTCTGCTTCTCCCTGGAGGTGGGGGGGCAGGGCAGGAGAGTAAAGTTCTACTTACAAGAGCAAAGTTTCCTCAAGATCCAGAGGTCCTCAGTCAGAGTGGAGGTGGAATTTAAGAAACCAGGATTCAAGGTTAGCAATGCAGACCAGTGGTACAGGCAGGATTCTCTCCTATCCCCTCTCTCCCCCGTATCTTCTAAATGAAAAGCACTTTGAGGTTTTAGTGGGTGTTTCCCACGTCTTGGGCCAAGTAAGTCCCCATTTGTTGTAATCCAATGCTCAGCCTGATGATGTCAACCTCTCAACTCACTTGCTCAGTTTCCACCTCTCTGTCCACGGGGGAGATCTATTTCCTCTGGACAATAAGCCCAGGGGCTGTAACTGCATCCCAACCCCCGTCACAATTTGCCTAACATCCTTCCTTCAATTTTCAACCCGGCAGCCTTAGTGACAAAAGGCTTCCTATCCACTCACTCAGCCAGGGCTGCTGGTATAAATCCCCGGCTCCTTAGCCATTGTCCACTGCAGGCTGTTTGCTTTGCTTTGCTGTGTTTTAATTCATTTCTTTGGTGTGTAATATTCTAACCAGGGTGGAGATCTTCACCCCACCTCACCTTTACCTCTTTCTTCCTGGTCAGTTTTCCAAGTTGTTTAATTTCTCCATAAAGTTTCCTAGGTACATGCTACGCACAGTACGTGAGTTTGTCCTTCAGGTAGAAGAGAGAGAACACATGCCCAAGGAAAGGTTTAGAAACAGCACTGAGGAAATGGGTTCTGGACTTGATCAGGCCTCCAGCTAGATGAATGGCCTTAACCAAGTCATCTCCCTCTCTAGACCTCAGTTTCCATGTCAGTAATACAATGGCTTTGATGTTTTCTAGTTTTGTTTTGTTTTTTTGTGACAGAGTCTCACTCCGTCACCCTGGGTAGAGTGCTGTGGCATCATAGCTCACAGCAACCTCAAACTCTTAGGCTCGAGTGATCCTCTTGCATCAACCTCCTGGGACTACAGGTTTGTACTACCACATCAGGCTCGTTTTTCTCCTTTTAGCAGAGATGGGGTCTCGCTCTTCCTCAGGCTGGTTTTGAACTTCTGAGCTCAGATGATTTGCCCATCTCAGCCTCCTTAGTAGGATTACAGGCGTGAGCTACCAAGCTGACCAATGTTTTACTACTACCATGTTTCCCCCAAAATAAGACCTACCCAAAAAATAAGCCCTAGCAGGATTTCTATGCATTTGTTAAATATAAGCCCTAGCCCGATAATAAGACCTAGTTGATGGGCGTGGCTATGCAGATACACTGCATAGCCACACCCTGCATTTCGGTGCGGAGCGGTAAGGAAGACTGGAATACCTTTTATCTGCCACAGCTCTTTTCTCCGAGGAGATAGCACTTGTGCAGGTGAACATGTGGTAACCACAGTCACAGGCATCGTATTGCGCATGTGTGAACCGCTAGGGGTAAGGAGTTCACGCATCACTAGCGCCAGCTCCACCAACAAGGTCAGCTCCCCCTGTCAGGTTCCAAAAGAAGATGACTTAACTGTATTTGAATAAATGTAGATTGTTGTATTATACTTAATAAAAATAAGACATCCCCTGAAAACAAGCCCTAGTGTGTCTTCTTGAGAAAAAATAAATATAAGACAGTGTCTTATTTGGGGGGAAACACGGTAAGTCATTCTGTGATACGATTACAGTTATGAGCTACTGTGCCTGGCCAATGTTTTCTACTTCTGAAATTCGATGATTAAAAATCAGTGATTAAGGAATTATAATGGAAATTATAAACAAATACTTTATAAGGCATTTTACTATCCATAACCAACTACACACTTGAGGGAGGGAAGAACTTTGGAGAAGTCAGAGGCCCCCGCCCAAGAAGCCAGGCTCAGCTGGACTCCCTTACCCGACTTTATATTCTGAAGGAGCTGAACTGTTTCTCTGTTTGTCTGTTCTCAACTACAACAAAAACAGAAGAATTCTCTGAACGAGTCGTGAGGAACATGAAAAGAGGCATCTAGTGTAAACTACTAGTTAAGATAAATAAGTCAGAGAACTTAATTGTGCTTAGGAACTAACATGGAACCACAGTGGTCATGAGACAGAATCTCTTACATTCGTAGAGTGCTTGATGGTAATAAGCTATAAAATCTCTCCTTTTCTTTATGATCGGAAGCAGTGTGACATGTAGAATGATGGGGAATATCACTGGGGAGCCAGAGATGTGGATCTGAGTCCTATGTGACTTAAGTTCTCTGAACTTCAGTTTTTTATCTGTAAAATGAGATACTAGTGCCTTCATTTTAGGATCAGGAGAATTAAATAACATATGCAAGGAAACTGAAAGTATGTCTGGTACATATTAAGTACTGAATGGATGTCAGCTCTCATTGTTGTAAATAATTTCATTTGATTCTTATAATACCTTTAGGAGAATTAGGTGCCCAGGACCTACATTATTACTCTCTTTCCTCAGTAAGAACATGAAACACAGAGAGGTTAATTGGGATGCCCAAGGTCACACAGCTCAAAATGAAAGGCCCAGAATTAGAAAGAGTCTCTGAACTCCTAACTAGGTCAGCACATGTGCCACACATATGCCAATGCTCTCTCTCAAAGTCGTTACTCCACCCAGCCTGGCAAAGGCACTCAGGCTACGAGGTCAGAGGAGGTACTTTACTTGCTTTATTTCCAAAATACCATGTGGCCTGAAGCAACTCTGGGCTCCAACTGCCTTTCCCCAAAGGGGGCAGATGTGATGTTTTAATGCTATCTCAGGGGGGATGGCAAGATAACACCGGAGCTCCATGAGGAAAGCAGCTCTCTATAAGTGGGGGTAAGGCTACAGTAGTTTGTAACTTAACAAGAAAGTTAGTTCTCTGAAAACTGATGCTTACTAAGAAAGATCTAAGGAAACAGGCTATATTAGGAGGGAGCTGACCAGTATGAAGGCTTTTCATCAAGTTGATATAGGACTGTTGGTAACCTACAGAAAACAGCATTTCATGATTCAAAGAGATCTGGGTTTCCTTCTGGTCTCCAGCCCATCTAGCTGTGTATAAATTTGGACAAACTGTTTGACTTCTCTGTGCCTTAGTTTCCCACGGTAAAATGAAAATAATAACATTTACCCTACAAGGGTCAGCTTGTGGGTGAAGCACCTGATACATACTGCAAATTCAAGAAGACTTGCAAAAATAGGCTGCCAGAACTTAGTAGTAAATACATTATTTTCTTTTTTTCTTTTTTTTTAGAGACAGAGTCTCACTTTATCGCCCTCAGTACAGTGCTGTGACATCACAGCTCACAGCAACCTCCAACTCCTGGGCTTAGGCAATTCTCTTGCCTCAGCCTCCCAAGTAGCTGGCACTATAGGTACCTACCACACGTCCAGCTATTATTTGTTGCAGTTTGGCCAGGGCCAGGTTTGAACCCACCACCCAGTATATGGGGCTGACACTGACTCACTGAGCCACAGGCACCGCCTGACATTATTTTCTAATTCTGACTCAGTTTTTTTTTTTTTTTTAATTGAATGGTAACTACGTACATTAATGCACTTCTGGGGTACAGTGTGGGGTTTTCACACACAATCCGAAACACTTCCATCAAACTGGTTAACATAGCCTTCATGTCATTTTCTTAGTTATTATTTTAAAACGTTCACATTCTACTCTTAGAAAGATTCACTTGTACCCTTTTCTGACTCAGTTTTACCATCCTCTACCCTGAGGATGATGTGAAAATGAAATGAATGCAAGAATGTCAGGAAGTCAGAGGGCTCTGTATTTCCCCAGAACATCAGGATGAGTAATGAACCAAAGCCCACCAAGAGCTGTCAGGCATGTTCTCAGCAGCAACACTTAGTCTGGAGGGACTGAAGGTTGGGGACACTGGGTGGCTGTGCCTTTGTTTGAGAAGCCAGAGAAGGCTTCCGGAAACGAAGCTGGGCTAACGGGTCAGTTTACTGACCTCACTCTTGGTGCACTATGTTTGATTACTTGAACCATCATAATAGTAAGGAACCCATTCATAAAAACAGCATCACTTTCTTCAACAACATGTACTTTGTAACACTTGCTTCCTAAATGGAATAATCCTACATTTGTGACAGAACCCATGGAAAGAGAATCTAGCAACATTGTCACAATTATAACTGACCATACCTTTATACTTCATGGACTGGGGTCACACTCTGTGCTGAGTGCTCTTGGTACACTCTTTCTTTCTTCTTCTTCTTTTTTTTTTTTTGTAGAGACAGAGTCTTACTCTGTCACCCTCGGTAGAGTGCTGTGGCACCACACAGCTCACAGCAACCTTCAACTCCTGGGCTTAGGTGATTCTCTTGCCTCAGCCTACCCAGAAGCTGGAACCATAGGCACCCAACCACAATGCCCGGCTATTTTTTGTTGTAGTTGTCACTGTTGTTTATTTAGCTGGCTCAGGCCAGCTTCGAACCCACCAGCCTCAATGTATGTGGCTGGCACTGTAACCAGTATGCTACGGGCACCAAGCCAGAATCTGAGCTTCTTAAGGAAAAGACCTGTGTCTAATTTGGCAGTACTTGGTACATCTTATGAGACACTTAACAAAAACAAGGAAACCCATAAACAAAAAATAAAAACATTTATTGAATGTTTACTGTATGCCAGGTAATATTCTAACTTCCTTATATAATGACCTCATTTAGGGCTGGGCACAGTGGCTCATGCCTGTAATCCTAGCACTCTGGGAGGCCAAGATGGGTAGATTGCTTGAGCTCAGGAGTTCAAGACCAGCCTGAGCAAGAGCGAGACACTGTCTTTAAAAAAGCCAGGTGTTGTGGTGGGACACTCTCAGCTACTAAACTAAGGAGGTGAAGGCAAGAATATCACTTGAACCCAAGAGTATGAGATTGCTGTGAGCTTTGATACTACAGCACTGTGCTGAGGGTGACAAAGTGGGACTCAATGTCAAAAAAAAAAAATTACCTCAATTAATCCCCACAAAAATCCCTATGAGATAGGTATAATTATTACCTCCACTAAAAAATAATAATAAGATAAAATAAAAAATTATTATCTCCACTTAACACAGGAGATTCCAGACATGGACTGATAAATTTGTTCCACTAGTAACTGACACATACCTGTTGAAAGGAGTGTATGGATGAATAATGTCTGGCTACCACCGCCTACTCTCTTGTCCAAACAGCTGCTATAAAACGCAATTAGCTTCTCATCCCATCAAAGGCAGGTTTCACCTGTCACATCACTTCAAACTCACTTATTCACTATGCCATCCATCTAAAAGGCCCAGGCTTTTTCTAGACGATTAAGAAGCATATTGACAGATTTATAAGTAAAATTAGATTTTATTTTATAACTATAATATTTGTTTATTGTAAAAAATAAAAAAGGAAAAGAGAAAGGTGAAGAAAATCATCCATCATTCCACCAACCTCCTAGTGTAAAATCCCAATAAAGAAACCACACTTATGGCACCTGTGGCTCAAAGGAGTAGGGCGCTGGCCCCATATGCCAGAAGTGGCGGGTTCAAACCCAGCCCTGGCCAAAAACTGCAAAAAAAAAAAGGAAAAGAAAAGAAACCACACTTACATCCAAAACAATGTTAAATGTAAGAAACTTAAATGATTTGGGAGGGGATCGTGCAGAGGGTCAACCCCAAGACATGTTCAAGATATATATACATATGTATTTTTAGACAGAGTCTCACTTTGTTGCCCTGGGTAGAGTGCTGTGGCATCTTAGCTCACAGCAACCTCAAACTTTTGGGCTCAAGCCATTCTCTTATCTCAGCCTCCAAAGTAGCTGGGACTATAGATGCCCGCCACAATGCCTGGCTATTTTTAGAGACAGGGTCCTGCTCTTGCTCAGGCTGTTCTCCAACTCCTGAGCTCAGGCAATCCACATGCCTTGGCCTCTCAAAGTGCTGGGATTATAGGCATGAGCCACCGTGCCCGGCCCTCAATGTATTTTTATTGTTTTGGAGTACATGAGGCTGCCTTTTCTTTGGTGTTTAATGTTCTGAGGTTCTATTTTCTGGTCCCCTTTGTACTACTGACATGGTATATTAAATGGAAAGCTGGCAGGAGAAGGGAAGCCTGGACCCTCAAAGTTAGTACCCAGAAAGTGGATTCATTCACAGGATAACACACTATCCACTCCCTGACAGTTTAAGCCTTCTTTGGAACTGCTTCCCACAAGCTTGAGATAAGTTTCAGATTTGGGCATTTATGGGAGAGATGGACTTCCACTTGACTTACATTAAACAAAGTTGGGCTCATTGATTTTTACAGGTGAAAAGAGCACGCGGTCTCCACATTTCAGAGGGGAGGAATGCTAGGCCCAGAGAAGGCAAGAGACCATCCTGATCTTACATAGCCTGTGCCCCCATAGTAGAAAGACCCTCTAATGGCTTGAGACTCTCACTTGCCACTGCACTTTGAAATACAAATCTGATGGGCCCTTCCCTTTTGTTCTAGTTAACTCTCACTCAGCCATCAGATTTCAGATTAAATGCTTCTTCCTTTGGGAGACTTTTTCTCTGAGCCATGAGACCATCCCCTGCTGTACTGGTGCCATATTATACCCTAATTCAGTGGTTCTCAACCTTCCTAATGCTGCAGCCCTTTAATACAGTTCCTGTGGCCCATGACCCCACAGGTTGAGAACCATTGCTCTAATTCTCTCAAAACCCTTAACGTGTTACGGGTTTCCCTACCACACTGTAAGCTCTACCCTGCCAACAACATGTCTCCCTAGTTCACTGAATGTATCCATCCCAAGTGCCTATAAAAGTGCTTGGCACAGAACAGGAAGCTCAAATACACACACACACACCCTACTTAGTCCAGTCTTTAGTAAAACAATAGCATACATTTTTATTAAAAAAGTATCATGTCTCCTAAACTATAATTCAAGCTTCCCTCTGTAGGGAGGATCATTCGAGAGTAAGGGATTTCACTTCAAATAATTTCTAAGATGATATTAATATTTGACTCTGAGGTTCAGTATAGAGTCATCAGTTAACTTCTTATTTTTTTCCCAAAGTCTCAAAGAATAGACAACTTAATATTTATAAATAAAAAAGATAATTTCAAAAAAAACAGATCGGCTCAGCGCCTGTCACTCAAGCGGCTAAGGCGCCAGCCACATACACTAAGGTGGTGGGTTTGAATCCAGCCCGGGCCCGCCAAACAACAATAATGGCTGCAACCAAAAAATAGCTGGGTGTTGTGGCAGGCGCCTGTGGTCCTAGCTATTTGAGAGGCTGAGACAGGAGACTCGCTTGAGCCCAGGAGTTGGAGGTTGCTGTAAGCAGTGAAGCCATGGCACTCTACCCAGGGGGACAGCTTGAGGCTCTATCTCAAAAAAAAAAAAAACAGATCAAGCAGATCAAAGCATTCTATAATAGACATACTCTTACTTGACAATGTGAATGTTACTTTCTTTGCATTTTTATTATACTTAATATTTTGATGCAGCAATCGTCTTATTTCTTTTCTGAATTTATTTATCTTCGTTTGTTTTTTACGAGGCTTTTGTTTCTAGTCCTTATCTTAAAGATTGTTATTGTTATTAAATTTTAAGCCCTTTTAATGTTGTGAAGGCAAAAACCTAATAAACACATGTATATGTAAAAAAAAATTTTTTTAAATGAGAAAAAAATATGTGATAGTTAAAGGAAGTGAAATGATCTTTCCAAAAAATTGGAAACACATCAAACTACTTCCACATTTATGAGCTCACAATGAACATGTCAGAAAAAAAAAGAATTAGTAAATGTCAAAGTGTTTAAAATCTTGAGCTTTGGAACCAAAAGGAGCCCGAGCTCAAATCTGAGTTTTATTGTTTTGTGAGTGTGGCTTGCTTCTGTATGTGTATAGTTTCAACATCAATAAAATGATGATAATAATAAAAAATAAAATATTAATATTATAAAAAAGTTTTAATTAATATTATCTAAAAAGTTCATAAAAGTGTGAAATCAGAAGCTTTAGGTTGAGAACACAAGGACAAGAAAGCACCTTTGGTAATGAGAGATGACTATATGGAATCTCAGGGAAACTGAGCCTTCAGCAGGCATGAAGAAAAGGATTTAGTAGAAGGGTTGAAAATCAGAAGATCCATAGAAGGTCCTGGGTCAGCCAGCTGCCCAGTCCCATACTGGCAGCACACAAGCCTGAAAGCCTGAAAGCTCTATAGAACCACAGGCAAAAACAGACTGCCTCTTTAAATAACTGAACGAACCCCTTGGGGTTGATCAGGGCTTCTAGTAAGAGACTGGCCACCTCATTCTGTCATCGGAAGGGCCCTCAGTCTAACTGCTGCTCCTGTTCATATGCTCTAAACCAAAGTGTGCCCTGCACTGGGCCCTTAGAGCTTTCCAGCAGTTTCCTGTAGCTTCCCAGGCAGGGCAGAGGCCTATGGCACAGACAATCAATTCTAGAAGAAATCAAGGCCTGTCCCCTAAAAGCAGCCTTTTATCGATTGCAAATGGCCAAAAAAAGCATCACTGGGCGTCTGAAGAAAATTAACAGCATGACAAAGAATGAAATAAAGAGAAAACGGACTCTATATGGAAAAGAAAATTCAGACAAATCAAAAGCTTTTAAAAAATTCTTATGTCGGCTCGGCGCCTGTGGCTCAAGCGGCTAGGGCGCCAGCCACATACACCTAGGGTGGCGGGTTCGAATCCCCAGCC
>NW_003852418.1:6895799-6897341 GCF_000181295.1 Otolemur garnettii | reverse complement strand
CAGGAGACTCGCTTGAGCCCAGGAGTTGGAGGTTGCTGTGAGCGTGATGCCATGGCACTCTACCCAGGGGGATAGCTTGAGGCTCCGTCTCAAAAAAAATAAATAAATAAATAAATAAGAAAAGGAAATCTTTCAAAATATAGGGGGGAAAATACAGGATAAGAAAGGATCTTGTTGACATAAAGCCACAATCCAGGAAGCTCAGCATCAGATGGAATAGTAATAATAATTTTAAAAAAGATAACAGGAAATTATCTAAGAAATCATGAGGAAAATTTCCCAGAGCTAAAGGAAGACATGAATATTCACAGTGGAAAGTCTGAGCAGTGCTGAGTAGGATGATACCTAGAGATACAACCTTCTAACCTTTCCGAATTCAAAAGAAAAAAATCCTAAAAAGTTTCCAGCGGGACAAAGATTATTTCTAAAGAAAGAATCAGACTGGCATTGAACTTCTTACCCACAATGCTGGGGCCTGAAGATAAGGGAACAATGCTTTCTAAAGAAAAGGTTGTTTGTTTGTTTGTTTTGAAACAGGGTCTCCCCTGTCACCTGGGGTACAGTGCAGAGCCATTGTCATAGGTTTTGCAACCTCAAACTCCTGGGCTCCAGCCATCTTTCTGCCTTAGCTTCTGAAGAACCTGAGACTACAGGCAGTGCTACCACATCCAGGTTGATATTTCCCTTTCCTTTCTTTCTTTCTTTTTTTTTTTTTATTGAGACAAAGTCTCACTTTGTACCCTCTGGAGAGTGCTGTAGCATCATAGCTCACAACAACCTCAAACTCTTGGGCTCTAGCGATTCTCTTGCCTCAGGCTTCCTAGTAGCTGGGACTACAGGCACCCGCCACAATGCCTGGCTATTAATTTTTATATGTGATAATAGTAGTTATGTAAAACAGAAGAGATGCATGCTAAAGTAGTTACTAACGAAATGATATGATGTCTAGAATTTACTCCAAAATAGCAGGAAAAATGGCCTCAGGCATGGATGAAACAAGATTGATCACGGGTTGATTTTTAAAGTCTAACAATGGGTGGTACATGAGGAATTATTATACCATTATACCAGTTTTGCGTAATACAATTTAAAGAAACAGACAGACGTCTGCATAAGCATATTATTTAGATATATAGAGCTAAACAAGAGATCAAACAGCTAACAGGATAAAAACATGTACGCTCTTGAGAACAGGATGGGGGGATTAAAAAGGGGTGGGGCAGAGGACAGCTGGTTTTTATTTTAAGTGTTTAATGATATTTGGCCTTAAAAAGGACTAAGCAAAACTATGTGCATGTGCCATTCTAAAAAAACAAAATTAATTAAAAAAAAAATGAAAGTGACCATTAAAAAAAGTAAATGGAGGCTCAGCACCTGTGGCTCAAGTGGCTAAGGCACCAGCCACATACACCTGAGTTGGCGGGTTCAAATCCAGCCTAGGCCCACCAAGCATCAATGATGGCTGCAACCAAAAAATAGCCAGGCGTTGTGGCGGGCGCCTGTGGTCCCAGCTACTTGGGAGGCTGAGGCAGGAGACTCACT
>NW_003852418.1:6888398-6894711 GCF_000181295.1 Otolemur garnettii | reverse complement strand
GGCGGGTCCGGGCTGGGGATTCGAACCCGCCACCTTAGGTGTACGTGGCTGGCGCCTTAGCCAGTTGAGCTATAGGCGCCGAGCCTACATAAATTTTGTTATCTACTTTATGAAACAGGAAAGAAAGGACTGTCCTTACTTGACAAATGAAGAAAACAAAGCTAAGAAAAGTTAGGAAACCTGCCCAAAAATCTAGGCTTCCTGATCCTTAATCCAGTCTTCTTTCTACCATTTCTTACCATCTGTCCCTTCAACAACAAAATGTCAAATTATTCATAACCTCCTCATGGGCATTTGACATCAGAGTCACTGTAAATGAATGCAACTGAAGCAGAAATTAAAAAAAAAAAAAAGAAGACAGAGAGAGAGAGAGAGGAAGAGACTTATTTTTTCCAAAGGAAATATAGTAATAAACCATGGAATGTCCTCAGTTGCTCTAATGTCAGCATTTTGCTCGAGCCCTCAAAGGGACTCTTGAAATGTCAGCAGCTGGCCTGCCTGGCATACCCAGACCAGCTGCTGGCATAGGCAGCTCACAGTAGTTCTGACAACAAGTGCCACTCTTCTAGGCTCCAAAGAAAGAAACGAGCCAGGCATGTTTCTGCTCTGTAAAGAGAATGCCTGTGCCTCCTAAATCTCCTTCGGTCAACAGCTATGTCGCCCTAGAGCTTTTTAATAGTTGCCAGGAATCTTAGATCAGTGCTACTCTAGAGCAGAGGCGAGTGTATAAATCTGTACTTGAGACTGTGTAGGGGTGGGAGCCAAAAATGGCATAACTAAAGCGGGTGAGTATCTGTCCCTTGGTCATCTCAAGTCCTAGGTGGCTGATCATTCTGCCCAGCAGAGAGGCAGCCCAAGATTAGAGCACCAGAGCCTTCAGCCTGGTGTTGAGATGCTGCTCTCCAGCCTTTTCTGGCATCTGAATGAATAATGGCCAAGCAGCAGTTAGGGGGGAAGAGGCTGTTTACTTGAGTTCGAACTATTTATAGCACCAGCAATCTGCACATATTTGGATGACAAATCTCTGGGCTTCAAGTAAGCGGTGCTTTGCTCCTGGACAATTTCACCAAACACATTCCCTCCCCACGCCACCCCCGGACCCCCTCGCTAACACATGTTGCCCTCAGGATGTTTTATTTAAGTTGCCGAATTTTAAAAGATTATAAAAAGAAATCACATTTTAAGAACAAGAGACTTTTAATCCATTTATCTACAAGTTTGAACTACATACTATTTTCTTTAGGCTTGAGTCAAAAATTAAATTCTAATATATGTATATTCTATAAAAATACACAACTATCTCATAAATGAACAAAACAGTACCTAAACGATACCTGTAATCTATTTACTGTACTATTGTAATGATTGTGAGCCCTGCCCAAGACCTTCATAGAGAATGTTTCTTACGGTAAGCAAATTGTGATTAAAGACTTTCAGAACAGATCCACAAACAATATGTAATCATATATACATTCCAAGCAAAGAGGTCTTGTTAGCCACCGATTCTGCGGCAGAAGGAGTCACAGTGCAGCGTTCACCTCTGCCCCCTGCATGCCATATAGGAGAAGGGCTTAACTGCCACAAAAAGATGTGCAGGGCCTTCTGCACAGTTCTAACTCATAGAAGTCATTACAGGCCTGATAACCAACTTGTTTGGAAAAAGCAGCCTATCTCTGTAAGTTGCCTTGTTTTTATAACAAAAGCAATGCTGATCCCTATCTCCCCCTCGCCAGGCATTGCCTAATTCTGAAGAGGGAAATGTATGTTGGTAGTTTCTAGTCCTACCATACAATGCAAGCAAGACCTGGGGTAAAGAAAAACTCCAGTAAGTGAAGAGACAGGTTTAAACTTTGCAGTGTAGTGGGTGATGGAGGGCAATGAATTTAGGTAGAGAAAACAGATGAAATTCCCCAAAGGGACTGACTTGGTTTTTTACCTTTCTCCCCTGCAAATGAAGCTCAATTAAAAGACAAAGGGAAAGGTCCTTAAGACAATCTTTTGACAATCCTGCTTTTTTTTTTTTTTTTTTTGAGATGGAGTCTCACTTTGTCACGCTGGGTAGAGTGCTATGCTGTCATAGATCACAGCAACCTCAAATAAGCGATTGTCTTGCCTTAGCCTCCCAAGTAGCTGGGAGGCGCTTGCTACAACGCCCAGCTATTTTTTGAGACAGGGCCTCCTCCTTGCTCAGGCTGATCTCGAACCTGTGAGCTCAGGCAATCCACCCACCTCGGCCTCCCAAGTGCTGGGATTACAGGTGTGAGCCACCATGCCTGGCCAACAACTCCATTTTTTAACATTAGGAAAAGAGTTCTGGTAATGGTAAAGGAAAGAGGCATGTTTATACATAGGGAGGAATGTAAATTATTTGTCGCCACCACATAAATGATCAGGTGAGATAAGGATGACAGTACAAGCTGCAAGAGGTGAAGCTAACCATAGGTGCAGGGTAGTCCCGAACACTTCTCGCAGAGTTCTTTTATTGAGAAGATACATAATGGGCAGAAAGATTACTGATGAGTTCTGAAATTGGTGACTGTTATACCAGACATGATGTTCAATCCCCTATAATTATTTCCATTTTTTTAGATCAGTTTGTCAATACTATATTGACCCAAAAAAACTGAAAACTTTTTTTTTAAACTTGCTTAACTTTATTGGAATTACCTTAGCTGATTACAGAATGGGGTCACAATCATTATGGGACCATATACATTTTAAACCAAAGGTGATTCTTCTCCAAGACAGGACATGTGGGGCAGGGGGGCAGAAGTTTACATAAGCCAGGCCACTCTTCACAGGCCCTAGGCACCGAACCCCAACAGATGGGCTGGCCTGAAGCTGGCAGCGCCACTTCAAAAATTTTTAATGCATGTAATCTTTGATCCCATGATTCTATTTCTAGAAATTTTGGAAAGTAAAAATATCCTTGTCATTCAGACCTTAGCTAAGAGGTCACTTCTTCAGAAGGACCTTCCCCAACCCACCCAAACTGAGATAACTATCTTTCTCCCTGTCAATCACTTTCTCTTCACCGTCTGCACAGCACCACTACTTTTCTTCTTCATTTGTTTACTGCTTGTCTTTCGCTGCTACCTCCTCCCATCCCACCTTAAAATGTCAGCTCAGTAAGAGGAGGGACCTAGCCTGTCTTGTACACCACTCTTCCTACATGCTGGATACTAGCAGCATCATCTCGCGTAATCCTCATGGTCATGAGAGATTTCTGTTATCCCATTTTAGAGAGAGGCAAACTGAGGCACAGTTTAATTTTCATGAGTGGCAGCTGGAATCCGAACTAGTGTCTATGACCACAAAGCCCACGCTTTTAACTACCTCTCTCAAAATGAACCAAAAATTTAAATATGTATACATTTTAAACTAAGCAATTCTAGTTATAGAAATTTATTATGTGGAGAAATCAAACATAGTTTGATATATTTTATTTATTGTACATTGCTTATAATAGCAAAAATCAGAAACATGTTCAGTCAAGTCACAAAATACCAAATACTGAAAATATCTTTTTTCTTTTAGACAGAGCCTCAAGCTATCCCCCTGGGTAGATTTGCCATGGCATCATAGCTCACAGCAACCTCCAACTCCTGGGCTCAAGCGAGTCTCCCGCCTCAGCCTCCCAAGTAGCTGGGACCACAGGTGCCCGCCACAATGCCTGGCCACTTTTTTTTGGTTGCAGCCATCACTGTTGTTTGGCGGGCCCAGGCTAGGGATTCAAACCCGCCACCCTAGGTGTATGTGGCTGGCGCCCCAGCCGCTTGAGCCACAGGCGCTGAGCCAAAAATATCTTTAAGCAAGTCACCAGTCAGCCATTGCTTCAAGTTTATTTTTGGTAAACAAGGCCCCCCATCTCAGACTGCATGAGGAGATAATCAGACAATGCACAGTACATGGCTCATAGTCAATGTTTTGTTGTTGTTGCTACATACATTTAAATTTCTAAAAGAATATGCAATTCTCCTTTTTTTGTTTTACATAAGAAGAAGATCTTTTTTTTTTTGGAGACAGAGCCTCAAGCTGTCTCCCTGGGTAGAGTGCTGTGGCCTCACAGCTCACAGCAACCTCCAACTCCTGGGCTCAAGCGAGTCTCCTGCCTCTGCCTCCCAAGTAGCTGGGACCACAGGCGCCTGCCACAACGCCTGGCTATTTTTTGGTTGCAGCCATCATTGCTGTTTGGTGGGCCCAGGCTGGATTCGAACCCGCCACCTTAGGTGTATGTGGCTGGTGCCTTAGCCACTTAAGCCACAGGCGCCAAGCCAAGAACAAGATCTTCAATGAGGTTATATAGTTCCTGTCCTATTATAAGGGCTGTATTTGCAGTAAAGTAAAGGACAGTCTTTTTTTTTTAATTCCAGAGTAATATTAGGGTACATAGAATTAGGTTACACTTTTTGCAGAAAGGAGATTTTTTTTTTTGCTTAATAAAAATATAGACCTAGGCTTAGTGCCCATAGCTCAGTGGTTAGCATGCCAGCCACATACACTGAGGCTGGCAGGTTTGAACCCAGCCCGGGCCTGCCAAACAACAATGACTACAACAATAATGACAACAAAATAGCCGGGCATTATGGCGGGCACCTGTAGTCCCAGCTACTTAGGAGGCTGAGGCAAAAGAATCGCTTAAGCCCAAGAGTTTGAGGTTGCTGTGAGCTGTGATGCCACAACACTCTATTGAGAGTGACATAGTAAGACTCTGTCTAAAATATATATAGAGAGAGAGAGCGAGAGACCTAAAGAATTTACTAAGATTGCTTCAGGAAATGAGATATCAAAACATATATACACATACAAAATGGAAAACAAAAAGATCTTTATAATCATATATGCTTTCTAGTCTAGAGAAGGGTCTCTTGCCAAGCAATGGCCCTTTTGATTGCCGATCTCCTTTTTTGGGTTCAGCAATGCAAAAAATAACAAAAGCTGGGTGTTGCTAAATAGTTCTGCACAATACAGAGAGAAGAACTGAAGTCTGTGAGCTATGAATGGAAGGGGAGGAGCAAGGAGCCAGGAAGATGGCAGAAGACTGGATTTTCCGCTGACTTCTTCCTGGGACACCCAAATCGTGAGCAAAGCCAATAACACTTACAAATGTATTTTGTGAATGTATTTTTGTTTGTTTGTTTTTTGTTTTTTTGAGACAGAGTCTTGCTCTGCCACCCTGGGTAGAGTGCCTTGGTGTCATCATAGCTCACTGCAACTTCAACCTTCTGGGCTCAAGGGATCCTCCTGCTTCAGCTTCCTGAGTGGCTGGAACTAGAGGTACATGCCACATAGCTAATTTTTCTATTCTTAGTAGAGACAAGGTTTGACTCTTAGGCTGGTCTTGAACTCTTGAGCACAAGCAATCCTCCCACCTCGCCCTCGCAGAGTGCTGGGATTACAGACATGAGCCACCACGCCTGAGTCACTGTGCCAGGGTATGTTCTTTGTTCTTGATAAGAGCCAAGGGACAAAGTTTCAATTCTGGGTGGATAAGAAAAAAAGAGGCAGAGATAACCAGGAGAGCATATACCATACCTTTACCCCCAAGGAATCTACAGACTCTGGGGAAACTTTGGACTTTTACATGGGATGAAACAGAGTCAAGCTGATCTGATCCAGATCTTAAAATTCTGAGCTATCTGGGTCATATATTATTTACCAAGTAGGATCAAAGAACAAAGTGATATATATATATGAAAAATTAAGTTGCCTGGACTATTCCACACTACCAAAAAGCTTTTCATAATTTGTGCAGTGATTTCTACTTACTTTAGGCACATATATTCCTTTAAGAATCTCTGTGAAGGGGCAGTGCCTGTGGCTCAGTAAGTAGGGCCCTGGCCCCATATACCAAGGGTGGCAGGTTCAAACCTGGCCCCGACCAAACTGCAACAAAAAAAAATAGCCAGGTGTTGTGGTGAGCGCCTGTAGTCCCAGCTACTCAGTAGGCTGAGGCAAGAGAATCACCTAAGCCCAGGATCTGGAAGTTGCTATGAGCTATGACACCATAGCACTCTACCGAGGGTGATAATATGAAACTCTGTCTCTCTCGAAAAAAAAAAAAGAAGGTCTGTGAAGGCTAAAATCTCTGCAGAAAATGTATATCTTCAAATGTATGTAATTTCAGGGGGGTTGTGGCACTCCTAAAGGCCTTCTCTGGACACATTACAGTTCCACAGACCAAGTTCAGGAAGAAAGCTCTAAAGAAACTACCAACATGGCTTGGCGCCTGTGGCTCAAGTGGCTAAGGCGCCAGCCACATACACCTAAGGTGGCAGGTTCGAATCCAGCCCGGGCCCATCAAAACAACAAT
>NW_003852418.1:6884295-6887508 GCF_000181295.1 Otolemur garnettii | reverse complement strand
AAAAAAAAAAAAAATAACAAAACACAGCCCTTGTCTTTAACAAACAGTAACCATGGATTTTTTTTTTAATGCCACTTTTAAGAAAAAGTAATTAGCAAACCAAAAGATTTTTCTAAAAAATCTTCCAAAAGATCTCATCTGTGCCATGAGAAGTCCACAGCCTACATGGCTCGTCTGTATGGTTAGATCAGCAAATGTTTATTGAGCTCTTGAGTAATAATAATTTCTGATATCTGCATTGCATGGAGACTTCCGCATAGATTGTCTTATTAAGCCTTGATGTCAAAATCAGAATACGGACCCATCTACCTTTTCCTTAACTCACAGAGAAGTGGTAGTAAAGACAGAAACAGGATGGTCAGAAGAGATGGCAGCCAGGGGGAACAGAGTGGAGAGAGTGACAGAGGTGTGGTACCGAAATCAGGTGGACTCGAGGTAAAATCCCGGCTCCCTCCCCTACTTACTAAATCACTTAACCTCTCTGATCTCTGGCAGCTCATTTGTAAAATGAAGACAATAATATCTCAATTGCATATAGAAAGATGGAGGGAAGAAAAGAGGTAGAGTGATGCGGAGGAGTGTTAATTTCTTCATCTTTCCGAGGTGAGACAGGAGATAAAAAAGTGAGTGGATCAGGATTGCCATTTCCAGCCAATATGATGAACCAACTATTCCTGAACCCTCCTCCCACAAACAGCTAAAATGATGAATATTATCATCCTTGCAAATATGCCAAATGCATGGAAGAGCTTAAAAGAAAGCAGGGAAAGTTTCCTGAGGCCAAATGAGAAACACAAATCCAGCAAGAAAAGCAGAAAAGGCCTTAAAAGTATTTGCAATTCTAATAATACTGAGCTACTTCTCACCGTAACTGCCCAAAAGACAAAAAAGCACATGTTTATGTATTTTTGACTTACAGTTTTTGTAGGTAATCATCACAACTACCAAAAAAACAAAACAAAACAAAACAAAACAAAAAAACATTAAAGTAAAACGTAAGTGGCTTTCAGGAGAAGACCTGTCTAGGGCAAGTGGAAATGTTTTTCAAACTTTTTCCCTCTATATCTTTCTGTTCTATCTGAATGTTTACCGTTGTGTATGTGTTTTACTTTTAAAAGTTTTGTTAAATTGGCAAAGGAAGGAAAGCTAGTGGTATTCTGCTATCACCATTCACAATAAAAAGCAATGGAATGACTAATGTAAACATACATTTCAGAAGAAAGAAAATTTAGTCTTACAAGGATGAGTGGAGTAGGCATTCTGCTTTACATCTGCCTCACCTCAGATGTCTCTTTAATGATAATACCCAGTGTTGTGGAGATACGGGAAAATGCGAGTGAGAATGGAAACTCTCTAACATCCCTAAAGTGCAATTTGATAATACATACCGAAATCCTTAAAAAGGCAGATCCACAGGGGTACATGGTAACTCTCTGTACTTTCTGCTCAATTTTGCTGTGAACCTAAAACTGCTCTAACAAATAAAATTTTTTAATTTAAAAAATGAGCATGCCCTTTGATTTAGTTCTTTCACTTCTAAGAATTCATCCACAAAAAAATCACTATGGATATGTATGTGGATGTGTGTATAAATATTTGACTCAAAGTTGTTTGCTTAAATGAAAAAATAGGAAACCTTTTAAGTACTAGAAAAACACATGGTCCATTTTATAACCTCACAATGTGGAAAACTTTTCTAAGTATAATGATATAAAATCCAAAAGTCAGTAAAGAAAATATTGATAACTTTGACTACATACAAGTAAAACTATTCTGCATAGAAAAACGCATGATTAGTAAAGTAAAAATCAAATACAAAACTAAGAAAAATTGTATTTCCTATCAATAAATAGCCTATTTCCATGGCTGGGTGTGGGGGCTCATGTTTGTAATCTTAGCACTTTAAGAGACTTAGGTGGGATGATCACTTGAGGCTGGGAGTTTAATACCAGCCTGGACAACACAGAAAAACCCTATCACTACAAAAAATAAAAATAATAACCTTTTTCTTTTCTTTTTTAATCTCAGGGATTCTGTAGGTCAGAAATTTAGAACAGGCACAATAAGGATGGTTTGCCTCTGTTGTAATATTGTCTGAGCCCCCAGCTAGGAAAACTTGAATGGGGGCTTAGAATCAAGCCCTTGGATTATTGATCTTTGTCTTATCAGTTTCTAAAAGTTCTTTGTTAAGAAAATAGGCTATTTTTTTCCTTTTTTTTTTTTTGAGACAGTGTCTTACTTTGTTGCCCTCGGTAGAGTGCCCTGGCATCATAGCTCATAGCAACCTCAAACTCTTGGACTCAAGTGATTCTCTTGCCTCTGCCTCCCAAGTAGCTGGGACTACAGGTGCCTGCCGCAATGCCCAGCACTTTTAGAGATAGGGTTCTCATTCTTGCTCTGTTTGGTCTTAAGCCTGTGAACTCAGGCAATCCACCCACCTTGGCCTCCCAGAGTGCTAGGATTACAGGCATGAGCTACTATGCTTGGCCTTTTCATTTTCTTTTTAGAGACAGGGTCTTACTCTGTTGCCCAGACTAGAGTGCAGTGGTACAATCATACCTCACTGGAGCTCGAACTTCTGGGCTCAGGCAATCCTCCTGCACCTCATCCTCCAGAGCAGTGGCAACTATAGGTGTGTACCACCATGCCCAGCACCACTAGTAGTACTGCAACTACTATTACTAACATGATAACGAGATGACAATTCAAATATAAAACTCTCTGCATTAGAATGGAACTCAATGGCTCAGTGCCTGTGGCTCAAGTGGCTAAGGTGCCTGCCACATACAGCTAAAGTGGTGGGTTCAAATCCAGCCCGGGCCGCCAAACAACAATGATGGCTGCAACCAAAAAAAATAGCCAGGCGTTGTGGTGGGTGCCTGTGGTCCCAGCTACTTGGGAGGTGGAGCTAGGAGACTCGCTTGAGCCCAGGAGTTGGTGGTTGCTGTGAGCTGGGATGCCACAGCACTCTACCCAGGCGGACAGCTTGAGGCTCTGTCTCAAAAAAAAAATAGGATTCAAGTATATATAATTAGACTACCTTTCAGAAACACATCTACATTATAGAAAGAGGTAGCATAAAGTACATATTCGTTCTCTCTTTTAAGAAATATTGTGGGCTCAGCGCCTGTGGCTCAAGCGGCTAAGGCGCCAGCCACATACACCTAAGGCGGTGGGTTCGAATCCCCAGCCCGGGCCTGCCAAACAACAATG
>NW_003852418.1:6874140-6883162 GCF_000181295.1 Otolemur garnettii | reverse complement strand
AAAAAAAAAAAAAATACCAGGCACAATAAACAAAATAATCTATAGACACACACTAAATGGGTGGGAGTACTAGGATGAAAAACCTTTTTAGAGTATGAGCAGGATGTTTTTCAGATGAAATCTGTAAGTATTTTACTGAAGAACTGTGGGTGAGCTTCAATCATGTGGGCCTAAGCTACTCTATAATTTAACTAAAACCAAAAGGACGGTAGCTCTGAATTTAGATACAGAAAGATAGAAGGCATTTTGGATACGAAAACGATTTAGCCTAAGGCTAACGTGTACAAAAACATTCATAAACTTACACAGAACCTATAGTGTTTGGCAAGCTTTGGAGTAATAAACACAAACTCTAGTGAGAAATGAACTTTCTGTAAATGTATCTGTGTTTTGGCAGCAAAATGTTAAGCCTTATTCTTTACAGTTTTGTAAAAGGAAAAAAAGAAACAGAACAGACCTGGATTTCTCAATACATTTTTATGTTTGCTTTTTTTTTTCCCCCTGCTTGTTTGTTTTTAACTGAAGTTAAAACATTTCTTAAATTTCCAACACTGAGAATGAATCTATCAATAGTATCTTTTCTTTCTTTCTTTAAGAATAACAGTACCAATAAAAATAGTACAGTAAGATGTTAAATGATTTCTGGCACCCTATCAAAAATCCAGATACCAAAATAGAACACTTAATGATACTAAGCTTCAATAAATCCATAAAACCCAGAATTGTAACAAAATTTTTAATACCCCACTCTTAGAAAAGGAAAAATATCATGGGTACTGACTGTAGAACAAAAATAAATAAATAAGGTGATTACTTTCCTGTGTTTTATAAGTTAATTTGGGAGAAATCCTGTCTCTATACCCTCTTCTCCCTGCCCCCTCACTGTCAGGAAGTTTTCTTCAAAATGCAGGCAGCCTGGGAATCCTTCCAGGGAGATCTTGAAAAAACACAGGCTACTGTGCTTTGTGTAGACACTTTGGATCCTACAGAGGACTTAAGGGTTTGTCCTCTGCTAAAAACATCTCAGGAAAACCAAGATTCTGGTTTGTTCCCAAGTTAGGAGTTCCTGCCCACCAGCAAACCACTGCCCACTCCAACCTCGTCCCCATTGGTACTTGCCACCCCCCATTCCCTCATCCCCTGACCCCATCCAAGTTCTTAGCTAGCAGCTGGCATCAAGTCTGTGTTCTTTTCAAATCCACCCCTCCCCTTGCTCTTAGTATCAGGTTAAAAGTACCTACTCATAATGGGGTGTTGACCTGGGCCTATGCATTCGTTATAAGCATTTGACCATATGTGAAATTTGGGTTAAATTATTTTTAACTAATAAATCGGTCTACAATAATCTAGGCTAGTTAGCTTCTCCGCATTTAACTTTTTTTTTTTTGAGACAGTCTCATTCCATCACCCACAGTAGAGTGCTGTAGTGTCACAGCTCACAGCAATCTCCAATTCCTGGGCCGAGGCAATTCTCCTGCCTAAACCTCCTGAGGAGCTGGGACTACAGGCACCAGGTGCTCACCAGAATGCCTGGCTATTTTTGTTTGTTTGTTTTGCAGTTTGGCCAGGGCTGGGTTCAAACCCACCACCTTCGGTATATGGGGCCAGTGCCCTACACACTGAGCCACAGGCGCCACCCTTTTTTTTTTTTTTTTTTAGACACAAGAGTCTTACTTTGTCACCCTCAGTAGAGTGCTGTAGTGTCACAGCTCACAGCAACCTCCAGGTCCTGGGCTTAGGCAATTCTCTTGCCTCATCCTCCAGAGTAGCTGGGACCACAGGTGCCCACCACAACACCTGGCTATTTTTTGTTGCAGTTTGGCTGGGGCCAGGTTCAAACCCACCACCCACGGTATATGGGGCCAGTACCCACAGGCACTGCCCTCACCCAGCTATTTTTAAAGCTCTGGCTCAGCCTGGTCTCGAACCTGTGAACTCAGGCAATCTACCTGCCTGGGCCTGCCAGAGTGCTAGGATTACAGGCATGAGTCACTGTGCCCGGCCCTCCACATTTGTCTTGTGCCAAATTTCCCCTCATTGTCCTTCAGTCACTTCTTTCAGTTCCTCCAAGAGCAAGCTTTTCCCCTCACCTCAAGATCTTCCCATTTGTAGCTCTTTTGGCCTGGAAATTCTTCAGCCATTCCACCCTACCCTAACCTCTTCCTGCCGGTTAAGTCCTACTCACTCCACCAGTCTCAGCTTGGGTGCCTTTTCTTCCAGAAGCATTCCTTCCTACTTTTGCCCTTGTGCACGAGTGCATGGCCACATGTGCAGGCCAAGACACCTCTGTGCTGGGTGTTCCTTAGCATTTACTACAAACAAGTACGAGATTATAAGGTCTATGATAGCAGGTACCACGTTTCTACTATTCCCTGTTGCAACCCTATTCACTGCGGATCAGTAAATATTCATTTAATGAGTGTCAAATGAAGGCATCAGTGGCTCAGTGGGCAGGGCGCCAGCCCCATATACCGAGGGTGGCAGGTTCAAACCCAGCCTTGGCCAAACTGCAACAAAAAAAATAGCCGGGTGTTATGGCGGGTGCCTGCTTCCTTCCCCTCTTTGGAGGCTGAGGCAAGGGAATCGCCTAAGCCCAGGAGTTGGAGGTTGCTGTGAGCTGTGTGATGCTGCCACGGCACTCTACCAAGGGTGATAAAGTGAGATTCTGTCTCTACAAAAACAAAGAAAGAAGGCATAAGTCATTCTGATCTATAAACCTCCTTTCCCCGTTTTGCTGACTCTAATTTGCTGTCTGAATTCTGTGTCTATCATCTCAAATCCATCTGTGAAAGCATCATAGCTCTGACTTTAATTGTGCTTGGGTTTCCAATATTGCAGAACAGGAAATCTTCCAGGTTCAACAGAAATTTAAGGCGACAATTTTCAACGAGCAAAATGTATTTACTCTTAATACGTACACGGTTCAGGCACTTGTCTAACCTCTCAGCCAACAGAACTGATTTGACTAGACAAGAGTTTACGTGAGATGTTTGGCTACATGGTATAGGTCACACTAGCCACTCCAAGGCAGCATAAGCTTTAGCATTTCCTGAGATGGCATTAATGACATGACACCTTCAAGCTCAAAGTCAAAAAAAATAGTAAGCCGAATGAATTCCCTAAAAATTTTTCCCCTTGAAGGTTGTTATGAGGCGGTGGGAAGGAAAATGAGAAGGATGAGTCAGTGTGAGTCAGTGTTAAGAAAAAAGCTCTGCTTCTGGTAAACAGTTTGCTCTTTTACTGACAGGATTAGGATTACTCGACTCCCACTTCTAAAAATACACAAATAACAGGTGGTATATATTATATAAGTAGTTCCAAAACATAGACTCAGATCATTGACTCTAAAAAGGGAACAGTTAATCAGCAATGGGCCAGACCTTCCCCAGAGCCTGTTTCTTCTTGGAGAAGTCCCAAGAATAAGTAAGCATTTCCCTCAAGACAAATAAGAGATCCGAAATGTTCCTACTGCTCGCTCAAGTGACCTAAAGAATGACAGCCTCCCGTACAAAAACTACCACTTCATGAGCACTTACTGTTTGCCAATAACTCGGCCAGGTACTTCGCATTATTCATCTTTAAACTGTAACAGGCTAGGCATGATGGCTCATGCCTATAATCCCAACTCTGTGGGAGGCCAAGGCAGGAATATGGTTGGAGGTCAGGAGTTCAAGACTTGCCTAGGCAAAATAGCAAGACCCCATCACCACAAAAAATAAAAAAATTCGCCAAACATGGCAACACGTGCCTGTAGTCCTAGCTCCTCAAGAGGCTAAGGCAAGAGGATCATTTCAGCCAGAAATTTGAGGTTACAGCGAGCCAAGATCATGCTATTCTAGCCTGGGCAAGAGAGTGCGGCCTTATCTAAAAAAATTTTTTTTAATTAAAAAAAAACTTTATAACAGTCCTGTAAAATGGGTATTATCAACATTTTATAGATAAGGAACCTAGATCACAGAGGTTAAGTGACTTATCCAAAGTTGCCTGGTAATAGCACCAGGATTTAAATTCAGATCTGAATTGGAAGTACTTGCCTGTTTCCTTTTATTCCAAATCGAATTCAGACATATAGATGAGTAACCCCATTCAAGGCAACGTACCAGACACTACAGAGGACACAAAGAAAGATGAGGACTCTCCAATTCTCAAGAAAGTAAAATAAGAAGCATTGTATGTCTAGGCGAGAGAGTCTATTCTCTATTTCCAGGATCCTAAACTAAGGCCTGTCACATAGGAGTTGCCCAGGAAATTATTACTGAAATATATGTAGAAATTAAGGGAAACGCACAATCAAATGTAACACAAGGCAGTGTGCAGTTCACATGATGAGAGAGAATGTGTTAGATTATATCATGATGCCGCGCTCTGAGGAAGATTCATGAACAATATGGCATTTGAGATAAGTCTGACAAAGGAACTTAGGAAACAGTAAAAATGAAAGAGATCAGTAGAGGAGTAGAGTTAGGATAAACCCTTTAGTACCTCTAGCAAAACGGGGAGAAATAAGCTGGAAAAAACAGATTTGATGTTGCGTAGCCCCTGAGTCTGCTGTAAGTCCCTTTATATGGAAAAGCATCAGACCTACAAATATTTCCTACTTGATTCAGAGGGGAGGCACGTTAAATCAAGACTTGCCATATGACCTTTTGGAATGAAGTGGTGGTAGTGGTAGGGTAGAACTGAATAAACGAACGTTCAGATACAAACCTAGAACATACGTGCTTGTATTATAGAACAAAAAGGAGCATTACAGATAAGTTCTACCACCTTTGCTCCCAAAACACTGAGGCATTAGAAGAGTTCTGTGAGCACAGATTTTCTTTTAATTTAACCTACAGCTCCTTCATTAGGGGACTAATCGAGTCAGTAACACTCGACAGGTACAATCTGCTGGAGGGCTTTCTGGAGATGTGGGAGGAGGGGAAGACACTTTTGGTTGTCCCGATATTTGACAGCCACCTCACTCAAGCGGGCAATTAGTAGGTGGAGACTGGGCTATCCCCATGCTTTCTTTTGTAGTTAGGGGAGACTTAGCGTGTCCACAACACAATGTACTTTCAAATAGTTCAGCAAATCACTGAAGTACACAAACATGCAAAGCATATGTAGCAAAATGTTAACAACTGTTTGATCCAGGTGTCTGATACGGATGATTGTTATATTTTTTTAATTTTCTGTAGGTTTAAAATTTTCATAATAAAGAGCTGGAGGGGAAAATCCATCTGGCCCTCACTAAATGAGAGGCCATAACAGCCTCTCATTTAGAGATTAAGAGCACTCTAGAACTCTGTGACTATAGGCAAGTTACTTCCTTCTCTTTGCCTCAGTTTCTCTATCTGTAACAGGAGGATAATAATAGTTACCACTCTTCACAGAACTGTGCGAAGGAATTAAATGAGTTAATAAGTAAAAGCTGCTTAGAACACAGCCTGGCACAGAGAAGGCATTGCTGGAGTCATAGTTATTATCATCATATCTCAGTCAATAGTCACCCACACACACACCTGCCCATTTCTCTACCCTGAGTTACTGCACAAGCCAGAAGTTGGAAATTCTTGACCAAGAGTCATTTTCACACCATTTCCTTCCAATCAGATCCTTTCCTTCAGTGTGTATTTTTCCCTCACACATCTCCTGACCTTATTCCTTCCCCCCTCACACTCATTCTTATTCATCCTTCGAAACTCTGGCCAAGCACCAGCTCCTTCATGAGCCTTACTAGACTCAGCCATCACTTGGCTGTACGGCTCTGGAGTCCCTCTAGAAACTGAACATCAGACTGCCTTACAGTGTCAATTACCCTTCAATCTGCAGGTATCTTTCTAGACAGACTTTAAACTCTTAAAGACAAGGGCTGTGTCTTTCTTTGCTATACATTTTCAAGGGCTTCTCATAGGCTGCTGCAGAAGGTGCATGATGAAATCTTTCTTTGATCCTGGTTGCTACATTTACTTTCTGATGAACTTGCCCCTGTTTTTAACACTGCCTCAAATAAAACTTGATCCAAAGGCTTTGCCCCAAATAATACACTTTGCTTGCAAACATCTTCTGTGCTAACATAAAGTGGAGGGTGGTCCAGAAGAACTCTAAGCCACATGTGCTATGCTGCATGACAGTCAGAGGCCAGGGCACACTTAAATACTGACCTGGGCGCCACATGGGCCTCTTCCTGAATATACACAAAGCCCAGCAGGTCCTGTGTCTTCCTTTCCTTTCCAGCAAACCCATCATCCTGCCTGAATTCCCTACTGGGAGGACCAATGTAATGTGATTCATGGGTGGTATTCTGAAGGTGCCAGGACCAGGGTCCTTTTCCTGAAATGTTCTCAAAAGGAAAAGTGTACATATAGCAGGCAAAGCAAGGAAAATGAATGCATCCTTCCAGACCGGGACTTTGGTTCCAGCACCAAAGTAGAATTCCAGAGCTAAGCATACCAGGTTGTTCATGGTGTCCCCTTGTTTACAACCTGCCACTATGCTTAGAATGACATCTATGCTTCTGTCAGTCTTCAAAGCCTGAAGTAATCTTGCTTCTGACTACTGCCATCTGAAATTGTACCTCTCTCACTCTCACTGTCTATCCCCGACCAACCTCGTGGTCCTGTCTTTCCTTTGAACAGGCCAAACTTAACTCACCCTTAGGGCCTTTGTGCCTGTGGCTTCTAGTCATGGTTCTACTAAACTGGCTGTGTGAACACAGATAAGTTACTTAATCACTCTGAAACTCAGTCTCCTCATCCATAAAATCCGTTAATTCATTTATCAGTGAATGAATAATGTACCTACTACATTCCATGTTCTATTCTAGGTGCTGGAGACAAAGCAACAAATAGCACAGACAAAGTTCTCACTCACTTTAACCTCCCCTCTACTGGACAAAAAGCAATTCAACAAAGTGATTTCTGACAGTAACAAATTCTGTGAAAAAAATTAAAGCGAGTAAGGGACAAGTGGATTAAACAGGATGAAGAGGCTAATGTAGAGTGGGGAGGACAGGCTGCCTTGAGGAGGTGACATTTGAGCTGGGACCTAAAGAAGAGACGATGTCAGCAAGTGCGATGCTGGGGAAGAGCATCCCGGGACAAGAGAACCCAGTGCGAGCGCACAGTGCGAACCCCTGGAGGAAGGAACTAGCAGCAGGGCCTCCAAGAAAGAAGGAAGAACCTGGTGAGCAAGAAAACGATGTGGCTGGAGAGACAGGCGGGAGCTGGGTCCCACAGGCTCTGGGGCGCTGTGCCGAGGAGTTTGGATGTTCATCCACGTGCAGTGGACAGTCACAGAAGGGCTTTAAAGCCAGGAGCGACAGGGTCAGATTTATGTTTTTAAAAGATCGCTCTGTGGAGAAATCTGAATAAGATCGGTGGATGATATCAGTATCAACATCCTGGTTGTGATCATGGACTACAGTTCTGCAAGATGTCATTATTAAGGGAAACTGGCTAAAGACTACATAGGATCACTGTACTAAATTTCACTGCTGCATGCGAATCTTACCATTATCTTAAAGTTATATGAGATAATTGCTATGTGGAGAATAGATTATATACACGCATATACAATGTGTGTCTGTGTTTACTGATCTTGCAGTAAGGCAAGAAGGAAACCAAGGAGACTAGCAAAAAGGCTGCTTCCATTGTCTGACAGCTCCCAGGTTGCAGCAGGGTGTGTTTTATGCAGGGTGTGGCACAGCAATTCAAGTCTGGGTGTGGACAGGAGAGTGAGAGAGACCAAAGATGAAGTTTTTACCTTACAACTGGGTATTTAGGTCACACAGAGATCCTCAAAAAGTTCATGTGAAATGTGTATTACGAAAAAACTATGCATGGATTTCAAAAAAATTTTGCAGCAAATTAAACTTGCACTAAGTTGTTATACATATTTGCACAGGATGTGGTTTAAGGCACTAAGAAGGATAAGACATCAGTCTGAAAAGAGTCCCTATCAAGCAATATGAATTCTGTTAAAATTGAAGCAAGAATGAACATCGAATTTATGGTGAAGTGTAGGTGGAAGAATGGTGAAATCATCAATGCTTCACAGAAAGGCTTTATAATGCTCCGAAATCAGCAGTTTACAAACGGATAATTTGTTTTAGGACATGACGATGTTGAGAAGAAGCCTTGCAAACCATCCACATCAATCTGGGAGGAAAAATTAGTCTTCTTTGTGCCCTCATTGAAGAGGAACAACAACCAGCAGAAACAAATGCCAACACCAGAGACTATCTCAACTAGTTAGCCTACGCAATTCTGACTGGAAGGTTAAAATTGAGCTTTCCACTCAATTGGTGGCAAGACCTTTGTGCCCAGATCAGCTGCAGACAAGAGAAGAGCTTTTAATGGAAATTTTAAACAAGTAGGATCAAGATCTTAACGTATTTCTTCAAAGAATTTTAACAGCACATGAAATGTGGCTTTTACCAGTGAGATTCTGAAGACAAAGCACAATCAAAGCAATGGCTACCAAGAGGTGGTCCAGCCAAAGCAGTAGACCACGCGAGAGTAAAGGTCATGGTAACAGATTTGGGGCATGCTCAAGGCATCTTACTTGTTGACCTCCTAGAGGGCCAAAGAATGATAATATCTGTTTATTATGAAAGTGCTTTGGAGAAAGTCAGCCAAACTGTTAGCAAAAAATGCCTGCGAAAGCTTCCCCAGAGTCCTTTTCCACCATGACAATACTGCTCATTCCTTTCATCAAATAAAGGCAAGTTTGCTAGAATTTCAATGGAAAATCATTAGGCATCTACCTTACAGTCCTGATTTGGCTCCTTCTAACTTCTTTTTCTTTCCTAATCTTAAAAAAATCTTTAAAGGGCATCAATTTTTCCTTGGTTAATAATGTAAAAAAAGACAGTATTGACACTGTTAATTCCCAGAGAACCATGGATTCCCCAGTTCTTTAAGAATAGACTGAATAGCTATTTTCACTACTTACAAAAGTATCCTGACCTTGATGAAACTTTTTTTTTTTTTGTGAGACAGAGCCTCAAGCTGTCCCCCTGGGTAGAGTGCCGTGGCAT
>NW_003852418.1:6865111-6874039 GCF_000181295.1 Otolemur garnettii | reverse complement strand
ATTGTTGTTTGGCGGGTCCGGGCTGGGGATTCGAACCCGCCACCTTAAGTGTACGTGGCTGGCACCTTAGCCGGTTGAGCTATAGGCGCCGAGCCGACCTTGATGAAACTTAAGTTGAGAAATAAAGTTTACCTTTTTTATTTTTATTTTACTTATTTTTTTTTTTTTTTTGAGACAGAGTCTCACTATGTTGCCCCCAATAGAGTGCCATGGCGTCATAGCTCACAGTAACCTCAAACTCTTGGGCTTAAGCGATTCTCTTGCCTCAGCCTCCTGAGTAGCTGGGACCACAGGTGGCCACCACAACACCCGGCTATTTTTTTGTTGCAGTTTGGCTGGGGCTGGGTTTGAACCCACCACCCTCAGTATATGGGGCCAGCGCCCTACTCACTAAGCCACAGGCATTACCCAAACAAAGTTGGGTTTTTTGGTTTGCTTGAGACAGAGTTTCACTTTGTTGCCCTGGGTAGAATGCCATACTGTGGCGTTGCAGCTCACAGCAACCTCAAACCCTTGGGCTTACGTGATTCTGTTGCCTCAGCGTCCCAAATAGCTGGGACTATAGGCACCCACCACAATGCCAGGCTATTTTTTGGTTGTGGTTATCATTGTTCTTTGGCGGGCCCAGGCTGGATTCGAACCCGCCAGCCCTAATGTATGTGGCTGGCCCCCTAGCCGCTGAGCTACAGGCGCTGAGCCCTGAGCCCACTACCTTTTGTGTATGTGGCTGGTACCATAACCACTGTGCTACAGGCATCGAGCCTCTATTTTTATTTTTTAATTCCATTTTCCCTCTGATATTTTGAAATTCCTTCCTATCTACCTAAAAATACCTCTGTGAGAATTATTATTATCATTATTATTATTATTTTTTGAGACAGAGTCTATGTTGCCCTTGATAGATTGCCATGGCATCACAGCTCACAGCAACCTCAAACTCTTGGGCTCCATCAATTCTCTTGTCTTAGCCTCCCAAGTAGCCAGGACTACATAGGTGCCTGCGGCAACACCCAGGTATTTTCTGGTTGCAGTTGTCATTGTTGTTTAGCAGGCCTGGGCCGGGCTCGAACCCGCCAGCCTTGGTGCATGTGGCTGGCACCCTACTCACTGAGCTACGGGCACTGAGCCCCTCTATGAGAATTAATAAGCTAAAGCATGTAAAAAAACACAACAAAAGGCCAAATACATAGAAGATGTTTAAATGCAAGAATAATATTGGTCCTAAGGATGGACGGAGAAGCTAAAAAACTAAGGTACACAGATACTAGATAAAATTCCCAATTCCTTCAGAAGTTACTAGTTCCAAATTTCATCTCTAAATGATTAACAGGGAATATCAACGAGTATATTTAGATGCCCTTCCGACTTTTCACTCAAAAAGACATAATATGCATCAGGGAAAAGTAAAAGGTTCCTATAATTACACAAACTTCTCAAATGGAAATTTAAATCAGAGGTGACACATCTTCTAATATAACAATGGCTGGATGACTACTAGAGATGGTTTGGTCCAGATACTTTGCAAAACAGTTACCAAAATACACGGAAATCCCAAGAAAAAGAATCGGTAAAAAAGACTATATAATAAAGTACTTAAATAGAACAGTCCATGGGGGTAAAAAGAAACTAAGAGTTCATAGGTCACTGGGGTCAAAGGGTGGCATTAAGATATTGCTGATTTTGAGATAAAACTGTATCTTGTATTTGTTTGTTTGTTGTTATGTGGGGTCATACAGTAAGGGTTTAATTTGCTGGAATAAAGAAGTTCGTAAAAAGAGGAGATGCTATAAATCACAAATACTAAGGCAGCCAAATTTTTAACATCTGAAACAATCAAAGTCCAACTTTTAAACAGTCAAACCTAAATGGCAAGTGATAGTTTTAAAATTTTCTGAGAATTTAAGTCCAGAGCATGGCCTTTTAGACCAGGGAACCCAGGGACGTGACAGCTGACTGTCCAGTCAAAAACACTGCAGAAAAATATAACCATCAGAGATATTCCATTTCTCTTCCCACAGTTGTAATTCTTATCTCAGACAGACGTGTGTGTATAGTTTGGATGAATGTTCTACATATTTAGAATTCTTTGCAAAACTGAGGAGAATGCAGAGTGTTTAAAGCTTAGCCTTTACTTAAAAGAAAAAAAAAACTGATTTTCTAGAGAAGTTCTGTCTTTGGGAAAGTTGTTAAGTAATCTGTGGATTACAGAGCTGTCTTCAATTAGGAGTTGAGCAAATTGTAAGTCTGGACAAATAAAGATACTGTTTATATTTCAAAGATAGGGAAACAGATTCTGCTACAAAATTTTTCCAGCACTAATCCCCAAGAAACAGCCCCTTAGGAAAACTATTTTTATGCCTTTATCAACTTGGTTGATAAGTATTTCATTCCCAGTGCATATATGGACAAACTATATAAAGTGAAACTGTTTTCAAGCTTTAAAAAACATTTTGCAAATGAAAGCAAAGCTTATTGTGCTTTAATGTTTACTTGCTAGTGTGACAAATGACTGTAGGGTAAATACCGTCAAGTCTCGGAATGAAAAGTCCTTAGAAGGAATTGGCTTGACTGCCACACAAACTCCAGAAGCAAGGTCCCTCCACACACCCGAATACCACTCTGGAAAACTGTGATTAATGTTAATTCATCCAGAACACATTTACATGCATTATTTCACTGCCTCTGTGGTATATGATGCTATTATTCCCATTTTTCAGGAATAATCTGCAGCCCAGCAAGGTTGGTGTTCAAAGTCACTAAGTTAGTAAGTGCCATGGCCACATGCTCAGCTCTCTCAGCTATGCAGTAGTGACATAGCGACAGCAGCAGTACTGAAGTTGTACTCAGCAGGTGCTGGGCATTATTCTTTGCACTTCTATATATCGACTCATATAATCTTTAAGATAACCCTATAAGACAGGTAGACTGGAGGTTCCCGCGCAGTCCGGAGGAGTTTCTGTGGCCGAGTGTGGGCAAAAAAAAAAAAAGACAGGTAGACTGGTTTGTCTTTGGACCATCAGCCTCCTTTTTCTACCCTGCCCACCATACATACCCTGCTTGTCTTCCCACAAAATCAAAATGGGCATGACAAAGTCCTCATGTTCTCTCTACCCTAATCCTAAATCAAAATTTGTCCTCAAATGCAGGTAACTGTTGACACTAGATGATATGTAATGGGTATTTCTTTATGCTACTCTCTCTACCTTTGATTATATTTGAAAATTACCTTATAAACATTTATTAACTTACAATATTTAAGTAACTATATAAACATTTTTTCCTCTAACATGGAATGTGACCTATTGAATAGGCTAGAGCCTGATAATGAATTCAAAAGAAAATGTTACTGAAGATGGCCACTTAGAAGAAAGTGATACTGATTCATTCGCTCATTCCACAAATATAAATTGGACACTTATTACATGTTAGGATACGTAAAAGTCCGATGAGGGACTCCTGTCTTCAAGAAGCTAAGAGTTCAGATACAAAACAAAATGAATATAGAGGTAATTATGAAGTGGCTTGGTGCCTGTAGCACAGTGGTTACCGTGCCAGCCACATATACATCGAGGGTGGTAGGTTCGAGCCCAGCCCGGGCCAGCTAAACACAATGACAACTGCAACAAAAAAATAGCCAGGAGTTGTGGAGGGCACGTATAGACCCAGCTACTTGGGAGGCTGAGGCAAGAGAATCGCTTAAGCTCAAGAGTTCGAGGTTGCTGTGAGCTGTGATGCCATAGTACTCTACAGAGGGTGACATAGTGAGACTTTGTCTCAAAACAAAACCAAAAAAAGAAGTAATTATGAAGGAGGACCATTTATGCGAAATATTATAAAAAAAATTTCAAACACAGTGCTATGTGAATTGGCAAAATTCCTATCAGAACAAATTCCATTATACTGAACTCTCTGGGATGCCCTATCTTTTTGGTATATTAAACATTACTTAAAATCAGTGAGTGGGCTAGATACAGTGGCTCACACCTTTAATCTCAACATTTTGGGAAGCCCTTGGTAGAGTGCTGTGGCATCACAGCTCACAGCAACCTCCAGCTCTTGGGCTTAGGCGATTCTCTTGCCTCAGCCTCCCAAGTAGCTGGGACAACAGGTACCTGCCACAACCCAGGGCTATTTTTTGTTGCAGTTTGGCCAGGGCCGGGTTTGGACCCACCGGTATATGGGGGTGCCACCCCAATGCCTGATTATTTTTATGTTGCAGTTGACATTGTTGTTTAGATGGCCCAGGCTGGGATTGAACCTGCCACCCTTGGTGTATGTGGCTGGCACCGTAACCACTGTGCTATGGGCACTGAGCCAAGACCCCATCCCGTAAAAAAAAAAAAATTAAAGTGAGAGGTTCACAGAAGAAAGGGACCTAAATCCAAAAGCAAAATTAGATCTGGAATGCCACATGTCCTCTTTTATGGTTCTATAAGGGCTTCCAGCCTGAAATCTAGGCCTCTCAATAAGGAAAGGAAGAAGTTGTCTGAAGTTCTTATATGAAAACATACTGAATGGAAAAGATACAGCTGGGAAGAAGCTCACCAGATAATCGTTTATAAAAATTAAAACTGAAAAACAGGCTAGATGTTGTGGCAGGCTCCTGTCGCCCCAGCTACTCAAGAAGTAGGACCCAGGAGTCTGAGGTTGCTGTGAGCTAGGCTGATGCCATTGTACTCCAGCTTGGGGCAACAGCGTGAGACTCTCTCAAAAAGCAAACAAACAAACAAATGAAAACCCCAACTGAACAACAATGTAAATGTCCAACAATAATAGGGCTTGATGACACTATTCATTTCAATTGTTGCATTCTACCCCACACATAACAATTTAAAAAGAAATAAAGTAGAAGCTCTCCCCAAGATGGGATCAGGATCAATTAACAGTGTAATTAATTAAAAAAATATACAGTTAAAGAGAGGAATCATTAAAAATATATGTATGTTCATTTGCCAAATACCTGATAGAAAGCCTGATGGAAAAGCCTTTTCTTTAAGAAGAAGTTCAAGCAATTAAAGATCCTGTAGAAACCACATCCATCAGGCACGCCTACCAATTTCTAGTTTTTACTGGAAAGACTCTTGTAAAGTATTATGAAGGGAGAATCCTACACTTTGATAATTTTTTTCCTTCAATCTTTTCAGCGGTCTTTTCATTTATTTATTTTTTTTTTATTTTTTTTTGAGACGGAGCCTCAAGCTGTCCCCCTGGGTAGAGTGCTGTGGCATCACGCTCACAACAATCTCCAACTTCTGGGCTCAAGCGAGTCTCCTGCCTCAGCCTCCCAAGTAGCTGGGACCACAGGCGCCCGCCACAACGCCCGGCCATTTTTTGGTTGCAGCCATCATTGTTGTTTGGCGGCCGGGCTGGGGATTCGAACCTGCCACCTTAGGTGTATGTGGCTGGCGCCTTAGCCACTTGAGCCATAGGCGCCGAGCCTCAGTGGTCTTTTCTAACTCTAATTTGACAAGAACTTTTTTCCTTAGCCATTTACCTTTATCAGATCTTTCAAACACATTCAACTTACTTTTTACAAAAGCAGTCTATTTTTCCTATCCCCCCCTCATATTTCATTAGTTAACATAACATTTCATCATTTTGTAATTACAATAGCAAGTAAAACTTGGGAACAAACCCAGCTCACTCTCACTGAACAGCGTCGTCATCATCATGGCCAATGCTTATGTGTTCGATGTCTGCCAGGCACTGTTTTAAGCACTCTACATATAGTAAGTCCTTTAATCCTCAAGATCGACAGACCACTGCGATGACCATTTTATAAACAAGAAAACTGAGGCACAGTGAGGTTAAGGAACGTGTCTGAGGTCTCACAACTAGAAAATGGTAGAGAATTCAACTTAGGCAGAATTCAAACTCAGACAAATTGTTGACTTTAATCACTATACCCTAAAACTCCCGAAAAGCAAACAGGTGAGAGCCTTAGTGTGCTGGTGCGCCCAAGCAATGCTGTCCAACAGAAGTTTCTAAAATGTTGAAAATGTTCTAAATCTGGGCCGTCCACTATAGTAAGCTGAATTAAAAATAGTGGTTACTGAGACTGACAAACTGAATTTTTAATTTAATTTTAATTAAACAGCCACACATGTTCACTAGCTATTGCACGGCACAGCATAGTAGAGAACAGTCTACTAAGAGGGAACAGTCAGGGGGCCATCAGAATTAAACACTAACTTGTACAGTGAGAATGGAAAAGACCTGTTGGGCAGGGCGCGGTGACTCATGCCTATACTCCAAGCACTCTGGGAGGCCAAGGAGGGCAGATTGCTTAAGTTCAGGAGTTCAAGACCATCTGGAGCAACAGCAAGACCCAGTCTCAACTAAAAACAGAAAAAAATTAGACTGTGTGGCAGGTGCCTGTAGTCCCCAACTACTCAGAAGGCGGAGGCAAGAGGATCGCTTGAGCCTAAGAGTTTGAGGTTGCCGTGAGCTACCATGGCACTCTAGCCTCTGCCTCAAAAAGGAAAAAAAAAGAAAGAACCTGAAAGCATTTAAGTGGAGATCAGTTAAGAAGCTTCTACTGCTTAATAACAGCCACGAATAAAATACTCATGATGTAGTAAAATAAGGAAAATGGGTTATAAAACATCACATAAAATATGAATTTTTGGTTAAAAAATCATGAATAGAAAGCCAGTAAACATATAAAATCTGCAGTTTCCTTCAGAAGGAAGGTATAGTGGACACATTGTTGGCAGCGTCTTGTGGTGGGCGCCGCCCACTGACAGGCCTATATTCATTCCCATCCTTCCATAGCAACAGAAGCACTGTTCTGTGGAATAGCAATGTGTCCAGCTACGAAGCTGCATTTACCAGCCTCCTTCACAAATAAGAAAGGACAATGAGATAAAAACTGAACATGCTGGTTGGGACTTAAGGTACATCAAAGGGTGTCCTTGGCCTTCCCCTTTCCTACTTCTCCCTGCCTCAAGGACTGTTTGGCTAGAGAGCCATAAGCCCACCTGTGACCACAAGGTGACCATGAGAATGCAAATTATGTGAAAGGGAAGGTGAAGCAGAAAGAAAGATCTAGACTGCCTGATGTCACTGTGGAACTGCAATGCCAGCATCAGACTATCTACTTTGGACTTAATATTTCTTAGACAAATATTATTATTAAGGTCCTGTTAGCAGCAGCCAACATAATTCCTAGTTGACCAATCTATTCTACATCCATTCCCTTAATCACAGAAAAACATCCTTCCTAACAAAAACACATTTCTGTTTCTGATTGGTTTAAAGATAATTTCATCCTTCTTGCAAATAACTTGTTTGATCAGGATGTGCCATTGCCCTAAGAACCAGAACTGGTTCAGGAATGGGCACAGGACCCAATTTAGGCCAATGAGACTGTATGGTTGGTTTTCTGGGGGCTTCTGAGGAAAATTCTCTTAGGAGAAGAACGGAAGAAAAGAAAATATTTCTACTCTTAGGCAGGTGCCATACTTGGGTCTAGGGCAGCAGTTCTCAACCTGTGGGTCGTGACCCCTTTGTAACAATGAAAATACATCATGGCATTAGGAAGGCTGAGAACCACTGATCTAGGGACTAGAGCTGCCACAGCTATTTTGCTGATGGCCTGAGAATGAAGCCAGTATTCTAGGAAGGGCACACCAAAAGAATCTTAGAGAAAGAAGCCTGAAGGCCTGGCATGGTGTCTGAGGCCTATAATCCCAGCACTCTAGGAGGCCGAGGCTCAGGAGTTCGAGGCCAGGCTGAGCAAAGCAAGACCTTACCTCTAGAAAACAGAAAAACTAGCCGGGTATAATAGTGGGTGCCTGTCGTCCCAGGTACTTGGGAGGCTGAGGCAAGAGGATTGCTTGGGCCCAAGAGTTTGAGGTTGCTGTGAGCTATGATGATGCCACAGCACTCTACCCAGGGCAACAGAGTGAGACTCTGCCTTTAAAAAAAAAGAAGAAGGGGTGGCACCTGTGGCTCAAAGGAGCAGGGCACCGGCCCCATATGTCAGAGGTGGTGGGTTCAAACCCAGCCCTGGCCAAAAACGTAAATAATAATAATAATAATAATGATAAAAATAAAAAAGACAAAGAAAATAAAAGAAACCTGAGATAGTGAATTATGTTAACCTCTAAGCTTCTTTTACCTCTAGTCTAAGTATAACTCTATGAGCCCCCAAATATCCACATTACAGAGAGATCACCTCAGAAGCAAAGGAATAGATGCTGGGAGTGACTCAAATATTTTGAGAGGGCAAGTAAGTCAGGTCTTCCCAGTGGGCGTACAAGACTTGGCACAGGGTCTTCAAAATATTTCTGTGCCTTTTCCACACTAGCCTGATAAAGATATTATATACTAAGTTCCCAAATATTGAGTTATTTCATAATAGAAGAGCTTTAGCAAAGGCTTTGGCCAAAAAAAGGTTACTACGTAAGTGTACATGTTTAAAAGGCCTCACAATAATAAATATAACAGCTAATATTTACATGTCAAGTACTTACTACCTGCCAAGACTGCACTGAGCCCTTTATTTCGTGCAATTCTCACAAGAAACAAGGAACTCTCATAATACCCATTTTACAAGTGAGGAAACTCTGAAGCTTAGAAAGGTTAAGTAACTTGTGTGTTAAAGTAGAAAGTGCCAGGGCCAAGATTTGAATTCTTGTCAAAGGGGCCCAAGAGGCTTATTCCTAACCATGACTTTGTACTGCTTCCCTGTGGGTACATAAAAGCACCATCTACCATTTCCCTCAGACTGAACTGCTCCAAAATATTCTTCTTCTCTTGACCCCCTAGGTATACTATACTCATCACACCCTGAGTCGCAATTTTTTGGCTTAGGAAATATGGTCACCACATTTAATATGTGCCAAGTAGAACATGCAGAGATCATCAAAAACCATTGAAAGTAGGCTTGGCGCCTATAGCTCAACCGGCTAAGGCGCCAGCACG
>NW_003852418.1:6863449-6864830 GCF_000181295.1 Otolemur garnettii | reverse complement strand
GGTCCCAGCTACTTGGGAGGCGGAGGCAGGAGACTCGCTTGAGCCCAGGAGTTGGAGGTTGCTGTGACCTGTAATGCCACGGCACTTTACCCAGGGGGACAGCTTGAGGCTCTGTCTCAAAAAAAAAAGAAAAAAACCATTAAAAGTTAAACCTTATGCCCACAAGAAAGCAACAGAATTACATTATCCTTAACTGACACTGAAAATAAGGATTAGACCACCAGCTTCTTTTTTCTTTTAATAGTTTCCTTTTGATGATTAGTAGCACAAAATAGGTGGTGTGTCTGTGAAATCAGGGCTGGGAGAGAGGAAAATAACTGACATTTATAGCCCTTTCTAGTGACAAGTTTTATAGTGGTTAACTCTCAAATGACCTCATGAGATGTTTTACAGATAAGGGAACCTAAATTCAGAGACCTTGCTGAAGGTTACCCTGGTCTTCCTGAAACCCAAGTTCTTGTTCTCATTATACAGCACTACATTCCTATGGATTCTAGGACTTTCCAAGGATTAGCTAAGAAAACAATGACCCTGAGGCCACAGGAAGTTATACATCTTATTAACCTCCCTAAAAATATCATTTTAATTAAGTTTTAGTTATTTTCAATCATGGTGTCTTTGGCTTTAACAGATTATCCATAAGAAAATAATCTACTGGGGCAGCGCCTGTGGCTCAAAGGAGTAGGGCGATGATCCCATATGCCGGAGGTGGTGGGTTCAAACCCAGCCCTGGTCAAAAACTGCAAAAAAAAAAAAGAAAGAAAGAAAGGAAGAAAATAATCTACACTAAAAAGATTCAATGCTTCAATTTTTACTTAAAATCTACAAGGAAACTGATATTATGTTTCATGTACACCAATTTAAAATAATACATATATTATTTATTTTTTTAGGTAGTAAAATACAAACAGTAAGCAGTATAATGCTAAGCTTTGGTATAAATATTCAAATAAAAACACAGTCAGATCTTAAAAGTAGGCCAGGCACAATGGCTACCTACTCATGCCTGTAATCCCAGCACTCTGGGAGGCCCAGGCAGGTGGATCTCTTGAGCTCAGGAGTTTAAGACCAGTCTGAGCAAGAATGAGACCCTGTCTCTAAAAAAGAGCCAGGCATTGGGCGGTGCCTGTGGCTCAACGAGTAGGGTGCTAGCCCCACATACCAGAGGTGGCGGGTTCAAACCCAGCCCTGGCCAAAAACTGCAAAAAAAAAAAAAAAGGAGCCAGGCATTCTGGCAGGCACCTATAGTCCCAGTTACTTGGGAGGCTGGAGCAAGAGGATCGCTTGAGCCCAGGTGTTTGAGGTTGCTGTGAGCTATGATGCCATAGCACTCTACTAGGGACGAGAAAATGAGATCCTATCTCAAAAAAAAAAAAAAAAA
>NW_003852418.1:6860121-6863051 GCF_000181295.1 Otolemur garnettii | reverse complement strand
GAGGCAAGAGAATCACTTAAGCCCAAGAGTTTGAGGTTGCTGTGAGGTATGAAGCCACGGCACTCTACCCAGGGTGACAGCTTAAGACTGTCTCAAAAAAAAAAAAAAATACTTATGTTAAAAACACCAAAAAATAAGGCTTTATGTGCACACGTTTTAATGTCTTTGTTCACAAGGGATCTACTATCTTTCCCAAATCCTACCTTTTTCAGAGCTACCCTAACCAGGTGCTAGCTTCTAACGTCTTTCAGCTATTAATTGCCCCAAACCAAAGAAGACTGCTAATCATGTTTTCATAAGGAAGGCGTGCCACCAGTTTCCACAGAAGCAAAGGTAGCAGCTGAAAAATTAAACTGAGCAGGGTGTGAGATGAAAAGAAGCAGGAGGCTCAACTACTCAACACTGTAAAACGCAACTCAGAATTATTAATAGCAGCTAATATTTACCACGTGGTTCTCACTGCCATGGGTTAAGTACTTTAACTACATATTCAATCCTAACAACAACCTTATGCAGTCGATGCTACTATTAAGGAATCTCTCAGTCCAACATTTATTCAGAACATTTCCAGGGTATGGTAAATCCTTGAAATTTGGCTCTCTCACTGATTTCAAGCAATTTATACTCTCCACACTTCAGTTTCCACAGCTTTTAAATGTTATCTGCATACTGTGGCCCAAAGTCTCCATTTTCTAGACCTGCATCGCTGGTGTCACTACATATTCGACCTGCTCATGTCCTAAGCCAATCCTGGGCAGGAATGACATTAGATTGAGCCTAGATTTCCATGCCCCAGAAGCCAGCCAAAGGGCTGAGTCAACCTCTCCATCCATTCATCCTTGCATAGTCCTAACTTCTTTCCCCTTCCCAAATAATACTGATGAGGGGCACTGCATGCCTTTAATGCACTGATTTTCAACCAGTGTGCAGTAGAGGATCTTAGACTTGTTGTGCAAATTTTTAAAGATCATTAATGAAATTCTTTTCTTTTCTTTTTTTATTTTTTTGAGACAGAGTCTCACTTTGTCGCCCTTGGTAAAGTGCCGAGTTACAGCTCACAGCAACCCCAAACTCTGGGGCTTAAGCAATTCTCTTGCCTCAGCCTCTCAAGTAACTGGGACTACAGGTACCTACCACAACACCTGGCTGTCTTTTAGAGATGGGGGTCTTGCTCTTGCTCAGGCTGGTCTTGAACTCATGAGCTTAGGCAATCCACCTGTCTCAAATTAAATTCTTTTCAAAAGACGTTCAACGCACAATAAGCCTATTCTTTTTTCTTTACCCTTTTTTTGGATCAACATAATTTAAGTGTGCTGTAGAAGTTTAACTATACATTTGAGTGTGCCGTGAGATTAAAAAAAAAAAAGGTTTAAAACACTGCTGTAATGGTTCCACTACTGGTTAGAATCATACTCTGCCCCAAGAATAACCAGAGAATCAAAAACATGTATGTGAAAATCGTATACGTGAAAATCTCTGGATGGTTCACATTCTTCATGTATCCAATTCAATTTGAATAACAGAGGATTAGGTCAATGGGGAGAATATGATTTTGGTTATCTGGTAGTCACCCAAGAAAGCCTTTAAAGGAAATTCTAAAATAGATCAATATGTAGTATAGTTTTCTAAAGTGATCAATATCTTGTACTGTTTTATAAACAGTAAGTTTGACCCTAATTGAATCCTTGGCTGAGACACTTGCTATATCTCAAGTGGGTCATTTAAATACTGGAACAATATGGTTCTGAACAGCACCCCAATAAGAAATACATTTTACATCGAGGCTCAGACATACATAAATAGAGCTAAACAAATGTTTTACAAAATAAACCTTATTTTTCCTCTATATGAGGGGCACTCTAAATTTTTCCTGTTCTTTCATTAAAAAAAGAAGATGCTGGAACCTTTACCCCCCCAAATTCCTCAACCTAATAATGTATACCAACCAATAGTTTGAAAAATACTAATATAGGCAACCCTTCCATTATGTGGTTTTACAAATGCATAAGGCCAAACCAGGAAAGCAATGTTGGGAGCAGCTACTGTTGGACAATGAATGCAGGTTCTGGTTCCTTTTTATTATTATACTAAATTGAGGGTTTTTCTCCACCTACTAGAGTGGAGAAAACAGGACAGTGTGTAAAGGATTCCTTTGACTAAGAAACAGTGAGATTAAACAGAGTGTAGGACTTGGCATCAGAATGCACAGATTCATTTTGCAACCCCTAATGAAATAAAAGACGAGGTGATGATCATTAGTAGCTACTAAAGCCATTCTGTGAAAGACTGATAGGAAACTTATGATGGATAGAGCATGCTATCAACATTTGAACCGGTGATCGATTTTAATATCCCACAAAGAGAGCTAACTGGACCTTACTGCTTCCTGATGTGACACAATAGGAAGTGCGTAATATCACTTACAGAAGTATAATGCCAAAGAAACATTAAAGAGAAACACATTAAAGGGATACAATCAGCCAAATCCAATATGAGAATTTGTACAGGGCAAACGGCAAGGGGAAAAAAAAAGAAGAGAAATTGCTATAGATTAAAAGACTTTTAGGTGCCTGCAGCTCAGTGGGTAGGGCACTGGCTCCATATACCGAGGGTGGCGGGTTCAAACCTGGCCCTGGCTAAACTGCAACAAAAAAATAACCAAGTGTGCTAGGCACCTGTAGTCCCAAGCTACTCAGGAGGCTCAGGCAAAAGAATAGCCTAAGCCCAGGAGTTGGAGGTTGCTGTGAGCTGTGTAACATGACAGCACTCTACTGAAGGCAACAGAGTAAGACTCTGTCTCTACAAAAAACAACAACAAAAAACGAACTATAGGCTCGGCACCTATAGCTCAACCGGCTAAGGCGCCAGCCACGTACACCTAAGGTGGCGGGTTCGAATCCCCAGCCCGCACCCACCAAACAACAATGACG
>NW_003852418.1:6850017-6858868 GCF_000181295.1 Otolemur garnettii | reverse complement strand
AAAAAAAAAAAAAAAAAAAAAAAAAAAACTTAAAATTCTTCTGAGTAAAATCTGGCCATAAAGAAATTATCTGATCTACCTTGTTTGACTGTAGGTCATAGAACCCCCCCTTCTAAAGAGGGCCCTGTCCTATACTCAGAAGGCACGAATACATGCCCAGAGCGGCCAGCAAGGGATCTAGACAGGCATTGCTGGGACTGAATTTCCCCATTCAGTGTATTAGTATTAGATCATACATTTTTTTGTCTAATCATATTTCTACATGACTATCTATACTTTATTGAACCTAAGCATAAAAATGATTTTCCCTCTATCTATATAGGTCTTCATCCTGAAAGCTCTCTTGTACAAATTAATTTGTATGCCTTTTCTCTTATTAACCAATCTGCCTCATGTAAGTGATTTTTTGGAAAACCTTTAGCAGCCTAAGGGCCTTGGTCTATACAATGTCTAGCATTTGCTTTATAATAATCAAAAACAGGAAGAAAGTGGAGAGTACTGATGAAACATAATTGACCATATATTGTTAACTGGATGCTGAAAGAAGGGTATATAGGTGTTTTTGTTGTTGTTGTTGTTGTTGTTTTTTGAGACAGGAGCCTCAAGCTGTCCCCCTGGGTAGAGTGCCCTGGCATCACAGTTCACAACAACTTCCAACTCCTGGGCTCAAGGGAGTCTCCTGCCTCAGCCTCCCAAGTAGCTGGAACCACAGGCACCTGCTACAATGCCCGGCTATTTTTTTATTGCAGCCCCCATTATTGTTTGGCTGGCTGGGCTGGATTCGAACCCACCACCTTGGGTGTACGTGGCTGGCGCCTTAGCTACTTGAGCCACAGGCACCGAGCCTATAGGTGTTTTTTATTATAATTTCTACTTTTGTATGTGTTAAAAATGTTCCATAATAAAAGGCTAAAATATGTGGCCAGGTGAGGTGGCTCATGCCTTTAATCCTAGTACTCTGTGGGGCTGAGGCTGCTAAACTGCCTGAGCTTCAGAGCTCGAGACCAGCCTGGGCACCAGGGAGACCTGGTCTCTAAAAATAACCAGGCGACGGCTCGGCGCCTATACCTCAACCGGCTAAGGCGCCAGCCACGTACACCTAAGGTGGCGGGTTCGAATCCCCAGCCCGGACCTGCCAAAACAACAATGACGGCTGCAACCAAAAAATATCCGGGCGTTGTGGCGGGCGCCTGTGGTCTCAGCTACTTGGGAGGCGGAGGCAAGAGACTCGCTTGAGCCCAGGAGTTAGAGGTTGCTGTGAGCTGTAATGCCACGGCACTCTACCCAGGGGGACAGCTTGAGGCTCTGTCTCAAAAAAAATAAAAAATAAAAAAAATAATAAAAATAACCAGGCGTTGTGGTGGGTGCCTGTAGTCCCAGCTACTTGGGAGACTGAGGCAAAAGAATTGCTTGAGCCCAAGAGTTTGAGGTTGCTGTGAGCTATGACGCCACTGCACTCTATTGAGGATGATAAAGTGAGACTCTGTCTCCAAAAAAAGGCTAAAATATAAGCAGAAAATAAGAAAACTTGAATTTAAACTCCAGGATTTATTATGATACAGGATATGGCAGTGGTCTTCTGAAGCTTCTGATCTTTAATTTTCTCATCTGGAAATGGGAATGATAATATCTACCCCCATAAAATCGTTGGGAAGGAATGAAATGAGATCATGGAATCCACCTTTGGGAAATCAAGCTCTTATAAATGCAAAGCTATTTATAAATGTTAGCCCAACACTTAGCTTCCTCTCTCTGTAATGCTCTGGAAGTAGATTACAGGTTTGTGGGAAATAGGTGATGGGCTGAATCCATCTGGACTCCAGGAATTTTTGTTTTGTAATAGTTCCTTAATACGACTTTGCCTGCCTTATATTGGCCCTTTTCTCTCCAAAAGAGAGTAGTGAAGATATTTTCAATAAATTGAAGTTCTGTACCTTGAATAGTTTATATTTCTTCTTTACTTCCCTGATTATTCACATTTCTTCTACTAAAGGTAGAAAGTAAATTCACAGGAGACTATGTTGTAATACAACTAGCCGCAATTAGGGCTCAATGTAATCTAAATAAGACTTTAAGACATGCCAGGTGCTCTTAGAAAAATAGATATGTCTCTGTATCTGTTTGTACTAAAGCTACATCTCAAATAAAAGGAAATTAACAGAGGTTCAAGTACTCGTAACACAAACAAATATTTGCACTACCTGGTTTCACCCAGCTGAATGGGCTGGAGCTAAGGTAATTTTTCTATAGGCAAATCTGATCAAATCTTTTTGTTTTTTTTAAGACAGCGTCTCAAGCTGTTACCCCTGGGCAGAGTGCCATGTCATAGCTCACAGCAACCTCAAACTCTCGGGCTCCGGTGATCCTCTTGCCTCCGTTTTTTCTATTTTTAGTAGAGATGGGCTTCTCAATTTTGCTCAGGCTGGTCTGGAACTCTGAGCTCAAGGTATCCACCCAACTTGGCTTCCCAGGATTACGGACGTGAGCCACCACACCTGGCCTTCTTTCAACGGCTTCTTTCTGTCTTCTGGAAAAAGTCCAAATAGCTAAACAAAGGCTCAGGTGGCTCTCTAGATTTTTTTTTTGTTGTTTTTTTAATTTTTTGAGACAGAGCCTCAAGCTGTCCCCCTGGGTAGAGTGCCATGGCATCCCAGCTCACAGCAACCTCCAACTCCTGGGCTTAAGCGAGTCTCCTGCCTCAGCCTCCCAAGTAGCTGGGACCACAGGTGCCCGCTACATGCCTGGCTATTTTTTCCTTTTTTTGGTTGCAGCCATCATTGTTTTTTGGTGGGCCCAGGCAGGATTTGAACCCACCACCTTAGGTGTATGTGGCTGGTGCCTTAGCCACTTGAGCCACAGGTGCCGAGCCTCTCTAGCCTTTTTGCTCCCTTTCCTCCGCTAATCAAAGCCCCACCAAAGGTGCCCCTTCCTACCAGAGGCCAGGAAGGCATCACTTTCCTCTCTTCTCTCCTTTACCTCTTAGTTGTTAAGTGCTGATTCTCCTTCTGAAATATCTCTCAAATCCACTCTTCTCCATTCCATTCCCACTGCTACTGCCCTTTCTAACCTTTGTTCTCCCCTCCCCCTACACAGGATATATCCTGATTGCCTTTTCTGACTGTGAAAGCAATTCAGCTCATTAAAAAAGAAAAATAAGGCAATGAGGAAAAGGGTAAAAGTTTCCCCATCATCTCGTAACACAGAAAGAATTCACCTATCTAGTACACTCATGTTTCATAGCAACATTCACAATGGCAAAAAGATGGAAGCAACCTAAGGGCCCATCAATGAATGAAATGAACAAAATGAGGTATAAACATACAATGGAGTATTATTCAGCATTTAAAAAAGAAGGAAATTCTAACACATGCTACAACAAGGATGAACCACGAAGACAACATGCTAAGTAAAATAAGCCACTCACAAGAAGACAAATACATGTAAGATTCCCCTTGTATGTAAAGTCATCAAACTCATAGAAACAAAAGTAGAATGGTGATGCCAGGAGTTGGGGGAGGGGAGTTAGTGGTTTAATAGGTATAGAGTTTCCATTCTGTAAAATGAAAAAGTTCTAGGGATTGGCTGCACAACTGAATAGATTTAATATATTTAATACTATTAAACTCTATACTTTCAAATGGTTAGAATGGTAAATGTCATGTGTATTTTACCAAGATTAAACATTTACATTTCTAATAACAAAATTTCAGATCTATTTCCATAAATATGTATGTATACACTTAAAAAAATAGGAACATACTGTCATCTGCTTTTAGCACCTAACCATATGATGTAAACATCTTTCTAATTATACAGCTCTCACCTAATTCTCTTTTAATAGCTGATAGTGTCCATCATAGGACTGTACTATAATTTAACCAGTCTGTTTTAGGTTTTCAATATTATAAAAACATCATTGGCGGTGCTCATAGCTCAGTGGATAGGGCATAGGCCACATAAAAACTGAGACAAGAGGATTGCTTGAGCCCAAGTTGGAGGTTGCTGTGAGCTATGATGCCACAGTACTCTGCCCAGGGCGACAGCTTGAGACTCTGTCTCAAAAAAAATAGTGCTTCAGCGGCACCTGTGGTTCAGTGAGTAGGGCGCCAGCCCCATATACAGAGGGTGGTGGGTTCAAACCCAGCCCCAGCCAAACTGCAACAAAAAATAGCCGGGTGTTGTGGCAGGCGCCTGTTGTCCCAGCTACTTGGGAGGCTGAGGCAAGAGAATTGCATAAGCCCAGGAGTTGGAGATTGCTGTGAGCTGTGATATCACAGTACTCTACTGAGGGCAACAGAATGAGACTCTGTCTCGAGAAAGAAAAGAAAGAAAGAAAAATAGTGCTTAACACAATATGAGTTCAATAAATGCCTGCTATCTGCTGATATGGAAAATGTGACTTTCTTTCCACATTTATACCTTTTTTTATTTATTATTGTTGCATCACACTGGTGCACTCCTTTTGGCAATTATCTTGTTTCCTACTTCTCCAAAAGAAGCCACCAGACTCTGCTTAAAGGATCTGTGCTGTGGAGCTTATTCACTCCCACCTTCTCAGGAAAGTTATACTATCAATTCTCCCCTTCACCTCCAGTATCTTCTCAGCCTTTCCCTCTCTACTGGCTCTTTGCCAACAGCATTTAATCTCTCCTATGCTTAAAAAAAACTTCACCTTATTCGCCAATTGCTCTCCAGCCTTCTCTCTCCCTCCTTTCACAGCCAAACTTCTTTGAGCCGCCTACACTTCGTCTTTCTCACATCCCACTCTTAACTCATCCCACTGATATATTACATTGAACCTTTGAAAGCTGCGGATATTATAGATTCCACCCCCATCGTTTTCACCAAATCTGCTCAATGAGGTCCCCAGTGACCTCCATATTTATTTATCCAAAGGAAACATTTTAAGTTTTAATTTATCTTACCTGACACCTCAGTAACATCCAGAAAAGCTGACCTCCTGTAGCCTTCACTACTATACTCTCCTGGTTTCCCTCCTGCTTCTCCAGCCATTTCTTCTTGATGTAGCCTAAGTGAATGGCTCTTTCTTCCAAGAGCAATGCAATAGACCTGAATGATCTGGGCCTTTTTTTTTTTTTTAAATAAAAAAGTCTCTTTAGATGGATCTCTTCCAATATTTAAGTTCCAATTGTCATGGGCTGCTTTTGTCTCCATGAATGTACTTTGAACAGGTGTAAAATACATGTTTAGAATATTGCCTACTGCAGCTAACTCATTCTACTCCCTCCAGACATCTTTCAAGACCTTCCCTCAATCTTTAAACTAGCCTGGCATCACCTAAACACTCACTCCCTTTCACAACTCCATCACATGTTATAATCACTTGCCTGGTGTCTGTTTTCTTCACAAATGTGTGACTTCCATGAGGGCAGGGACCCATTGCCTTACTACATATACAACTCTTGGCACAGAGTAGATGCTCACTAAATTTTTTGGGGGGGAGACAGTGTCTATGTCGTCCTCGGTAGAGTGCCGTGGTGTCACAGCTCACAGCAACCTCAAACTCTTGGGCTCAAGCGATTCTCTTGCCTCAGCCTCCCAACTAGCTGGGACTACAGGCAACCGCCACAACACCTGGCTATTTTTTTGTTGTTGCATTTGTCATTGTTGTTTAGCTGACCCAGGGTGGGTTCAAACTGGCCAACCTTGGTGCATGTGGCTGGTGATGTAACCACGGTGCTACAGGTGCCAAGCCCTCACTGAATTATTATTTTTTTTAATTAGCCAGATGTGGTGTTTGCACCTGGAATCCCACCCAGCTTCTCAGGAGGCTGAGTCAGGAAGATGGCTTGAGCCAAGAGCCTAAGACCAGCTTGGGCAACATAGCAGGACCTGGTCTTAAAACAATATACAGTCATGCCTGTAATCTTAGCACCCTGGGAGGCCAAGGCAGGTAGATCACTTGAGCTCAGGAGTTCCAGCAGCCTGAGCAAGAGCAAGACCCCATCTCTACTAAAAATAGAAAAATTAGCCTGGTATTGTGGCCAGTGTCTGTAATCCCAGCTACTCAGGAGGCTAAGACAAGAGGGTTGCTTGAGCCCAAGAGTTTGAGGTTGCTATTAACTATGACACGACACTCTACCCAAGGCAACAGTGCAAGACTCAAAAAAAACAGTAGAACCTCTGTAAATTGAACTATGGAACTATGCCTACTGTACTGATATGGTGCATGTCTAGTCTGTGAAAAGTGGTTCAATGTAAGGAGGAGGCCAATGAAGGTAGGTGATCAACTATGGGGGTTCTACTGTATCCACACATTTTGAATCACCATAAGTAAATGGCGACAAAGTGAAAAACAGATAAGAACCATGATAAGACCAACAAAAAACCCTTACCTTTCTGAAACCATAGCTCTGAGCAAACATACCCACCCCACCCAACACACATACACACCCTCCCTCCTGCTCAAAACTCTTTGATGGTTTCCCATTGCCCCCAAATAAGGTCCAAACTCCCCAAAACTTAGAAAGTCTTTCCAGAAGAGCATCTGCTTATCTCTCAATCATCATTTAGCCAGACCACCTTCAACTCTAAGAATCTTGTCTCCCTCCAGCCCGAAATCCTTCCTGATTCCCAGGAAGTTGGCACTGTCTCCTCAGGGCTTTGCACATGCCCTCGGGAGCTCACACTTCACCAGCCTCATCCTCTAGCCAATACAAAACCAATCTTCCGTATCTCATTTCAGAAGTCACCTTATTTTGGAATTTCTCTTTGACCATCCTCACCAACCTCACCTCCAGAAAACTAGGCTGTCTTCTCTGTATTCACAGCCCTTTCTGTGTCCAAAGCCATAGCCTGAATAGCTATGGAATAGCCTCCTGAGTCGCTGGGATTACAGGCACTGGCCACAATACCAGGATGTCTAGGAATCCATCTCCCCTGTAAAACTGTGGAGTTCCTTATTACAAGTTGTCTCACCTTTTCACCCCTGGCAATCAGCTCTGGCCCAGGCTCACAATAAATATCCGATGATGGACCTCCTTGTAGTAGTAGTAGTAATAATACAAAAGCTGTCCAGTATTGAGGACCTATGTTCAATAATTTAAAATATAAATTTACTCTGTAATAACCTTATAAGACAGGTGCTGTCCTTATCCACATTTTGCAGGTAAGAAAACTGACTCACACAGTCAATCCTCTCTGGCCCCAGAGAAGTCTCACACATACATATTCTCCGCACAGTTTCGAGTTATCTCCCGATCCCCTCAAATAAGGGCTTGAAAAAAAAAAAACAACTTCCGAATAAGGCCAAGCAGCGCCTAAAATTACGATCAACAGCCCAAAGCCCACTCCACCTGAAAGCGGGGCAGGATCAAAGGCCATTGGGGGCGCTGCTCCCAGCTCAACGGAGGGACAAAGGTCCTGCTCTAGCCGCCGTCCCTGGGGTCCCCCGCGGTCCAGCCCCTCGCCGTGTGTCGCCAAGTCGTCTCCAGGCCCGGTGCATTGAGGCCGGGACTGCCCGTTCGGTCCCCGCTCACCTGCAGTCTCGCAGCCTCACCGTGCCGGGGCCGCCGGCCCGCAGCGCCTCCCCGGGGCAGCCTGGCGCCCGCAGCCCGCAGCGGAGCCCGTTGCCTTGGCGACCGGGCTGCTGAACTCCCGCGGCGCTAGCGCTACGGAGGCTCGGATGGGACCTGGAGGGTTAGCGACTCCTTCCGCAGCGGCGGAGCCGGCGGAGGAAGGACCGGGTGGGAGTCAGAGTCGTGATCAGTGAGGGATCTGGGTTAGATTTGGCAGCCCTGAACTTGTCTCTAGTGGGGAAAGGGAGACAGAGAGGCCAGGCGGAGGACTTGTGCCTCGGATGCTGCTTGTGCCTCAGTTTATCTCTTTGTAACCTGAGATGGGCACCTTTGATAAGGAGATGGGCCCTCAGGTGGCAGCTTGCTAGACTGAGACTATTTAAAGACGAGAAAACTGATGTGGGAGGGATGGCAGATTCTTTTGTTTTATGATCTGTGAAGGGGTTGTGTGGCAAAGAGTAAATAAACTTGTTTCTTCGGGTGAGAACTAGATCACCAGATTGTAAAAACAAAATCTAAGTCTCAGGGACCACTCCGCCAACTCCTTGTGCAAAATAGAAGGTAAAAGTCTCAGGGACCTATGAAGAGCAGGCCTCAAAGATCTTATTAACCTCCCATAAACAAGGACATGCAAATTATACCTGTGTTTAGTACCTAAAACTAAAGCCTGTTTCATTTCACGTTAAGAATTACATTCGCCCTTGCATTTGCACTGCTAGGCATTTACCCAAATAACAACAAAAAGACATTTTACCACAGGGACATTTGCATTAGAATGTTCGTAGCCACAAAGATGTGGAAACAAGGCGGGAATGGTGGTCACGCCTGTAATCCCAGTACTCTGGGAGGCCCAGACAGGCGACAGATCAGATCGCTTGAGCTCACCAGTTCCAGACCAGCCTCAGCAAGACTGAGAACCATATCCACCACCCACCCCGGGGTGTCTAAAAATAGCGGGGTGTTGTTGGAGGCCCCTGTGGTTCCAGCTACTGGCAGGATGGCTGGAGCCCAAGAGTTTGAGGTTGCTGTGAGCTACGACCCCATGGCAAGGGTGGAAACAACTCAAATACCCCCAACACATGAATGGATTAATAACCTGTGGTATGTGTATACCATGGAATACTATTCATCCTAATAAAAAGATGGAAATTTCGCATCCTTCGTAACAGCCAGGTTGGATTTGGAGACCATTCTTCTAAGTATTTCAAGAATGGAAAAACAGGCTCGGCGCCTATAGCTCAACCGGCTAAGGCGCCAGCCACGTACACCTAAGGTGGTGGGTTCGAATCCCCAGCCCGGACCCGCCAAACAAC
>NW_003852418.1:6843211-6849718 GCF_000181295.1 Otolemur garnettii | reverse complement strand
AGTTGGAGGTTGCTGTGAGCTGTAATGCCACGGCACTCTACCCAGGGGGACAGCTTGAGGCTCTGTCTCAAAAAAAAAAAAAAAAAAAAAAATGGAAAAACAAGCATCACATGTACTCAATACCATTGGGAAACTGGGAGATTAATACACAGACCCACAGCAAAGAAAAATCTCAAACTCAAAAAGAGAGTAGGCAGGCTTGGAGCCCATAGCACAGGGGTTACAGCACCAGTGACATGCACCGAGGCTGGGTTTGAAACCAGCCCGGCCAGCTAAACAACAATGACAACTGCAACCAAAAATGGCCAGGTGTTGTGGCAGGTGCCTGTAGACCCAGCTACTTGGGAGGCTGAGGCAGGAGAATCGTGTAAGGAGTTTGAGGTTGCTGTGAGCTGTGATGCCACAGCATTGTACCCAGGGTGACATAGTGAGACTCTGTCTTTCAAAAAATAAAAATAAAAATAAAGAGGATGCAGGGAGGGGATTCAGTAGCTCCTACCTAATGGGTACAAAGACTGGATAAATGGCACACTCCCCGGATGGAAGACACAACTACAACTGTTACATGTCATGTGTAAATTATATAACCTAATGGTTTATACCCCTCTATTAATCTGAAATAAAGAATGGGAAAAAAAGAATCATAAATGTATTTTATAGGTAACATAACTGGAGACATAATGAAACATTTTTCTACCAACCAGAAACATCTATATAACTAATGCTTTTTTCATTTTGTTATTTTATGTGAAATGTAGTTTTCTTGGCCCTTGTAAGAATATAACCACTAAGGGCCCCTCCCCCTTTCCACCTCTGTGTGATTTTATTTTATCTATTTTATTTTATTTATTTAGAGACAGAGCCTCACTCGGCTGCCCTGGGGTTGAGTGCTGTGGTGTTACAGCTCACAGCAACCTCAAACTCTTGGGCTCAAGCCATTCTCTTGCCTCAGCCTCCTGAGTAGCTGGGACTATAGGTGCCCGCCACAGTGTGAGATGGATGTCTAGCTCTTGCTCAGGTTGGTCTCAAACTCGTGAGCTCAGGCAATCCACCTGCCTCCGCCTCCCAAGTGCTGGGATTACAGGTGGGTGTCACCGCACCTGGAAAATCCCCAGTATTTTAGAGAGGAAGTTTCCTTTACAAGCATGCTTCTATCTAAGGGCCTTTAGTTTGGTTATTCCATGTTAGAACCACTTCCTCCATGTATCTCTATGGCTTCACTTCTCTGCTCCAATGTTCTGTTCTCAAAAAAGACTTGCCCTAATACTTAAAAATAGTAGATCCTGGCTCAGCACCTGTAGCTCAGCGGTTAGGGCACTAGCCATATACACTGGGCTGGCAGGCTTGAACCTGACCAGGGCCTGCTAAACAATGACAACTACAACAGAAAAATAGCGGGCGTTGTGGCAGGCGGCTGCAGTCCCAGCTACTTGGGAGGCTGAGGCAACAGGATTGCTTAAGCCCAAGAGCTTAAAGTAGCTGTGAGCTATGATGCTACAGCACCCTACAGAGAGCAACACACTGAGACTCTGTCTCAAAAAAACCAAAAAAAGGGCGGCGCTTGCAGCTCAGTGGGTAGGGTGCCGGCCCCATATACCGAGGGTGGCAGGTTTAAGCCCAGCCCCGGCCAAACTGCAACAATAACAACAATAAAAAATAGCCAGGCATTGTGGCAAGCGCCTGTAATCCCAGCTACTTGGGAGGATGAGGCAAGAGAATCGCCTGAGTCCAGGAGTGGAAAGTTGCGGTGAGCTGGGTGATGCCACGGCACTCTACCAAGGGCAATAAAGTGAGACTCTTTCTCTACAAAAAAAAAAAAAAGAAAGAAAGAAAGAAAGAAAGAAAGAAAGAAAGAAAATAGTAGACCCTGATGAACTGTATTCTTTTTTTGTTTTCCAGAGTTTTTATCAGTGTCTGACAATTACATATTTCTCTCTTTTCACTACAACATAAGCTCCTGTAAGGGTAGACACTTTGTTTTACTCCCTGTTGTTTTCTTATGACCGGGAATAGGGCCTGACACAGTTAAGAGTTTGGTAAATATTTATTGACCAAATGAATAAGCTAAGTGAGAAAAAACAAGGTGCAAATCTATGCGTTTGGAATGCTACCATGTGTAAAAAGAAGTGATAAGATAATGCATACAGTGCTGGTGTTGGGGCTCAGAAAATAGTAGCCCCAGATGAAGGCTGATGAAGCAAAAGGTTTTCTTTAAGCTTCTTCAGTCTTCTGGTCTCTGGGTCCCATTCTTATCTGAAGCTGGTCAGAGAAACTACTTAATAGAATCCCTCCTCCCCAAGGCCAGAATCTCTTTTCTCAAAAGCCAGCCATGAAACCAAAAATTATTCTGTATAAAATCTAGCTATAAAGAAATTATCAGACCTATCTCTGTTTGACTGTTGGTCATAAGACCCCAATTCCAGAGAGGACCCTGCCTTACTCCCAGAAGGCAGGAATGCATGCTGAAACAGTCCAAGGAGAATCTAGACAGACAGGGTGGTGCCTATGGCTCAAAGGAATAGGGCACTGGCCCCATATACTGGAGGTGGCAGGTTCAAACCCAGCCCCAGTCAAAAACTGCAAAAAAATAAGAGAGAGAGAGAGAGAGAGAGAATCTAGACAGGCCTTGCTGGGTTTTTCCCCTTAGTCGATTAGCATCAGATCATACCCCTTTTGTCCAATCACACTTCTGCATAGCTGTTCATATTTTGTTAAACCTGAGCATAAAAACAATTTCCCCTGTATCTTTGAGTCTTCATTCTGAAAGCTTTTATCTGAATATGTTAAATTGGCTTGGCGCCTGTAGCTCAAGCTGGTAAAGAGCCAGCTACATACACCATTGCTGGCGGGTTCAAATCCAGCCCAGGGCTGCCAAACAACAACTATAACCAAAAATAGCCGGGTGTTGTGGTGGGCACCTATAGTCCCAGCTACTTGGGAGGCTGAGGCAAGAGGATCACTTAAGCCCAAGAGTTTGAGGTTGCTGTGAGCAGTGATGCCCTGGCACTCTACCCAGGGCAACACCTTGAGATTCTGTCTCAAAAAAATAAATAAAATAAATACATATGTTAAATACATCTGTATACCTTTTCTCCAATTACTCAATCTGCCTCATGTTAAGAATCTTTAGGGGGCCTACACTGGTATATGCATATTGCATTAGGAACTCTGGAAGGAGATCTGAGAGATGGGCGAATGGGAGGTTTAAGATGGAAGGATACTTCATGTTGACTGTGGGCTCTTTTATGCATTTTTAAACCAAGTACATGTAATTATGATTTCAAACCATATATGGGGACAACAACGTAATTTTGACAATGGATATGCACAGATGGGAGGAGCTGCCTGCGTGGCAGTGAGTCCCCTACTCTAGGAGAGATGTAGCTAGTGGGTTTCCTACCTGAGGTTGAAATTAAAATAGATGATCTCAAAGACCTGTTTTACCTTTTTCTGCCAACTAGAAAAGACACATTTAACCACTTAGGGCTAGATACACTAAGAGGGCAGGATCTTACTTTTGAGAGGACAAACGCTTGTAGGCCAGAAAATGAAAAACCGATCAGCTGGCAGTTACACCCAATGAACGTTTCTAAGGGAACATAAACAATGAGCACAGAATATAAATAAATATCAGACAAAACCACTCTATAGTAGGAACAAGATAGAGACAAGGCCACTGGCACCACAAATGTGACTCAACATCCTCCTCTTTTGACTAACAGAAGTGCTAGCCTTGTTTTAATCCTCCTACCTCCTCAATGCAAATTATTAAGATACCTAGTCCCTGAATGCCCCCTCCAAGACTGTGCCCAATCCAAAACTATTCCCCCCTTCCTTAAACCCTCCTCAGAGTTGCCCAGCACAAACCTGCCCATGGAAAAGAAGCCAAACTCTATAGAATAATTTGAAGAGATTTATTCTGAGCTGAAGTTGAAGACCAAGGCCCAGAGCCATGCCCAAGAGCTTTGAGCAAGCAGACTCACTGTGGTTAGGTTACAGTTTGGTTTTATACATTTCAAGGAGACAGGAGTAATAGGTAAAAGTCATAAATTGATAATGGAAGGCATACATTGCTTTGGCCTCAAAAGATAGAACATCTCAAAGTGGGGGCTTAAAAACCATAGGTAGGCATAGGGAAGGATTCTTCCACTGACAACTGATGAAAGAGTTAGGTTTGTCAGGAGAAAGGAATGCTTAAGACAGTGTTTTTCAACTTTTTTTTTTTTTTATCTCAAGGCACACTTGAACCTATCAACATCTGCAGCACACTTAAATTCTGTTGATTTAAAAAAAAAAGAGTAAAAAAAAGAATGTACTTACTGTGCTTTGAACTTCTTTGAAAATAATCTAATTAATGGTCTTTCAAAAATTTCACAATACCCCTAAGGTCCTCTCAAGGCACACCAGTGTACTTCAGCAGTGCCAGTTGAAAATTACTGGCTTAGGCTAAAGGTCTGTTAATTAGAGACCAGCCACAGGACATATATGTAGTCAGATCTGTAATTTATTGAGGACCTGAAGGTTTGTTTTGCATAGCCTTGGATCTCTTAATGAGTTACAACAATGTCTTTAGGAAGGGAGAGGGTCATGATGAGGCAAGTATGACCTCCTTTCTCTTGGCTCTCAAGGGAGAAGGGTTCATTTACTCTGCTGCTGGAAAGGGGAGCCCTAAGATTTTTAGTTCACAAACTCAAATCCTAAAATAAACTCATCTCAGTTATCTCTTTTAAGACACTTCATGATTTCTCTGGTGTGTATTCTTCCTTGCTGAACAAGCTAAATAAGCTTAATTCTTTTTATTTTTTTTACACAAACCCACCCACCCATAAACCTAATTCTTTTTGACTACAGGTGTGCTCCTGGTGGAATCTATGGGCATTATCACAGTCTTAGTGGTCTTCAGCCAATTTCAGTAATACCCAGACAGGAAGAAGCAAAATTTTAAAGGCTACTGGAAAAGTTCAGTGGGCCTGAAGCAAACTGATTTGAATTGGTGTGTGTGTGCAAGGATGGTGAAGGGAGGTGGGTCTGGTGAAATAGAAGAGCTGAGGTAGGAATTAGGAAATTCGAGTAATTCTTTTTCTTTTGCCATCAACTCTTTTTTTTTTTTTTTTTTTTTTTTTTGAGACAGAGCCTCAAGCTGTCCCCCTGGGTAGAGTGCCATGGCATTACAGCTCACAGCAACCTCCAACTCCTGGGCTCAAGCGAGTCTCCTGCCTCCGCCTCCCAAGTAGCTGGGACCACAGGCGCCCGCCACAACGCCTGGCTATTTTTTGGTTGCAGCCGTCATTGTTGTTTGGCGGGTCCGGGCTGGGGATTCGAACCCGCCACCTTAGGTGTACATGGCTGGCGCCTTAGCCGGTTGAGCTATAGGCGCCGAGCCTTGCCATCAACTCTTTTTGTGGCTTTGAGCAAATCATTTATTTCACTTTGAGTCTTTCCCATGTCTGTGAAAAATGAATTTGGAATATATTTTGAAGGAACCCAGAAACCAACATCCCTAAATATGTGCCACACTGGTATGACGATTGCTCCAAACTGAGGGCATTTGGGGGAACCATAAATGTACAAAGGGACTTTTCCTGAATTCCCCTGATCAGACTAAAAGCAGATAATCAAGAAGGAATTCAACTGTTACGAATCCTCTCTCAAAGAATTTTACCAATCAGGGAAAATCAACAAGTCACAGAAGAAATTAAAGGCCAACACCTTGTTGCCTAGGCATCATCATTTTTGCCATATCTGCATTCTATATATATACCATTATGTAAGTAAATAATCTTTCCATTTCTTTCTTTATATGAACTCTCAGTTTTTACATACATTCAGAAAGGAAAATTTACTTCTCTGCTTAATGGAGAAACCTGCATTGCTTGGTAGAAATGGAAGAATTATTGCAAACACACACCTCGAAATAGAACAGCTAGGCGAGGTGGCTGATCCCTATAATCTAGTTCTTTGGGAGGCTGAGGGTGAGTATAGCTTGAGGCCAGGAATTCAAGACCAGCCTGGGCAACAGTGAAACTCTCATTCCTAACCCTACCAAAAAAAGAAAGAAAAATTAAGCAAAACAAAACAATGTTACTAAATCACAGATGTAGTTGTGCAGGGGAGTGATTTGGGAAATGAAGTCTTCACTCTGTTAAAAAGAGATTAAATGTGGCCTGCACCTGTGGCTCAGGGGATAGGGCGCCAGCCCCATATACCAAGGATTAGGGGTTCAAACCTGGCCCTGGCCAGATAAAACAGCAGTGGCAAATGCAACAAAAATAGCTGGGCATTGTGGCAAGCGCCTGTAGTCCCAGCCACTTGGGAGGCTGAGGCAAGAGAATCGCCCTAGCCCAAGAGCTGGAGGTTGTTGTGAGCTGTGATGCCACCACACTCTACTGAGGGCAACAAAGTGAAACTCTGTCCCCCCCCCAAAAAAGAGAAAACTGTTAAATAGATATTAGCCTCAAATAACTAGCTGGTTGGTTTGCAACTGGATGTTTTCTTTTTTTTTTTTTT
>NW_003852418.1:6838966-6842953 GCF_000181295.1 Otolemur garnettii | reverse complement strand
GGCGCCGAGCCGCAACTGGATGTTTTCACTCTGCTTTTCTTTTTTTTTGAGACGGAGTCTTACAGTTATTTTGAGTTGTGACGCTAGAGCACTCTATGGAGGGCAACACAGTGAGACTCTGTCTCAAAAAAAAAAAAAATACACAGACCCACACCAGTCTGTGGCTGGAGGTTTCAGATTGCAGCATGATACTGATACAGGATTCCACCACGCAGTGCCACACAGGGAGTCCCCCATTCTCTAGGCCCAGGTGAGTTCAGAGGTCAGACCCCCATTTCCAGGCACAAGCAAACTGCCTTCTTGGCAGTGATAAGATCATGGGCTGTGATAAGATCATGAACAAAGCAGCCTGTGATGGGTTTTTGAGTGGTTCCACCTTGGGTAGGACCACACACATTAATCCCTTCTCAGGAACAAAGACGGTAAAGGACAGGATAAGTACATTCATTTGTTAATGCACTCATTTCCACCTACCAACTGCCAGCCAAGTCTAACGCTCTAGATCTAATTGCCCTAGATAAAAGAGCCCCTGTGGAGACTCCTCAGAGAGTTCTTCAGTTCCTTCCCGCCTTCCGGAAGCTCCGGTGCTTTTTACTTTTTTTTGTATTCCTTTCTAACTTCTAATAAAAGTCCTATCTTACCACTGATCTGTGGTCCGTGGGTTCATTCTTCAAATCTCTGAGACCAAGGACCTACTGAAGAGCGAAATTCCGTATCAATACCACGGTGCATTTGTGTTGTCAGTATTGTTAGGTGGGCCAAGGTAACTCCATCTTAGATCTGAAAAAGCCATTCTGTGAGACTGCTACAGGAAGACATAACTCAGATAAGGGAGACATGCCACAGGCTCGTCGCCTCCCTACACAGGTCTAGTTACAAACCCCTAAGAAATATCTTTACACTGCAAAGGCTCTGACACTGATAAGACCCCGCCCGGAGAGTCCCAATAATTAACTGCATGTCCTTGGCGCCCTGAGATAGGAAAGACTTGTCTGTAAAGCCAGTTGCACTTTAGCCTGCCATAAAAGATCCGCCACCCTCCCTAACGCTGCTGACACCTCTTTAGATCTCAGACCGCTCGCAGTCGAGCCTGTAATGAATTTTCCTGCATGTTTGTTACATTTGGTCCTGTGTGATTTGATCCTGCCCTCGTCTTACCCATCAAGTATCCGCTTCACAAAGCCATAAATTCTATATAGGTAGATACTGTCTCTCTGCACTCTTCTGCAACCTGCAGGTCCCTACACATAACGTGCTCCCACCGAGTACAAAAGAGGTAAGGAAGGATCCCTTCACACTTCTGCTACCCCACGCTGGTTTAGTTCCGCCTTCCCTCTCAACCAATGACAAGCGCCTACTCCCCGCTCCAGCCGACGTCGGTGGGCGGGGCCACGCATTGACGTAAACCTTACGTCTGTCTAGTTGTGGGCAGTGTTTCCGGCCTGAGAAACCGTCGCATTTCTGAGGTGACTCCTCAGCTGGCAGTTACCACCGCCTTTGAAACATCTGGACCGGTCGCCTCCATCACTAGCTTCACCATGGGAGCTGTGTTGGGCGTCTTCTCCCTCGCCAGCTGGGTGAGTTCAGCTGGCGGGGGTGGCTGTGTACTCGCTGGACCAGCAGTTTTGGGAAGAAGGAGTATGGGGATCCTGAAGTCCAGACCCCAAAGGGCCTCGGTTCTAGAGTCCCGGGGAATGGGAGGGCCTTGGGGTCCAGAGGACCTCCGGAGGCCCAGGCCCAAACCCGCGATTTCCCCAGGGCGGGATGGGGCTGCTTGCTCTCCGGGTTGGTTGAGGAACCGAGGTGGCCCGGCTGCCATTGTTTACAGTTCCGATCGCCCCGCCCCCGCGATCCTTCCGGACTTGAGGTTCCTCCCGAGTTGGAGTAGGACCAAGGGGCGGGGGCTCTGGCTGGTTCCAAAGTACCTCTTAAGGTGGCGTCATTACATCTCGGGTGGCTGGAATATTTTTATCCCATAGCACGGGATTTGACGAAACTACAGAGTATGTGGCAGAGCTTAGATTTTAATTGAGACCTGTCTGCCTGCCGTCATGGTGCGAGGGAAAGAAGGCCTTGTGGATTAAAATTGGAAGCCATAGCTTGAACATTTTGGGACGTCTACAAGTCGTTTATTTCTGATGATAAGTCACCCTGGGATTCCTCCCCTTAAGAACTGTTATGAGGATAAAAGTGAATAAAAGGGTTGAATAATGTTGTAAATTGTAGGCCAATTTTTAAGAGGACGTTTAGAGCCTAGGAAAGAGAATATGCTGATTTCCCTCATATACCCACTTAAGAAGAGGAAGATTCTTTGAACTCATTTCCTTGTTTCCTAATTTCCCAACTGATGTTGTACCCAACTTGAGTGGAATTATAGAGAAAACGCCAGCACACTTGAGTTCAAATTAGGTACAGGGTCCATTATTGGCCGGCTGACCGCGTTACAGAGGTAGGGTTTTTTTTTTATACCCTTCTTTCAGGTGGGGAGGGGATTGGAATTCCTAACGCAAAGCGGTTTACAGAAGCAAAAGGCGAGGTTAATATAAGGGGTCAGGGGCTGGAATCCAGCAATTAAGGAACAGAGCCAAATGGTGTTTTACAAGGGCCTGCATCCTGGGCTAATCTGCCCTATCTCCACAGGGTATGTTTATTTAACACTTCCCATTTCTACGAGGCCTACATGCTCAGGGACAGGGGTTGTGGGGTGAGGAGTGTGAGATGGGGTCAATCTGGCCTCCTCAATGTAATCGACCAAGTGTATAGAAAATACAAAACTCAGTTTCTCCTATTACACAATATGCTTTTGAGACCAGATGAGTGGGGATTTCCCCCCAAATATCAAGCAGTCAAGTCTGCAGCAGACACCAGCTGGGTGTCCACCACTTCAGGTCTGAGGCTGTCTACCTGGAGATGGCATAAGATCCCCTGGGTTGAGGGCTCAGACCCATAGACGGCCACAGCTCATGTCTGATGCCAGTCCCAAGCCTAGGGTTGATTTACTTGTGCCTCTGATTGACCAGCTGTAAATCAAGGTTTCCACAACCCTCCTCCTTGGGTTTGACTGATTTGCTCACAAAACTTGGGGGAACATGTTTGTTTGTTATAAAAAATACTTTATGGCCATGCCTGTGGCTCAGTCTGTAGGGCGTCGGTCCCATATACCGAAGGTGGCAGGTTCAAACCCGGCCTGGCCAAAATGCAGCAAAAAAAATAGCCCGGCGTTGTGGCAGGTGCCTGTAGTCCCAGCTACTCAGGAGGCTGTTGCAAGAGAATCGCCTAAGCCCAGGAGTTGGAGGTTGCTGTGAGCTCTGACACTACAGCACTCTACCAAGGGCGATAAAATGAGACTCTGTCTCCACACACACACACACACAAAATAAAGGTAGCAGAGGAAGAGATGCTCTAGGGCAGGTATGGGGGAAGAACTGTGGAGTTTTCCTGCCCCCTTTAGGGCCCCCCCCCCCCCAGGGAAACCGTCACATATTCAACTATCTGGACGCTCTTCTCGTCCTCTGGGTTTTTATGGAGGTTTCATTATGTAGGTATTGTTGATTAAACTGTTGGCCATTGGTTATCAACTGAGCCTTCAGCTTCTTTCTCTTCCTAAGAAGTTGGGGTGGGAGAGATTGAAAATCTCAACTTTGGGTGGTTTTTGCAAGGGTATCTAAAGTCAATTTGCGCCGAACCAGCACCTGGAATTGCTGCAGTTCTATTTTTAATTTCACGATGTTTTTCTTGGCCAAGAACACACTAAGTCGTCTCCAAGTTTGATACATTCAGCAAACAATGGCAAGGGTGAGCCACCAGAAACGAACACCTGATTTTCATGATAAATATGGTAATGCTGTATTAGCTAGTGGAGCCACTTTCTGTATTGCTGTATGTATGGACACTGTATGGACATATGCAGTGACACAAATTGGAATAGAATGGAACCTGTCCCCTGTTGGCAGAGTCACCCCAAAGGAATGGAGAGATCAGTAATCA
>NW_003852418.1:6833446-6838574 GCF_000181295.1 Otolemur garnettii | reverse complement strand
AAAAAAAAAAAAGTCTCAACTTTTTCATCCTGCCTTAGTTTTTCAGGTGACCAGCCCTTCTTCTGAAGGTGCCTTGGGGATGTCTACCAGTTATCTTTATTATCATACAGAAGGACACTTTGTACTTTGGTCATTCCAGGGATTTTAGGAGTTGCATGCCATGACCTGGGGACCAAAATACTGTGTATATATTTCACAGTCACACTAAAGATTGTTTTAGCTTATTCCACTACTGTTTCTTAGGAACAGAATGTATTTTCAGTTCTTTAAAGTTGTTCCTAAATCAAAAGAATTGTCAGTCATTTAACCCTGACCTTCTTCTTTTTCCTCTTTTTTGTTTTATTTGCCGAAGCCATAGATAAGAGCACTTTCGGCGGTGCCTGTGGCTCTAAAGGGTAGAGCACGGGTCCCATATGCTGGAGGTGTCGGGTTCAAACCCAGCCCCAGCCAAAAACTTAAAAAAAGATCTTTTTTTAAATTTTCTTTAAATATTTATTTATTTATTTCCATTGAAACAGAGTCTCACTTTGTGGCCTTTGGTAGAGTGCTGTGGTCATATCTCACAGCAACCTCCAACTCTTGGGCTTAAGCAATTCTTGCCCTCAGCCTCCCAAGTAGCTGGGACTCCAAGCACCTGCCACAATGCCCGGCTTTTTTTTGTTTTTGTAGAGACAGGGTCTCACTCTGGCTCAGGCTGGTCTTGAACCTCTGAGCTCAGGGCAGTCCACCCGCCTCGGCCTCCCAGAGTGCTAAGATTATAGGCATGAGCCACCACGCTCCACCAAGAGCATTTTCTTGAGAGCAGTGGTTTTATAATTTTCTGACTTTGACTTATATTAAAAAAATACATTTACATAGTTGATCTAATGCATTTGTTTAGAGACAAAGTTTTATGAAATGATCCTTTATCATCTACTGTCTGATTTTCCTTTTATCTTTTACCACATTTAAAAAATCCTGGTCAGCCAATATAAGATAGAGTTAAAAAAAAATGGTTAAGAAGGTCATTAGATAGGAGGTAAATTGGTAATTTGAAACAAACATGTCTTCCCTGTGGTGATGACCTGAAACACATTTTGGTTTTGATTGAATGCTAAGATTTCATTGATACCATCCAAGCCTTTCTACCTATACAATGCTTGTGTATTTTATTGATCCCTTTTAGTCAATAGAAATAGCAAGGAGTTTAGCATATCAAAGAGTGAAATGAGTGAGAAGAATAATAGGAAGCAAAATCAGAAAGGTAGGGGAGTCAAATCATGTAGATATCCGTTATATGGTGTATGTTTGGTTTTTTGGGGGGTCTTTTAGGTTTTTGAGGACTTTGGCTTTTTACTCTATAATACGGGAAATCATTACAGAGTTTGAAAAGAAGAGAGATAAGATGTAGGCCTATATTTTTAACAAGATGGATTCTGGATGCTGTGTGGAGAATAGATGGTAGAAAAGTAAGGGCAAAACAATGGAGAGAGGGAAGAACTTTTCCTTCAACCTCTTCCTTTGTATACCTGGGGACCTGTGAACTAAAGAGGCAAGACAGATTAGCAACAGTTTATTTATGCATGCAAGGCACAAGTGTGCAGGAGTGCTCAGTGATGAGTAAGTCAAGAGGGCTGGTTAGAATTTGGGGCTTATATTCCTAACTTAGTAGGAGAAAGGCTTCTATGGAATGAACAGATGGATTTCTTTAGGAAGCAAAAGTGGGTTGTATGAGAACAGGAGATAGCAAACTCTGTGATAATGCTTGTTTACCTAGTTAGGAGAGAACTTTCCAGCTTCTTCATGGCAGTCTCCCCTACCCAGGCAATTTGTGGCAGTCTCATTTGTCAAAAGAGGCTGCTTTTAGTCAGATAAGGGAACCTCTGGGAAGGCTTTTTCCCCTGCATCTGTTGAATCTCAGATGTCTTCAGCTTAAAATAATCTTCCAACTCGTGTTCTGAATGGGTTCCTGCAGCACTGAGATAGGAACTATTACATTTAATCCAGGTGAGAGATAATAGTAGTGACTTGGACCAAAGTGATAGATAGGTAAAGATGCTATGAAAGTGGTCAGATACTGGATATATTTTGAGAATAGAGATGATTTGTTGACAAATTGAGTGAGGATTTTGGAAAAAGGCAAGGCGTCTAGGATGACTCCAGGTTTGGGGCCTGAGCAACAGGAAGTAACCTTTACTGAAATAAGGAAGTGAGGACACATAGTAGGACAGGTTTGTTGCATAGATATTACTGAACACCTTTTGTGTAAAGGTGCAAAAAATATAACTCTGTAAAGTTGGTGTCCTCTTCAAGATTTTTTTTTAGAGACAGTTTTATTTTGTTGCCCTCGGTAGAGTGCTGTGGCATCATAGCTCACAGCAACCTCTAGCTCTTGGGCTTAGGCAGTTCTCTTGCCTCAGCCTTCCAAGTAGCTGGGACTACAGGCGCCCACCACAACACCCAGCTATTTTTTGTGGCAGTTTGGCTGAGGCTGGGTTCGAACCCGCCACCCTCAGTATATGGGGCCTGGCGCCCTACTCACTAAGCCATAGCCGCCACTCCTCTTCAAGATATTTTTAAGACAATTACAGCTAAGTAAGCATTAACTATATTAGTTTACTGGGGCTGCATAACAGAGCACCACAAAGGGGTGGCTTAAACAGCAATTTATTCTCTCAATTCTGGAGGCTAGAATTCCAAGGTGAAAGTGTCAGCAGAGTTGGTTTTTTCTAAGGGTAGTGGGGAGGCCACTCATGGTGGTTCACCTGTAATCCTAGCACTCTAGGAGGCCAAGGAGGGTGGATTGCCTGAGCTCATGGAGTTCGAGACCAGCCTGAGCCATCGTGAGACCTCGACTCTAAAAACTAGCCAGATGTTGTGGCAGGCGCCTGTAGTCCCAGCTACTTGGGAGTCTGAGACAAGAGGATCATTTGAGACCAAGAGCTTGAGGTTGCTGTGAGCTGTGACACCACAGCACTCTACCCAGGAGAGGAGGGATAGGGAGGGCAACAAAGTGAGATTCTGGCTCAAAAAAGGGGGGCGGGGGCAGGGGTAATGCCTGTGACTCAGTGAGTAGAGTGCCGGCCCCATATACCAAGGGTGGCGGACCTGGCCCTGGCCAAACTGCAACAAAAAATAGCCGGGTGTTGTGGTGGGCACCTGTAGTCTCAGCTACTGGGAGGCTGAGGCAAGAGAATCACCTAAGCCCAAGAGCTGGAGGTTGCTGTGAGCTGTGATGCAACAGCACTCTACTGAGGGCAACAAAGTGAGACTTTGTCTCTAAAAAAGAAAAAAAGGATGAGGGAGAATCTGTTCCATGTCTCTCCCTTAGTTTTTGGTGGTTTGCTTACCATCTTTGACATTCCTTAGCTTGTAGCTCTCTTCTTTATCTTCACAAGGCATTTTCCCTGCATTGCAAGTCTATGTCCAAATTTCCCCTCTTTTTAGTGATCTGGTTTCCAAGTAAAGTTATGAGGTACTGGGGATTTGGGCTTAAACATATGACATTTTGGGGGGACACAATTCAACCCATAACAAATAGTAGGCAGTTACTATGTAATTATTTGATTTGGTCAGAAAAAAATAGCTAAAGAGAGATAGGATTGTGAGAATGCAGATGAAATAAACCTGAAAAAAAAAAAAAGAAATAAACCTGAAGACCATTAGGGTTGTTTTGGTCATTTGGCCCACATTGTAGCTAAGAATTGGAAACTGAAACTAGCTGGTCAATTTCCCATTGCTTTTGCAATTGGAAATAATAATGGTTACCATGACATAGAACCCCACAATGTCAGGAACTATACTAGGTGCTTTATATTTCTGACATCTTCTCATTCTTCACACAGTAACCCTTTTTGGGTAGATAGTATTATGCTCATTTTTACACGTAAGAAAACTTTTAATTGCTTGATCCAAACCACACAAAACCATGGTAAAGTCCACACAAGATATCTATTAGAAAGTAAAGATCATTACTAGGACCAGATTATAAGACTGAAGTCATCCTTTGTTTACATTTGCTAACTCTGAATAGCCCTTCTTGTAATATAACTTGATAACATCCCTGTCAAATTCAAGCAGTTTCTATAATCAGACATATATAAGAATGGCTCAAATTCTATTCTTTCTCACATGTGGTGGTTATTAACTTATTTTAGCTGACCAAGATCCAGGTTATGCTTTTTTTGTCTTCAACTGAGGTGAAATTCACATAATCTAATTGTTAAAGTGTCTAATCCAGTGGCATTTAGTACATTTACAGTGTTTTACGGCCATCAAGTCACTTCCCAATACTTTCTTCCTTCAACTCCTAGCTTTCTGTCTCTGGATTACCTATTCTGGATACCTATTCCATTATAAAAATGGAATATTGAAGGCCAAGAATTTGAGACCAGCCTGGGCAGTGTAGTGAGACCCTGTCTCTGCAAAAAATAATAAAAATTAGCTGAGTGCCTATAGTCCCAGTTACCTGGGTTGCTGAAGCAAGAGGATTGCTTGATCCCAGGAGTTTGAGCCTGTAGTGAGCCATGATTGTGCCACTGCGCTGCAGCCTAGGTGATAGGGTGAGACTCCCTCTCTAAAAAAAGGGAATAATATTAATACGTGACTTTTTGTGTCTGGCTTCCTTACTTAGCATGGTGTTTTGAGGTTCACTCATGTTATACTGTGTCAGTATCATTCCTTTTTGTGTCTGAATAATCCATTGTGTAGATCTATCACATTTTACTTGGACCACATTTGCTTATCAGTTTTAATGGGCACTGGGTTGTTTCCACATTTTCGTGATTGTAAGTAGTGCTGCCGTGATCATTCATATATAAGCTTTTGTTTGAATAGCTGTGTCAGTACTTTGGGGTATATACTTGCTAGGTCATATGGTAATCCTGTGTTTAACTTTTTGAGGAACCTTTGGGTTATTCTTGAATGGAGCTAAATGGCCCTGGCTAACATTATTTATAAGAGGGTTTCCATGTGTACTGCCTTGTGTTGGAATATCAGTATCAGCTTTGGTAACTAAGATTCTCAGTAAACAGAAAGTACAGTTAGGTTTGTTTTCCTCATATGGTTTTAGAACAAAGTATATTGCCTGTGTGAATATAATTAACATTTATTTGTCTCTTACTGTGTTTTTTTTTTTTTTTTTTTTTTT
>NW_003852418.1:6829420-6833426 GCF_000181295.1 Otolemur garnettii | reverse complement strand
TTTTTTGACACAGAGCCTCAAGCTATTCCCCTGGGTAGAGGGCTGTGGCATCACAGCTCACAGCAATCTCCAACTCCTGGGCTCATGGGAGTCTCCTGCCTCAGCCTCCCAAGTAGCTGGGACCACAGGCGCCCACCACATCGCCTGGCTATTTTTTGGTTGCAGCCATCATTGTTGTTTTGGCAGGCCCGGGCTGGATTCAAACCTGCCACCTTAGGTGTATATGGCTGGTGCTTTTGCCCCTTGAGCCACACGCGCCGAGCCTAGCACTTTGTTGAGTGCTTATTTGGTATAGCAGAGTCTGAGGGAGGAAGATTTTATTACTGAGTTCGTTTTACAGATGGAGAAATAAGATTAGATTATATAACTTGACAAAGTGGCAGAAATAATATATTGATTGCAAAGCCCGCGCTTTTAACCACTTCCTCACAGCCATGATTCTCTAAACTAAAACTGTGAAGTCTTGTTTGCCACATCTTCTTTTCTTTGACATCTGTGTCATGAGGAGGTCCACTGAAGAAGGCCTCAACTGACCCATGGTATGCTCACTGCAGGTTCCATGCCTGTGTGGTGGCGCATCATGTCTGCTGTGCAGTTGTTGTCCCAACAGTAGGAATTCCACTTTGACTCGCCTCATTTATGCCTTCATTCTCCTCCTGACCACCCTTGTATCCTGTATCATGCTGAGAGAAGAGATGGAACCTCACCTGAAGAAGGTAAGTTAAAGTAACAGTTCCCTTAATGTCCTGGGTATTTTTATTTTTATATTTTACAGAAATTTAGTTTTAATTGTTTTTAATTCTTCACTGTGAAACTGAGTCAAGTTCATTGTAGCTTTGGAATTTTTAATTACTTTTGGGTGTAATTAAGACACAGAATATGCAGATATTAGTCCTTTCACAGAAATATAGAATGAACATCTTTGGGCTGTAGTCTAATAACTGACAAAAAAACATTAAAAGAACGGCTCCAAAATATTTTCTTTCCTTGTATGTTTAAGATTTAAGCATCTAAAGTAGACTATTTTAGCTTTGGAAGGAGTCAGTTGTGGCTGGGAAATTTTTTTTTTTTTTTTTTTTTGAGACAGAGCCTCAAGCTGTCCCCCTGGGTAGAGTGCCAACGCTTCACTACTCACAGCAACCTCCATCTCCTGGGCTCAAGCGAGTCTCCTGCCTCTGCCTCCGCCTCCCAAGTAGCTGGGACCACAGGCGCCCGCCACAACACCCGGCTGTTTTTTTTTTTTTTTTTTTTTTTGGTTGCAGCCATTATTGTTGTTTCGCAGGCCGGGGCTGGATTCGAACCCACCACCTTAGGTGTATGTGGCTGGTGCCTTAGCCGCTTGAGCCACAGGCGCCGAGCCTGGCTGGAAAATCTTATGGGAAAATGGGAGATAACCTCATAGCATAAAAGCAAAGAAGAGAGAACACTTTTATTTTTAAAATGAAAGTTGTTTATATTGTTTGGTAACAAAATTGTAAATGAACTGGAAGGCAAAGAGAAAAATCCCACAGTCTTGCAGTTGTTAAAGTAGTTAATTTTATAAATTCAGGCTTTCCTGTAGTGGGATAGAATCTCTGTTTAAATGTGGATATTCCTATAGCATTGAAATTTATTTTTTCAGATTCCTGGATTCTGTGACAGGGGATTTCAAATCAGTATGACTGATAGAAAGACAGACGAAGATTGTGATGTCCTGGTTGGTTATAAAGCTGTATATCGGATCAACTTTGCCTTGGCCATCTTTTTCTTTATCTTCTTTCTGCTCATGTTAAAAGTAAAAACAAGCAAAGATCCTAGAGCAGCAGTACACAATGGGTATGTGAGATTTATTATTATTTTGTTATATTGTGCTGTGTGTCCTCTTCTCCTTAAGCAGTTAAAGTTGCCATTCTGATGGAAGCAGTAGAATATGTAAATCAATGGCCCCAAAGTATTTCTGATCTATTATACTTGTGAAATTGTTGTAGTGTCATTTTCAGTTAGAGCCCTGCCACGTTGAGGAGGTATGGAATCCTGTCTTCTTTCTTTTTAAAAATACTTTTGCTTCAAGTTCCTAGATTTTTATTCTTTAACTTTATTTTATGTTTTGAGATAGAGTCTCACTCTGTTGCTCAGACTAGAATGCTATGGCATCAGCATAGGTCACAACGACCCTAATCCTGGGTGCCAGCCATCCTCCTGCCTTAGCCTCCTAATTAGTAGGGACCCTAGGCACCCACCATGATACCTGGCTGATTTTTTAATTTTTTTACTGGAGATAGGGTCTCACTCTTGCTCAGGCTGGTCTGAGCTGTTGTCCTTAATTGTGTAAAATAATTAAATGAATTGGCCTCACATCAAAGGAAGAGATAAGCCCAGATAATCATGTTGGGAAAAAAGATACTAGGGCATTATTTTTGCATTTCAGAAATTAATTTTTTTCAGTATAAGGATAAACCTAGCATTTGATTAATGCATTTGTGTGTTTTAATAGGTTTTGGTTCTTTAAAATTGCTGCTCTTATTGGAATCATGGTTGGCGCTTTCTACATTCCTGGGGGCTCTTTTACCACAGGTAGGGCTCACTCTTGAGGGGGTTGTAACTCTACAAATGATTGAGTTAAAGATATATTTTCATTATTGATTTTGTTGAACTGACAAAGAGATGGTATCCGATTACTATGACTGCGACCAATATTAATATATTCATTCAAAGCCAGGAGGCATTCAGGCCACTTTTCAGCTTTTTGGAACCACTATGATAATCTGTTGCCAATATTTTAATAGTTTACCTTCTCAGTTGATTCAGTACAAAGTTAATCAGAGAGCCGGTCAACATAAGGAGTTTTTTTTTTGTTTTTTGTTTTTTTTTTTTGTAGAGACAGAGTCTTACTTTGTTGCCCTCTGTAGAATTTATTTTTCTAGAGACAGAGTCTTACTTTGTTGCCCTCGGTAGAATTTATTTTTCTAGAGACAGAGTCTTACTTTGTTGCCCACAGCTCACAGCAACCTCCAACTTCTGGTCCTAGGTGATTCTCTTGCTTCAGCCTCCAGAATAGCTGGGACCACAGGTGCCCACCATAATGCCTAGCTATTTTTTGGCTGCAGTTTGGCTGGGGTCAAGTTCAAACCTGTCACCCTCGGTATATGGGGCCAGCACCCTTACTCACTGAGCCATAGGCGCCACCCTTACTGAGCCACAGGCACCACCCAACATAAGGAGTTTTATTTCCTTGTGTTCTACTATTTCTGTCCTATTCTACTTTGTTAATCATGGCATCAAGTGACATATGTGGGGGTTCTGCTGTGATTTCTCTCCCCCACCCCAGTCTCTCTTCTTTGAATTGAAATCTGTTCAAAATGTTGGACAATAGCATTCTGAAGAGAATAACTAGGATAGAGCTTAACTTTGTTCTCTTGGTTTGTAGCTTGGTTTACTGTTGGCATGGCAGGGGCCGCTTTCTTCATCCTCATCCAGTTGGTGCTGTTGGTAGACGGTGCTCACTCTTGGAATGAAATATGGGTAAATCGAATGGAAGAAGGAAACCCAAGGTTGTGGTATGCTGGTAGGTATCTCAACTCACCAGTGATAGCTGTATTGCTACAGTAAGTAGAGTATCTCCTTTATAGGCCTAGCTACTTTAGTCCTCAGCTATCGGAGGCTGAGGCAGGAGGATTGCTTGAGCTCAAGAGTTTGAGACCAGTGAGATTGCCTCAAAACAAAAAAAAAACTTCCTTGATTTAAATGTATAAACCCCCAATGCTAAGCTGCCTTTTAATTCTGAATTATATGTATCACTGGAAGTAAGTAGTACAAATGATATAAATCATTGGATTCTACCAATTTATTTATTTTGAAAGTTGTAGTGTAACTACATTTGTTTTGATAAGGAAAAATAGTTGTATTTAGTAGCACAGTTCTTGGTTTTGATAACCTCATTTCCATGGACAGGGCACTCAGATGAGTTCTACATACTGGACAGTTGTCCATGTACCTCAAGTAGATATGGGTGAATATTCTGCTTTTT
>NW_003852418.1:6827004-6828513 GCF_000181295.1 Otolemur garnettii | reverse complement strand
TGTTTGGCAGGCCCAGGGCTGGATTCGAACCCACCACCTTAGGTGTATGTGGCTGGCGCCTTAGCCACTTGAGCCACAGGCGCCGAGCCGGAAACTAGTTATCTAAAGTCTGTACTTTTAGCTGAATACAAGTTAACTGAGCTCAACTTTCCTACATTTGGTCTGAGTGAGTATATTGTATGCTCTGTTCCATGTTTTCTGATTTTTCACAGTTACACAGCTAATTGTTGATTATCAGTGCAAATGGAAAGGAACATTATTTTATTGTTTTATTTTTTCTTTTTTTGAGACCAGAGTCTCACTGTGTTGCCCTTGGTATAGTGCTGTAGTGTCATAGCTCACAGCAACCTCAAACTCTTGGGCTTTGCAATTCTCTTGCCTTAGCCTCCAAAGTAGCTAGGAGTACAACAGCCGGCTATTTTTTTTTGCAGTTGTCATTGTTGTTTAGCTGGCCTGGGCCAGGTTTGAACCCACCACCCTTGGTGTATGTGGCTGGTGCCATTACCACTATGTTATGTAGGTACCACGCCAGGAACATTGTTTTAGATATTTGAAAATGGCAAATGAGCCACATTTCCAGTTTGGGCATGGAGTCTCATTGTTTGTGATAGGGAACAGGTTTAGGTGGCCATTGGCTGCAGAAGGAAAAAACTGCCATAAAAAGATAACCTATTTATACTGTTTTCTCCCGTACTGTCCCTGGCATGTAACTTGCTGTGAACTTGTTTTGAGGTCCTGTTTTGAGGACCTAGAAATCATCTAGGTTCCTAAGAAGAGCTTGTAATACACATTATTTAGCATGTAGTGAACAGTTTACTCTGCTGGACTGATCAAATGTTGGATAATCCAATTTGTGAGATCAAATTAAGTAATTTAGCCAGTGAATTCACTTGCTTGATGGTTTTAGAATTTAACAACAATTCTCATAGAATCTGATACCTTAACCTTTGGGCTTCTGTAATTTTCTGTAAATTATGAGCCTTGTAAAAGTGAAATAATGCCTCTTATTTTTTATATGGAATGGAAGAAAATTGGTCATCGTAAGTTTTTGCAATTGTGGGCATTCATATTGATTTCCCTTTTTTCAGCTTTACTGTCTGCTACAAGCCTCTTTTATATCCTGTCAGTCATCTTCGTTGGGCTGCTCTACACATACTACACCAAACCAGATGGCTGCACAGAGAATAAGTTCTTCATCAGTATTAATCTGATCCTTTGTGTTGTCGTTTCTATTATATCAGTCCACCCCAAAATTCAGGTATGATTGTTTTCTGTTGCTTCCTCCAGTTTTTATTTACTGCTAAGCTTAAAATCTAGATAACTTTTTTGTGAATTTGTGTCTAAGTTTATCTACTTAAACATTTTTTCATATTATGATAAAGTCTTCATAATTTTAATTTTGTAAGTATACAATGTATCTTTGACTGCCTGTATCATAATCAAATGAATTTCCCTATCGTGAAAAAACCTGGGTAACATAAGAGTGTATAATTCTTTTTTTTTTTTTTT
>NW_003852418.1:6824330-6825872 GCF_000181295.1 Otolemur garnettii | reverse complement strand
TTTGAACCCACCACCCTTGGTATATGGGGCTGGTGCCCTACTCACTGAGCCATAGGCGCTGCCCTTATCTCTCTTTTAAAAAAGAAAAAACTGAAGTCTCGAAGTGACAGTCTCACTTAGGTACTAGTTAATGGCAAAACTGAGCTTAGATTCTTTCCATTATGCCAAGGGATTAAGAAAACAAAGCCTTTTCTTGATACACAGGAATTTCTAGGATTGTGAAATGCCTTGACAACCAGTAGTAGTAGTACATGCTTCATCTTTCTTGGCTCTTTTGCAGCTTAAACTGAAAGGTTACTTGTTATCTTTCAACTTATCCGGCAGAATCAGGTTTTCAGTTATTGGCAATTAATTTTAGTCCCCGGGGAGGTACATGGGGTTTTATAAAGTCATCCTTAGCAATCCCTGTGACATTGTTTTCCTTTGATTCCATAGGAGCACCAGCCTCGCTCCGGCCTCCTGCAGTCCTCTGTCATCACCCTCTATACTATGTATCTCACCTGGTCAGCCATGTCCAATGAACCCGGTAAGCAGATGTCGATAGCACAGTCATTTGATGAAAAAAAGTAGGAAATTACCCCTTAGGTAAGTGTAAAAAACAAGAGCTAGGGCAAATATAAAACAAAACAAAATTTCATATAAATGTGCATTGTCCATTGTAGTTTTGCAGATGTTGACTTTTCACATTTTATTTCCCACGGCTGTTCATAGCTGTTCATGAAAACCTATGTTCATAGCTGATAGCCTAAAGCAGCGGTTCTCAACCTGTGGTTCGCGACCCACAGGAACTATATTTAAGGGCCATGGTATTAGGAAGGTTGAGAACCACTGGCCTAAAGAGTTTTTCAGATACTTAACCTAGGCTGAGTCAAACTAGTAAGATCTCTGGACAAGGGCAGCCTTGTTTTGGCCTTTTATGAAATTGTTTTAATTGACTTTTACTTTGGTGCCACAGGCCCTAGAAGAAATAGTTGGAGGAATCTTTTGTAGTTATTATAGGATTATCAATCAATAGGATACTCTGTGGGCTCCTTTTAAAAGAAAACAATTACCCCTCTCCAATGATAAGGTATTTTAAGACAGAGTCTTCACTATGTCACCCTCGGTAGAATGTCGTGGTATCACAGCTCACAGCAACCTCTCTTGGCTTAAGTGATTCTTTTGCCTTAGCCTCCCAAGTAGCTGGAACTACAGGTGCCCACTACAATGCCCTGCTACTTTTTGGTTGCAGTTGTCATTGTCATTTTAGCTGCCCCAGGCCGGGTTTAAACCTACCAGCCTTGGTGTATGTGGCTGGCACCCTACTGACTGGGCTACGGGCGCTGCCCAGCATTGTTACATAACTATGTAAAAATAGAAGTAGGAGTAAACTTTGTGCTTAAAGCCTTGACATTATAGAACTAAAGAGATTTGTCAAACTACAAAACCAATAAAATCAAGAATCACATTTGTGAAATTTAACAGATACTATTGTTTTCTTTTTTTTTCCTAATAGTAAGTCACTGGTTGTGATGCAAATATGTTATTAATTGCTGAATTTCA
>NW_003852418.1:6819733-6821346 GCF_000181295.1 Otolemur garnettii | reverse complement strand
TAGCCGGGTGTTTAAGCGCCTGTGGTCCTGGCTATTCAGGAGGCTGGGGCAGGAGAATCGCCTAAGCCTAAGAGTTGGAGGTTGCTGTGAGCTGTGACACCATGCCACTCTACCTAGGGCAACATAATAAGAATCTTTCCAAAAAAAAAAGAAAATTGCTGCTATTAATATGTGTAAGTGTTTTTTTGTGTGGATATATGTTTTAATTCTCTTAAGTATATAACTGAAACTAGCATTTCTGGGTATTAGGCTGTTAACTTTTTAAGGAATTGCCAAGGTTTTCTAAAGTGGCTGTATCATGTAACAGTCCCCCAGCAATGTATGAGGCATCTAATTTTAGCACATCCTATTACATTGTGATTGTTGTCTTTTTTATTATAGCCACTATAGAAAGTATAAAGTGACATTTCATTGTTGAGTTGCAGTTTCCTAATGATTGGTGATATTAGGCATCTTTTCATGATCTTATTGAGCTTTTGGGTATCTTCTTTTTTTTTTTTTGAGTTTCACTTACTGCCCTCTGTAGAGTGCAATGGTGTTACACAGCTCACAGCAACCTCCCAGCTCCTGGGCTTAGGTGATTCTCTTGTCACAGCTTCCTGAGTAGCTGGGACTGCAGGCACCTGGCACAGTACCTGGCTGTTTTTTTGTTGCAGTTTGGCTGGGGCTGGGTTTAAACCTGCCACCCTTGGTATATGGGGCTGGCGCTCTACCTACTGAGCCACAGGTGCTGCCCACTTTTGGGTATCTTCCTTGAAGAAATGTCTGTTTAAGTCTTTTGCTTGTTTTTTTTTTTTTTTTTTTTGGAGACAGAGTCTCATTATGTCGCCCTCGGTAAAATTCTGTGGCATCACAGCTCACAGCAACTTCAAACTCTTGTGCTTAAGCGATTCTCTTGCCTCAGCCTCCCAAGTAGCTGGGACTACAGGTGCCTGCCACAACGCTCGGCTATTTTTTGGTTGTAGTTATTGTTGGTGTTTGGCAGGCCCAGACTGGATTCGAACCCGCCAGATCCAGTGCATATGGCTGGCACCCTAGCCGCCAAGCTACAGGCGCCAAGCCCTTTTGCTTGTTTTTTAATTGGGTTATTTGTCTTCTTATTGTTTTTGTATATGATTTGCGATAGGGAGTCTAACTTCATTCTTTGCTTTGTGTATATGTTCACTTGTCCCAGTACCATTTGTTGAAGAGACTATTCTTTCCTCATTGAATTCTCTTGGCATCCTTGTCAAAAATCCTTTGAGCAGAAATGTAATGGCTTATTTCTATACTTTTTTTTTTTTTGAGAGAGAGTCTCACTTTGTCACCCTAGGTAGAGTTCTGTGGGGTCATCATAGCTCATAGCAACATATAACCTCAAATTCCTAGGCTCAAGTGATCTGCTTGCCTTAGCCTTCGAAGTAGATGGAACTGTAGGTGCCTGCCACTATGCCCAGCTAGTTTCTCTATTTTTAGTAGAGATGGGTCTTGATCTTAGGTTGGTCTTGAATTCCTGAGCCCAGGTGATCTACCCTCTTCGGCCTCCCAGAGTGCTTAGGATTACAGGCGTGAACCACCTTGCCCGGCTCATATTTGGTCTTTTCTTTCTTTCTTTCTTTTTTTTTTTTTTTTTT
>NW_003852418.1:6818127-6819562 GCF_000181295.1 Otolemur garnettii | reverse complement strand
TTTTTTTTTTTTGATACAGAGTGTTATATGTCACCCTCAGTAGAGTGCTGTGACGACATAGCTCACAACAACCTTAAACTCTTGTGCTTAAGTGATTCTCTTGTCTCAGCCTCCCAAGTAGCTGGGACTACAGGTGCCCACCACAACACCTGGGCTACAGTTTGTCAATTTCTGCAAAAAAAAAAAAAAAGTCACTGGGATTTTGATAGGGATTGTGTTCAATCTGTACGTCAGTGTGGGGAATATTGCCATCTCAACTATATTAAGGCTTCCAGTCTATGAATGTGAAGATGTCTTATTTGGGCTTGTCTTACTTAGACTTATGTAGATCTTTAATTTTTTTCAGTGGTTATATTTAGTTACCAGTATACAAGTCTTAAATCTTTTGTCAAATTTCTAAGTATTTTATTATTTTGATGGTACTATAAATGAAATTGTTAATTTAACTTCGGAGTTTATTGCTAGTTACAGAAATACAATTGATTTTTGTATATTGATGTTGTATCCTGCAACTTTGGTGAACAGACTCATGTACTGGTTTTAATAATTTGCGTGTATGTATTCTGTAGGATTTTCTAGGTATAAGATCAAGACATCTGCAAATAGAGATGAATTTACTTATTTTCCAATCTAGATAGGGATTTGTTTTATCTGCTTTTCTTGCTTAATTGCTGTAGTTAGAATTTCTGGTACAGGCTCGGTGCCTATAACTCAAGCGGCTAGAGCGCCAGCCACATACACTGGAGGTGGTGGGTTCGAGCACAGCCTGGGCCTGCCAAACAGCAATGACAACTATAGCCAAAATTAGCCGGGCATTGTGGTGGATACCTATAGTCCCAGCTACTTGGGAGGCTGAGGCAGGAGAATTGCTTAAGCCCAAAGAGTTTGAGGTTGCTGTGAGCTGTGACACCATGGCACTCTACCAAAGGGACACAGTGAGACTCTGAACTTCTGGTACAATGTTGACTAGCAATGGTGAGAGTGGGACCCTCGTCTTATTCCTAATATAAGGAGAAAACTTTTTTAGTCTTTCACCATTAAGTATGATGTTAGCTCTGGATTTTTCACTGATGCCTTTTATCAGTTTGAAGACATTCTCCTCTGTTTCTGGTTTGGGTGTTTCTGTCATGAAAGGACATTAGATTTTGTCAGGGTTTTGTGTGTGTGTGTGTGTGTGTGTGTGTGTTGTGTTTTGAAATGATCATGTGGTTTTGATCCTTTGTATGTACTTTTCTATTCAGTCTCTTAAACTTTGAGTGAGCATTTGTGGTGTATAGATGACTAAGGTTATTGTCAAGGAGTTTTTGAATAGCAAAAAAGAGAGAAATGTTAAGTGCAGTGGCAGAAGGGAGCTTAGGGAGCTGCGGCAAGTCAGAGGAGTGTCTTCTTTTTTTTTTTTTTTTTTTTGAGACAGAGCCTCAAGCTTTCCCCCTGG
>NW_003852418.1:6803615-6817025 GCF_000181295.1 Otolemur garnettii | reverse complement strand
CCTGTAGTCCCCCGCTACTTGGGAGGCGGAGGCAGGAGACTCGCTTGAGCCCAGGAGTTGGAGGTTGCTGTGAGCTGTGATGCCACGGCACTCCACCTAGGGCGACAGCTTGAGGCTCTGTCTCAAAAGAAAAATACTACTAATAATAATGAAGTTATATTCAGTGCTGACTCTTCCAAGTACTTCTGACTTTTTCTCTCATTGTATTAAAAACCTTTTGGAATTCTTTGCAGTGCAAGTCATTAAGAGCTCTTGTAAACTTTGGCATAATCATGACATCAAACAATCTGACCCATCTTTTTTCACTAATTTTCTGTGTCTTGAGATGGTTTAAGTAATGTGCTAAGGAAGGACTAAAGTTTCAGGGAGGCCATCTTAATCTAGACTTACCAATAACTAGAATAGCCAGATGTTCCTATAGAGCCATGCCAAGATAGTCAGGGTCTTTCATGCTGGCAGGAACAAAAGTATTTAAAAGGCAGAGTCTCCTGCTGTTAAGAACTAAAAATAGCTTTCAGGTCCCCTTTAGAGGCTTCCCGCGGGGGTGATGCCAGCTGTGTTGCTCTGGAGAATGTCTTGGCTTTGGCTGGGAGGCTGTGGGGTACTGATACCAAGCTCCTTTACTTGATTCTCCTTTTTTCTTAGCCCTGATGCAAAGTTCCAGAACATGACCAGCAAGTGGCCAGCTGTGTGGGTGAAGATCAGCTCTAGCTGGGTCTGCCTCCTCCTCTATGTCTGGACCCTCGTGGCTCCACTTATCCTTACCAATAGGGACTTCAGCTGAACTCCTGAATGCCAAGGATGCAACTGAAATTCATAAAGGTCTCTTTAGCCAAAAACCTGTATCTCTTCTAGGTTTGCTTCAACTAAAATATTAAGTGAACGCTTTGTAGATTTGACTATATCCAGGTATATAGCAAAAAGGCAAGATTGAATAATGCTTGATGCAGAATCTGAACTTCCCGGTTTACCTATATATTATGTTATTTGTAAGGATATAGAACAAAGGGAGCATTTTTGTGTTTAAAGTTAAACTACAGCTGTGCTGTGAAGAGAGTTCTTTATCAAGATTAATAGGTTCCTAGAAATCTAGTTTAAAATGTAAGATAGAAAAATGTTGGATATTTGAGGCCATTGTTAATATATTTCTATTGCAGTATCCTTAAAAAGCAAAAAGAAAAAAAAAGGGAAAAAAGCATTTATATGACATTTCCTCTGTGAAAGTCCTTACTATTGTGATACAAGCACTGTGTTCTGGGCTTAAACTCTTCTGAGGTGTAGTGGTAGTTCTTGGGGGAAGAATTATGTATGTGGGCCCTACCCAGAGGAATGGATGCTAATATGGCTGCTGCTTCTACATCTTGAGTTTTTTAATTTACCTTTTTTATACTATAGCATTGATGCTGCTTGATACAAGTGTGGTGCTTTGCCAGGTATGTTAATTTTAATACATGCTTTGTGGGTTTGGTTAAAGTAAACATTCACTTGGGAAAACACTGCAACTTCAGTCTGTGTAATTTTCTTGTTATGAGTATGTAAAAGTAAAATGCATGTGGATTTGTTATATTTGCACTATAAAGGTATTTGATTAAAATAGAAAGACTTTAAGATTTGAAAGCCCTTTCTTTAACAGCTTTTATGAGTTAGCAGCCATTCTTTATTTTTTGGATGGTTAGATTTATCAAGCATCTAGGCAAGATGTTCCTCTTTCTTCTTAATAATATAGTCTGGTGAGCAAAGTCTTGAACTCATTCAAAAATCGTTGTAAATATCTTCTCTGAGTAAGATACTCAGGTAGGTGAGAGACAAGTAAGGCACCATCAAGAAATGTTTTCATGAGAAGGCAACATGAAAAAAGGCAGAATAGGCTTGGCGCCTGTGGCTCAAGTGGCTAAGACACCAGCCAGATACACCTAAAGTGGTGGGTTCAAATCCAGCCTGGGCCCGCCAAAACAACAATGACGGCTGCAACCAAAAAATAGCTGGGTGTTGTGGCGGGTGCCTGTGGTCCCAGCTGAGGCAGGAGGCTGAGGCAGGAGACTCGCTCGAGCCCAGGATTTGGAGGTTGCTGTGAGCTGTGATGCCACTGCACTCTGCCCAGGGGGATAGCTTGAGGCTCTGTCTCAAAAAAAAGGCAGAATAAAATGGTTTGTTTTGTCAACAAAGATTCACTTTCTGTTCTGCACCAGGCCCTGTACGTTTTGCTGACAGCTTTAAATATGTTAGAGGCTCTGCCATCTTGGACTTAAAATTTATAGGAGAGTGAAAATGAGTGTGGTGAATTAGGTCTGTGATTTAGGAATTGCAGAGAACTCAAAGGAGAAGTAACTGGGGCGGAGGTATCATGGTAGACTTCCTGGGGAGATGATGTCTTAGCCAAGAACGGTTAGAGTTAGCTAAGGAAGAAAGGAGTAAATGGGATGACATTGCTGAAGAGTAGACAAAACTGCATGTTAAAGACAGAGATGGAAAAAAAATGTTCAGTAAAGCAAAGCTACAAGGGGGAAAGGAGACGGAGACTGAGTTCTGAAGAGCTTTATAAACCCCACTGAAGAGTCTGGACCTTATGTTGAGGACAGCGGAGAGCATATTCTTAGTGCCATGAAGAAATTATATCTTCAGTTCGCTATGGCCAATAGACAGAGAAAGGTTTAGAGAAATGAGACCAAGGCCATTCCATGTAAGATTTGAAATAGAGAAGTGGAAGTTGGGATGGGGAGAAATTAACCTCTGAGAGCTACTTAGCAATTAGAATTTTAACATTAGCAATTAATTAGATATGTGGGAGAGGTAGATTGCTGAGTGATTCTGGCTTAATTATCTGGGGGGATGGTGGTTCCATGTATTCAGGTGGGAGACAGGAAGAGGAACAGGTATTGGAAAAATAGAGGTAGGTGGTCCCTTAAGAACACAATTGGGGGCTTGGCCCCTGTAGCACAGTAGTTACGGCACTAGCCACAGACACTGAGGCTGGCAGGTTCAAACCTGGCCTGGGCCAGCTAAACAACAATGACAACTGCAGTAAAAAATAGCCAGCCATGTGGCAGGCACCTGTAGTCCCAGCTCCTTGGGAGGCTGAGGTAAGAGAATCAATCACTTAAGCCCAAGATTTTGAGGTTGCTGTGAGCTGTGGCACCACGGCAGTTCACTGAGGGTGACATAGTGAGACTCTGTCTCAAAAAGACAAACAGAAAAACAGAATTGGGAATCATTATTTGACTTTGCATCCCAACCTTGTCATCTTTTAGCTGTCAAACTGGTCAGCTAATATTTATTGAGTACGTACTATGCTTTATGACCTTGAGCAAATATCTCTACCTCTCTGAGCCTCAATGTTAGTACCTTAGTATGTAAGAGTATCTAAAGTCATTGTGCAAAGTACTTGACCAGTTTTTAAACACTCTTTGACAGTAGCAGCTAATCTCACTATGGTCTATAATGAGGCAGGATGATGTTCAATGGTCAGAGATGTTCAACCAGAATCTGATGGAGGCAGGATTGTTAGTATTCTTACAGAATTGAAAAGATGAACATCAGGGGAATGGGCTCAGGTGGGGTGGAGGTGGCAGATTGATATAAATTATTGGAACCATTGTATTTTACAGCAGTGGTTTATGTCAGAGAATGGAGAAAAAGTTGCAAGGAATTAAGGGATAGATAGGAAGATTCAGCCCCTTATCTCACCAGTATAGATGCCCACTTTCTTTAATAGCAGGAGAGCCAGATAAAGAGCTTTAAGGGTTCTAAACTTTAAAAACCTGACAGTGCCCTGCCTGTCCTCTGCCTTATGTAATTCACAATAAAAGCAATATTAAACTGTAATATGAGTGTAACAAAGTCCAATAAAGTTTTTACTTTTTCTTATGATAACTTTGATATTCATTTGAGGTAAAAAAATTTCTCTTTAAAAATTGGGGGACAGTGTCCTTTTCTTGGTCATGCCCTAAAAATTTGTTACGTCTGCCTGTTAGTAGGAAACCTAGTAGTTCACTCCAGTGAATTATACACATGACGCTGAATTACACACAAGCATAAATAATGCCAGCACAGCACTTTGAGTAAGCCCAGGATCATGATTTTAAGCAGGGGAGTATTGAGTTATAAGATCTCATGGTAGAATTTCATTCCAGATGAGTAAGTTGGTGTTTCATCATGATGAAGAAGCTTGTTTGTTTTCCCAGGCCTGCAGTTGAGGACCTTGGCTTTGAGGTCAGGGGCATTCTCTAGGTCTAGGAATTCATGAAAGGCAACTTCATGAAAAGGCTTCCACTTTTACCTAGTTACAGCTGGAAAAAAACTTACAGGATCATGCTGGATTCCTTTACTTTGGTCTTGCAAGATACTTGGTTGGGTAAAACTTTCTTGATAAGGAGTCAGCCAAAGAGTAGCCATGGATAGTAACCACCTATCAATATAGGCTTTGAGGTGGGGGGGAATTAATCAAGTGAAGCAGTGGGAATGGAGAAGGAACAAAGAAATCTGTAAACTGGCTTGGTGCCTGTGGCTCAAGTGGCTAAGGCACCAGCCACACACACCTCAAGTGGTGGGTTCGAATCCAGCCTGGACCTGCGAAACAACAATGGCTGCAACCAAAAAATAGCCTGGCATTGTGGTGGGCACCTGTGGTCCCAGTTACTTGGGAGGCAGAGGCAGGAGACTCACTTGAGCCCAGGAGTTGGAGGTTGCTGTGAGCTATGATGCCATAGCACTCTACCCAGGGGGACAGCTTGAGGCTCTGTCTCAAAAAAAAAAAAAGAAATCTGTAAACTGGTTATGATCAATTTAGTTGTAAACATCACTGCACTCAGACTAGCCTAGTGTAGCTGTTGATATTCCAAACCAGATCATAATTCGGGTGTAATTTATACCAGGATAGCTTTTTTTTGTCCCTTATAAATCCTCCCTAAAGTGTATGTTCACACAATGAGCCATGCATTTGAGCTCTGCAGTTTGATGGCAGTGACTAGGCTTATGCTTGTTAATGGGAGCTGCTGTTGATCTCTTTTACTCCTATTGTGTTGTATGGTCTGTCCATCCTATTAGCTAGGCACCCAAATCAGACAGCCTACTCAAGTGATGTCCTGATTACTGCTGGGTGATCAAGCCACAGGATGCCTGTGGCCTCAGGTGAATAATAATAGTAATCACCACATAAGTAGCTCTGTGTACCACACTATGAACAGATACTGTCAAAACCTCTCTTCCCCCTGCCCCCAATTACAGATAAAACTTAGAGAAGTTTATGACTTACTCAGTTACTTAGAGGTAAAACAGAGGAACCAATCCAATTGAGAGGTTTTTTGTTTTTTAATTAGGCCTCATTGTCTCTTGGCCCATAGTGAGAGACAAGATATGCTAGAGAACGGCTTAAATGTAGGCGAGTCATCGGACTCACTAAACTATCCATCATTAACACAGGAAAGTTAGTAATTACCTGAAGGTCATGGTGTCCCTAGTGGTAACTAGTCAGGTAAAAGCACAAACATTTCATTAAAAAAAACTTTTTTCCTCAGAAAAGTGGCACCCTAAAATGTCTTTTTACTTACCAGCTTTAAATGCAGTGACAGGAAACTTTTTGTAAGGGTGCCAAGCCAGTAGTGTGTATAAGGAATGGGCATTGAAAAGGTGCTCGTGACATAGAAGTGTGTCTTCAGTGAGCCTCATGACACTGCTGTGAGATAAAAAGGATTGGAGCAGTGGCTCATGGCTGTAATCCTGGCATTCTGGGAGGCCTAGGCCAAACAGTCCCTTGAGATCAGGAGTTCGAGACCAGCCTAAACTAAGCAAGAATGACACCCCATCTCTACTAAAAATAGAATTAGCTGGGCATTTTGGTGTGCGCTCCCAGCTACTCGGGAGGCTGAGGCAGGAGGATTGCTTGAGCTCGGGACTTTGAGACTATAGACTGTCTCAAGAAAAGAAAAAAAAAAGGATCGGAGCAGTTTGCTCCAGATGTGAAAGACTGAGCTTAAGTTCCACAACTTCCTCAGGAAGGACTGACCTGAATTGTTGGTATGGCTGCAATGTAAGTGCTTAACCTATTGCATCATCCAAAACGTACAACATCCTGTGTTAGAATATTTCTCAACTGACTTATCGCCGACACACCAAAAACTCCATGAGGACCTAACTTTTGTCCGCTCTGGGGCAGAGTGTGCACACCTCGATAAAATAAACATGTAGAGAAACAGCATCGCATGTGTGGGACCAGAGTTGGTCAGGCCACACCCTGGTTACCCATCAGGGAGTCTGGGCTTGTTCCTAGGTGCTTCTGGAATAAAATGTTCAATTATAGCTAGGATCTCAGAGTTTAAGAACAGCTGCTTTTATATTATATTATCAAGAAGCCAGCAAATAAGCCAAATTCTGGTACCCTTCCTTTATAAAAAAAGTCCTACCACCTTTCCCCTCTGTGTTCTATCTAGGGGTGGGTTATTTGACTATAAGACTTGTACAACCTAGCCCCAACCATCAGAAGGAAATAGTGGGCTCCAATCAGCTGCCTGGTTTTGAATCCCATCTCTGTTGTTTGGCTAGCTGTGTGTCCCTGGGCAAGCTATTTAACTTTTCTGTGTCTCACTTTTCCCACAGGGATATACTACTACTTCATTAAGAGTGTAAGGGTATCTGAAGGTTAAATGAGGCTTCAAGAGCTGAAAACTGTGCATGTCACCTCTGCTACTATGTAGCCAGTTCCATTCTCCTTCCTACAGATTGGTGTAACCTTTGGAGGCAACCAGCCCAACATCTACAGAATGCACTTTGCCACTACAGTGCCCCTCCATACTTCCCTGGAGAGGAGGCTCTGTCTTCTAGGGCCTGTGAATAATAAACCTCAGAACCTTTATCCAAATTGTCATTGTCACAAAGGAACGCCACACATATTTAACCTTACAAGGGTTTTTATTAAGATCCAGTAGTCATGCATACTAAAATTACATATTTTCACCACGTTGACTTAGAAAATGCACTAGAAAAATAAACTTTTGGTCAGAACAAACACTGAAGTACATGAATCTACTACCATGTGTCCTACACTCAAAGCCAAACTGAATTTCAGTTTGAAGCAAGGAATGTGACCAGTGGCTGAAATGGTGCCCAAACTGGTCAGAAAATTAGCCCACCTCCCACCCCATCATAGTAGTGCCAGAGGCTGTTGGTCACAGAGAGGTTTCAAGTATTTCACTTGTAACAAGTTGTTGCCTGATCTAGGAAACTAAAGCATGTCCACAAGAGTCCGTAACAGCACTGACTTACAACCTGACTAAATAGGCTGCCCAGTGAGAGTAAAAGAAAAAGAGCCAAGTGAAAAATAGTAAAGTCACTGTCACCTCCGTCTACAAGTCACACTGGATCTTTCCATGAAGCAAGCTCTTGTTGATTGATCATATTATTTGCATGTCAAGCAAACCTTTTCCCAAGTCAGGAGACAGAAAGACTCCCCTGCTCTTTGTTAGACTTAACTAAATTAACAGATCCCAATACTGAGAGGTGCGATCAGAACTAATATCTTTCCTAACAGTCGACTTCTTTCTGTTTGGTACTGCCACAGACTACTACACTTATTAGTTGAGCTCACATTTTACTCCCTAAATGAAAGGAAGTTTCAAAGCAAAAGCTTAAAAGCTGAAAATGTTAAAATGAGGTATAATAATGCCACAACAGTACTAAAGCTTTTGCTACTCAAATGAAAAAGTAATCCCATGATTGGTCTGAGAGTCAAATGACATTTAAAGAAACTGTTCACCTAGGGAGAATTCTGCAAGGCTTGGGCAAAATGCTGCTTATTGCCCTATTTCTGAAAACAAAACAAAACACAGTATCAGGTAACCTGAAAGGCTAATAAGCCACCTGAGACACGTGACTCCTTAGGAAACAGGGTGGAATATGAGAGATTTAAAGCCGCCTTTGCCAAGAGCAAATATGAAACTCAAGGTGTGAAGCTGGAGTGGCACTTCTGTTTCTGCAGATTTTATCCAGCCTCTCTCTAGGAAGGTAGGATTCTAGGAAGAGGCATGGTTTTCCAAAATTCTGGGTAGGGATGTAGGGAAAGAAGAGAAAGAAAACTTGCATGTTCCTCAGCTATAGATTGATTTGGAAGCTTTAGGTACCAATTCATTCAGACCTAAATCTAAAAACCCCAGTAAAAGGGTGAAGGAAAGCCTCTAGAAAGATAAGAGTACAGTGTTGCTGTGGCAAGTAAAGCCAATCAGGTGCCAGGGCAGAGAGTTGACAGTACAATGATCCAGGGGTGTGAAGTGTATTCCAAGGATACACAGCCAGGTAAACTGGAACTTCTAATTTGTGATCTCTTTGCTTCCCAATACCCAATACCTCATTACCTTGAATTCAGGGAATAGTGAATTTTTAGGTGTTTTGTGCAATGGGCCAAAACCCTGTCCTGAAGGAAAACAGACCTAGTTCTAGAGGTTTACTTGTTTGCTACACCTGGGGGCTGGCGCCACTAAGACTCACCAAGTGCTCCTGTTGGACATTCCTCACCCTGCTGGGGCAGCTTCAAACCAACACCCTGGTGAAGTCACAGGGAGACTGTCTTAATTTTCACCCAAGGAGGTCCTGGTTTCACAGCTTGGCTCAAACTTCCTGAGGTCTCAGAACTATTTGATCTCTCTTTGGAGCTGAACCAAAGCACACAGCAGCTCCACGAGGCAGACAAACCTGCTCTGAGTCCGTTCAGAAGCTGAAAGGAAGAGCTGCTTCCTGGTCCAACTGGAAAGGCTTGGGAAATGGGTTTTTCTGGTCTTCGAAGTATTTTTCTTTTTCTTTTCTTTCTTTTTTTTTTTTTTTTTTTTTTTGGTCTCACACTGTCATCTGGGTTTGAGTGCAGTGGTATCATCATAGCTTACTGCAACTTCCCTAGGTTCAAGCAATCCTCCTGCCTCAGCCTCCGGGAGCAGCTGGGACAAGAAGCATGAGCCACTTTACCCAGCCTGGGATATTTCCTTAGGTGAGCTTGGCCATTCTTTTTTTTTTGGCCAGGGCTAGGTTTGAACTCGCCACCTCTCTGGCATATGGGGCCCGCGCCCTACTCTTTTGAGCCACAGGGAATGCCCAGAGCTTGGCCATTCTTATGTTAAGTCTTGTAGACAAAAATGACTGGCCAGGAATGCAATGTAGAATTTAAACCTCAGGAACTTGGTGGATCTGAGTGATTCATTCTTCTCTTTGCCTAGTTTGTTTATTATTTGTTTTTTCTCTCTCTTCCCTCTTGGGATCTCTAACCAGTTCTCCCATCCAGACCTTTGGGTCCTAAATGCTCTACTTTAGCCATCCCACTTGCCCTGCTAGGACTTCTCAGCAATGCTGGTCACATCATTAGATGGAACTAGAGGCAGTGAGGGATACACATTTTGGCACTTCCTGCTCAGCAGCGAGGACCCTAGAGGATCCAGGGTTATTATCTATGGTGAAAAGAGCTTTCTCTAGAATTGGCTTACTCAATGAGGTAAGTAAATTAATTTCTACCAACAGTGTCTCCATTTCTAAAAGTGCAATAAGGATGAACAGCGTAGTAACAACAGACTGGCCTTGAATTTTAGAGTACTGTTGTCTTGCTAGTTGAGCTATCTGCCTTGCCTCCTTAAGTCTAAAAATGCATGGAGAAGGTACACGTACAACATGTAGTACTTGTCACAATTTAACACCATAATCACATAGAGTAAATATCAAAGGAAACAGGGTGCTAGCCATCATATGAACCACCTAATTTGATGCTTGGGCTAGGGCTGAAATCTTGGCTGGGAAGATCTAAAGTGCCGAAATGCAGAGATGATGTTCAGCCGGCTGGTCCACCCAGGCCAGAGAGAGAAACTCACGTGGGTCTAGGAGGGCGGAGGCCTCACCCAGAAGTGACCCAGCAATCCAGAAACCAGAATCCCAAGTAATGTAACCACTATAGTCAAGTTTATAATATACTACCAGAGTCTCAGGGATGGAAAGGTTCATTCAAGATCATGGTCATCTCACCTGGCCTCACAAAAGCCACCTTTTAAAAGTTTAACCATCACTACTCAAAGGATATTGGTATCAGTGAGTTCCAGGAATACACACAGTAGTTTCTTTGCAGTCAAGGCCAAATGGTGACACATTCTTCGTGGAAAGGCCTATGTGTACCATACAAAAACAGGAATCCAACTACTTGTATCTAGATAGTCATTTTTCCAGACAGAAAATCTAACGTTCAGTAACTAAACCAAATCCCAGAACCTTAGCAGCCAGACAGGACCTAGACGTTATCTCACCCACCTCATTTTATATATTTTCAAGAAAGCTGAGGCCCACAGAGGTTTTGTCCATAGTTGCATGCCTGTGGTCCAGGTCTCTGATTCCCAGGCTGAATTCTTTTAGCTACATACACCTGGAATCCAGTATTTTAGATTGAGTAAGATCATATACTTCTAAGACCCTGTATGATTCTATTGAGAACCAGGGCTAAGGCTTTCTGGGTTTGGAAAAACTTAAGTTTCTATTGCAAGATTCAACCAATGAACCCCAGAGGTGCTTTGAAGTCTCAGGCTTCCAAATTTGATCAGGAAGTGCTGCTGATGTCCTGATGCTGTGCTGATGTCCAGTTAAGGTGCTTTCCAAACCTAGTAATAGCAGCTGGGGCCTCAAACATGAAGTTTCTTAATGAGTAACAGAGGTCGGTGGTCAGGGTTTACGTAAAAGACAAACTCCCAAAGCCAACATTAGGCCACCTTGCAGGCTTAGCCCAAATGTTTCATAGGAGCACAGCTGACTGGCCAATCAGGTGGTTTTCTTGAAAATGGGACCAAAGTGACTTTGTTCCTGATTTTTCCTGCTTCCAAGATACATAAAAACAGATTTTTAAGGAACCCAGATTCAGCTTCCTGATTAATAGTTACAAACTGGGATTCCAAATGTTTGGAAATCACTGGGGACATTTTCCATGTCTTCTATGGAATAATTCAAGTAACCCATGACTGGCTAACCTTCAAATCTCGAGGGCTGTTCCTCCATGCTGCAGTTTAATTACAAGGCACAAGACCGAATCCTTGGCACCTTAAGTTCTCCTTGTGCCTCTCCAAAGAAAAAAGGACTTAAAGATGGTGACACAGGGGACTACCTAGTAACAGGAATACAGCTGTGATTTAACAGCTCGCATGGAGTCATCACACTGTGCATCTGAGGTCAGTCCCTCAGGCAGCAGCGCCTGGCCCAGGATGCTGTCGCAGGCAGGAGCAGGCTGGCAGAACTCTTTGACAAAGTCATCTTCTGAGGCCAGCAGTACTGCATTCCAGGTGGCAGTGTCCAGCTCTCCAGCTGTGCCCCCATACTCTTTGGGGAGAATGCTTCTTGGAAGGTTTGTGTGGAGAGAGTTCAAGTCAGACCCATGGAGGAAGAACTGAAGGGGAATGAAAACACACATGTCCTTAGGTTAAGCAGTAATGCAGAAATCTTCATGGTAGCTGCTCAAATAAATGTCTATTGAATGAAGAAAGGAAAGGTTAATGGCAACTCTACTCTTCCAGTTTCTCAGCCCAGAAAGCTTAGAACATCCTTAATTCTCTTTTCCTTATACCACACATCCTGTTAGTGGGACCAGCGAGATGTATATCCAAGATCCAACCACTTTGCAGCTACCCTAATGGTACCAAGCCACCATCACTTCTCACTTGGATTCCCATAGCAGCCACCTACCTGGTCTCCCTGCTCCTTGGCCCTCTGCAAACTAAACTCTCAATGCAAGTCAGATCATGTCAGATCATTCCTATATTTATAAACTTCCACCTCACAGATTAAAAGCCAAAGTCTGTATATACAATGGTGACAGAGTTAAATGTAGGGACCCACCCAAGTAGAGTGGACCTGCCCAAATAGACTAACCTCCACCGTTCCAATGGATGTCCTACCTAAGAAAGGTGAATGGACCAACCCCCCACCCTTCCGACCTTTATTATTATTATTATTTTCTTGAGACAGAGTCTCATTGTGTCGCCCTTGGTAGAGTGCTGTGGCATCACAGCTCAAAGTAACCTCAAACTCTTGGGTTTAAGCGATTCTCTTGCCTTAGCCTCCCAAGTAGCTAGGACTACAGGCACCTGCCACAACACCTACAACACCCAGCTATTTTTTGGTTGTAGTTGTCATTGTTGTTTGGCAGGCCTGGGCTGGATTCAAACCCATTAGCTCAGGTGTATGTGGCTGGTGCCCTAGCTGTTGAGCTATAGGCACTGAGCCAATTAATTAATTAATTAATATTTGAGACAGGATCTCAAGCTATTGCCCTTCGTAGAGTGCTGTGGCATCACAGCTCACAGCAACCTCAAACTCATGGGCTCAAGCGATTCTCTTGCTTCAGCCTCCTGAGTAGCTGGGGATTCTCTTGCCTCAGCCTCCCAAGTGGCTGTGACTACAGGCGCCTGCCAGAATGCCTGGCTATTTTGTTGTTGTTGTTGCAGTCTGGCCAGGGTTGGGTTTGAACCTGCCACCCTCGGTATATGGGGCCAGCGCTGTGTCCACTGAGCCACAGGTGCCACCCCCAGTAAATAGCATTTTTAAACCCAAAGATTCTGTAGTTCAGAAATGACCATTAAAGGCCAGGTGTAGTGGCTCATGCCTATATTCCCAGCACTTGGGGAAGCCAAGGCAAGAGGACAAAAATCCTTGCTCTGCTCTCTCCACTGGCGAACATTCTTATTAATTTCATCTTTCCCTCACAAAAAGATTGTTCATTTATTTTATCTGTAACACTGTACTTTCCAACTAAGTATTGGGCAAAAATAATTAAGTATTAGATGTCACAAATAATCGCTTTTCGGTCTTTTGGCTAAGATCAAGTGTAGATGTCACAAATAAATCAAGGGAGGAAAAAATATTAAAGTCTCTGAAGTCAATAGGGAGATCACTTACTCTGTTTGCTATTTTCTCCTTCAGAAATGGTTTTATGATGGCAAAAATGCCTTTAAATATTCGAGGTTCATTCACTACATGCACTGCTTTTATCCGAATGGGGAAACCATCCTGTGGAAGGAAGGCAAAGGGATGTCAGAATATCTGGAGGACCTTTATGCACCTGCCTTCCCGGTTAAATCTTCATTTGAAGCCCCAACATTGGTCTGACCTGATCCTCATAGCCTCCTCAAAGACAGCCCAAGTGGAGGTTCAACTGGAAGACCAACCTGACCCAAAACCAGGTTAGAAGAGAAGAAGGCCAACAGGAGGGGAGCAAACCATTATTAAATACTGTGCAGATGCAGAAGGAACTTTATGGTCCCAGTGACTCGTGTGCTTCGATGCCCCACATGAGGTGTGAAGCATCGGACCAAAACACAGACCAACCCCCATGTCCCCAGGTCTACAGAGGCCAGGAGGGGCTCCAGCAACGTGGGCAGAAGCACAGTTTCTCAGTTTTTTTTTTTTTTTTTT
>NW_003852418.1:6794052-6803365 GCF_000181295.1 Otolemur garnettii | reverse complement strand
GTTGTTTGGTGGGTCCGGGCTAGGGATTCGAACCCGCCACCTTAGGTGTACGTGGCTGGCGCCTTAGCTGGTTGAGCTATAGGCGCCGAGCCACTCTCAGTTTTGTTTTTTAGGAGAATTCTCCTCTGCCTTCTGGACCAGAAAGAAAAAGATAAGCAGAAAGCATTTTCTTGTTTTTTAACTCTTGCCCTCATACTGACCTTCTCCAGATTGAAAGTACTTTCTGTAGAAAGTCCTAGAGATCCTGATGAGAATAGGTGATACATAGGGCTTTTAAATTCTCCCCATAATGCTCTTGTATTTTTTCGGACCTCAGGAGTGGGATGTGGGACCGGCAGTAAATGGACATGGCCCAGGGAAAGCCGGAGCAACCACAGAACATGTACACGACAAAAAGAGGCCATACCTGGAGGATGCCAATCACCTTCTTGGCTATAAAAGGGCCAAAATGAGATGCCTTTGATAAGCTCACTCCTTTGTAGTCTGCAAGAATTACAATTCCATTCACTTGGGTTTCTTCAGACTGAATGAGTTTTTCTAATGTCAAGTATATGGCTCGGATGTTTTCAGTAATTGGATAGTTGCTTGGTATCCATCTGTCTAAGGTCATAAAAGATGGGCAGTATGTTACAGAAGTGAATATTAATAAGAGATCAAAGATTTATCTCCTTTCTAAAACTGTTGTTTTGAAATGGAAAAGATACTCAAATGGTCATAATTCCATTTAGGTTAGTCCATGGGACACTTTAGGCAGCAACGGATGTTTCTTAACTCCCAACATAGCAGCACATTCTGAAATGGAAATGCAATTGAGTGTTGAGGTTAAAAGCATGAGGTCTGAAGTCAGACCCACCTGTGGGTTTGAAGCTTCCTAGCTGTGTGACCTTGGGCAAGTTCCTTCCTCACTATGCACAAGTAGAATAAAACAGAATGGGCTGAGAACACGCACCTCCAGGGACACCTGTGCTTTCTGCTATTAGATATTTCCTTGTATCTTCATGACACCACCCCGGTTTTCCTTGGGGAACCACCTCCTCCCACTCTAGCCATGCAGTTTGGATAGAACTGAGTTGACTCTTGGCTCCAGAAGTGGGCAAGTAATTGGGGACTGATTGGCCAATCTGGTATTACATCTTCCTGGCCACAGTGTGTGATCCAAGTCAGGTCAAGCTGAACCAAGGAGCCTCACCTGGCCCTCTGAAAAAAGATCTCTCTTCCCTCTTGTAGTGGTGAGGCTGTGAGCCTGTGATTCATGCTGGCCTGGGAATGAAGCCCCTGCTGAGGGCAGCAGCAACGGAGACAGTTTTCCAGGGCTGGAGTTATGAGCCCCCGAGTCTAGCTATGCTTGGACTTCAGTTATCTGAGCAAATAAGTTCTCTCTTTTTTTTTTTTTTTTGTTTCATCCATCCTGAGTCGGCTTTCTGTTACATGCCACCCCAAGATAATCCTAATTCATACACCCTGGGATTATTATAAGTATGAAGCACAATGCTATGAGGAGACCCCTCACCAAGCTCCCCTTTCCAGAACACACTTCCCACATATTTAATAATTCTTTCCACTCTTTGGGAAAAAGATGAAAATAATTTTTGACTGTCAACCACCGTTCTCCAGGAAAATCTCACCGAGATCTGTATGCCACCTTCTTGGCCAGACAAAACTTCACATTTGTCACCAATGAGGTATACAATTATTATGAAAAATCTTTGTCCAAAAATTGTGCCAGCTTGCTATTTAATGTTGTTGCAGGTTAAAACTGCCTCTGCAGAACGGGATGACACCCCTTTCAACCACATGCTTCTTAAAAGGGCTTTAAAAAAGGCATCCTTTAAGCTGGCATTATAAGGCAAGAATGAAAATGACAAAAACGTAAAAATAATTTTTTTAATTTAAAAGATTTTTTAAAAAACTGAACAGGCAAAGCTGATACCTACTTGCGAACAAAACCTTCTGCGTAAGCTGCCTGCTAAAAAAAGTTGGGTCAGTGGGGAAGAGCTCAGACCTGCTCCAGACATATGGGGAAAAAATTAATCTCACAAGCAAAGGGTTGAAACCACAGAGCAAAGTGCAACTACTGTGGTAATCTCTGACTGTTTTGTAATATTCCTATAAGCTGAGTACAGAGCTGCAGCAGAAAAGTTTAACTGGTATTTCTTGGTGCCCTGAAGTCTACAGTGCATTGCTTATTTTAAATGCACTGCAGATTTCAAGGGACTAAGAAATTTTGAAAAGTGCCTAAAATAGCAGGAAGAATGAGGAAGTGTCCACTCCCTAACAGACTGGCCTTCCAGAGGGGTTTGGATGCTCAAGCAAAAGAGGGCCGTCAGGGTGCTCTCATTCTCTGACTTACTTGGGAAGAACATTACATATGACTTTCATTTTGTTTTTCTAGCTCTGGTTTGATGGAAAATGTTGAGGTTTGCGGTGGAATGGAGAACACTCTTAAGTTTATAATGCATTTGGAATCTGGAAGAGAACAGGATTGAGGATCTGAAGTCTCAAGTTCTAGTACCCCCTAGCCATGCCTAAATGCTCTTTGGGAAGCACTACTAAATGCTCTTTGCTGGGAGGTGGCAGGGAGCTGCCTCCAATTGCAAACTACCATGCCAAAGAAATGTAAGCTATCCTGATTACTATCAGGAAGTGCTAAGATCAAAAAATGAATCTAAAGGGAATATTACCAGTGGCTTAATAAAATAGAGGAAGGGAAGGAAAGGTCAGAGGAGACCTCACTGATTCCTGTACCTCAGCCTACCCACAGAGGAGGTTGGGGTTGCTGGCAGCCATGCTTGTGTCCTAGACCCGGGCAGATTCCTCAGCCCACCAGAGTCTCTCCCTAGAAATCTGGAATCTGCACTCAGGAACTTAATTGAGCAGTCAGATAGACCGGAGAGCTGAAGGGTGCCAGATATAGCTACGTATACAGGGGCAGGGAAAACTGGACGACAGGAAAAAACGTAAAGCACACATGCAAAAGGCAGCAGGGGGGTGTGGTCCATGGACTGTCAGAAGCAGCGCCAGGCAGAATGGCTGGCAGATCCTGGGGACATGCTGTGCTTGGTTCTAGGGCCTAGTAGAGTTGCTATACTTTCAGATCTCTGTTCCAGGAGATACTCCCAACTGTTAACCACTAAATCCTCCCCTTGTTCTCAAGTTGGTTTGAGTAGGTTTTTGTCTCTGCAATCAAATGAGCCTTGACTACAAGAAGGGGTAAAAAAGGGACCAGGGAAGGAAGATGGTGCTGGACAGATACACCCCACAACAGTGCAGAATACCTGGGCGGAGGCAGAGGACGTGGCAGCCCCTGGGGTCAGTGTGAGGCAGCACGGTGAGGAATCCGGAAGCGAGGACATCTTTTAAGGCTGATGGCCTCAGGTTATTGAAGACTTCAGGCCAGCTCCTCCTGCAGCTGTGGTAGTTGACTAGGAGCTGCAGGGCCCGGTCGTAATCAAACTTGCGGGCTCGGAGGAAGCGCAGCAGGAAGGCGTCGTCAAGGGACGTGCTAAGGTTCGGGTACTCCTTCCGCACCATGTCACGCAGGGCCTGCACGTCCCGAAGTCGCCATTCTGGCTTCTCCTGCAGTTCTTCTCGGGCTTTGGTGACCAGTTCTTCCGTCAGCGAGCACACATAGCCGGGAGGCTCAGGCGGCGGCAGCTCATTTTCGGAGAGCGAGGCCACAGAAGGGCTGGATCTCAGAGAGTCGCTTTCTCTGGACATGAGCTACCAGGATCCCTGCCAACACAGAAGTCCCAGGCCAAGTTAATAAAGCTCAGCAGTGCTCATGCCAAACCGCAGGGCAGCACGAGGTGGGGGACAAGGACAGGGACAGGAGTACTTCTGTCAAAGCCAAGTAACATCAGAGCAGGGTTTCTCAACCTGGGGAATGAACCAGATCTGAACCAAATGCACAGATGTGTCCCCTGCTCGGGAGGCACTAAGCAGCTAGAACAGAATACACACTCCTCACTGAACACCATGGCCTTGCTTACAAATGTACGAACACGTGCTCAACTTATTTGTTGTGAAATAAATGTGAATTAAAACAACTCTGAGATTCCAACTGGCAAAAATAAGAAAGAGGGGCTCTGATATGCTTGCTGGAGGTGAGACTATAAATTGACACAGCTTCTTTGGAGGGCAGTTTGCCAGTTTCTATGAGAATTCCATTTCTAGAACATATGCTTGCATGTATGTGCAAAACACAAATATTGATTTATCATGATAAAAGACTGGAAGCACCTTACCTGCACCATCAGTAGGAGAGTGGTTAAATAATATTACCAGGTGAATGGGCTACAATCCTGTCATGAAAAGGAATCAGACAGATCTTTACAGACTGATGTGTTAAGAAAAAAGCAAGCAAGTTGCAGAACGGTGTGTGCAAAATAATCACATTTATGTTTTTAAAGTATATATATATATATATATATATACACATATTTGTGAATGCACAGAACATTTCTTGAAGGAGATATAAGAAACTGTTACCAATGGTTACCTTTAACAGAATAGAACATTTAAAATGTGGAAGGCTGGGCACTGTGGTTCAGACCTGAAATCCTAGCACTGTGGGAGGCTGAGGGAAGGAGATCACTTAAGCCCAGGAATTAGAGACCAGCCTGGGTAACAGAGCAAAATCTAGTCTCTGCAAAAAAATATAAAAAGTAACCAAGTGGTGCATGCCTGTAGCCCCATTAACCAGGTGTGGGGCTCCAGCTACTCAGGAGGCTAAGGCAGGAGGATCCCTTGAGCTGGGAGTTCAAGGTGGAAGTGAACCGCTGTACTCTAGCATGGGCAAGAGTTAAGACCACCCTGTCTCCAGAAGAAAAATAAAAATAAAATGTGAAAGAGCCATTTCACTATACTGTCTGAATTTTTTTTACCATGTACCAATGTAACTCAATATGGCAGTCAAGAAAATGCACTCAGATGGACATGGCAACTCATGCTTATAATCCCAGCACTCTGGGAGGCTGAGGGGGTGATAAATTCATGAATTCCAGACTGGCCTGAGCTAGAGCCAGACCCCATCTCTAAAAATAGCTGGGCACTGTGGCAGGTGCTTGTAGTCTCAGCTACTCAGGAGGCTGAAGCAAGAGAATTGCTTGAGCCCAAGAGGCTGAGGTTGCTGTGAGTTATGATGCCATGGCACTCTACTAAGGGTGACAGAATGAGACTCTGTCTCAAAAAAAAAAAAAAAAAAAGGAAAGAAAAGAAAAAGAAAATGCACTGGTCCGGCCTCCTGCTGGGAATAACCACTGCCCCTCTGGATCTGCCTCTACGGGATGTCCCACTTTCCACAGATCTCTCCCAGTCAATGCCTGGGTGACACACAGGACTCCTCTAACAGGCATCTTGGGCTCCCTTGTTGGTCTAGCCAAACCCTTCTGACGCCTGCATTGCAGTCAGGGACATTCTTCCTGCCCAAACATCCTTCACAGGGGCCTGACCCCCATCACTGCTGAAGGCTCTTCATGACTTCTCCAATTCCTTCCCCTTGGCCTTTCACAGGTGTTACCTTGACTTTCTTGCATATCTAATCTTATAGTCTCTGCTTCTTGGAGGGCATGAACTAACACACTTACTGAATGAAAAACACAAACAAAACACTTGCCTTAGATATTCCAAGAATAAGGTAGTAGCAGGACAGCTGCTAATCCCAAAGCCCAAGTCTTCTGTGTTTTTCGTTTTCTTTTTTAAAGACAGGGTCTCATTCTATTGTCCAGGGTATAATGCAGTGGCCTCATCACAATTCACTGCAACCTCAAACTCCTGGGCTCAAGTGGTTCTCCTGCCTCAGCTTCCCAAGTAGCTGGGACTACAAGCTCATGCCACCAAAGCCCAAGTTCTTATTTATGGGGTGTCACTGGCCTTCCACTATGAGCTCAAGAAAGTAGAGACTGTTGGGGGGGGGGGTCCCTGCAGACCTTTGTTGTACTAACTACACCTAGATTGGACTCTTACAGTCCTCTGCAACCAGGTCATTTCCTTTAAATCTTAGGTCTGCCTGCTCCGTTCCTTGCATTCCAACTTCCAGCTCTACTCAGCTTCTTCTGCTTCCCTCAAAGGTGTGTTCTGCTGCCCTGTGCACATCCTGCTTCATCCAGCTACCATGCTCCCTCCAGTTCTTCCCCTGACCAACACTGAGTCACCCTTAAGTCCTGATTAAATGCCACTGCGCTCATTCAACAGACATGGAGCATTTACAATGTACCTGGCCCTCTTCTAGGTACTGGGATACAGAAGTGAATAAAACCCCCAACCTCATTGAGCTTAGATTCCAGTGGGGGGGGGGAACACAGTAAACAACGTAGATTGTACAGTCTACTATAAGGTGGTAAATGCCTTAGAGAAACAGAGCATGGAACAGGGCTGGAGATACCCAGGGGTAGGAGATGCAATTTTAAAGAAGGTGGTTAGGGAAGGCCTCACCCAGGTGACATGTGAGCCAAGATGGAGGAGGAGTAAACCATGAGCATCTGGGGGAAGAACAAATGCAAAGCCTGAGGCAGGAACATGCCTGGCTTTGGGGGGTGAGGAGAACAGCAAGAAGGCCAGTGTAGCAAGAGCCAAGGCTTCATGGGCCAGTAAGTACTTTAACTGTTACTCAGTGAGGTGAGCACCATGGAGGGTTTGGGAAAGACTGACATGATCCTGATTTGTATTTTTAAAGGATCACTCTGCCGTCTTGAGAATGGACTCTAGAGGGTGAGGACTGAGGCAGAGAGACCCTTTAGCAGCTATTGCAATAATCCAGCTGAGTGGTGATGGTGGCTTGAGGCAGGCAACCTTTGCTGACAGCCAGGTTAGGCGGCTCCTACACAACTCTTTCAGCATAGCACTCCCCCTATGCTGTTGTAATCGTCTGCAGGCAATTTATGAGCAACACCCCTGTCTGTCTGGGTCATCACCTTAAACTCAACACCTGACATGCTGTTAGACATGAGGTCTGCACTCCATAAATGTTTGTTGAATGAGTTTAATTTCCTTGGCAGAGGTATGCTGAGTGAGGAATGGAAACACAATGATGGCTCTGTTTCCGAGGCAGTCACCAACAGAGGCATGCAATCTAGTCAGTGTTTACCTGTGAGATAAACTGCAGTGTCCATGGGCTATGGACCTCACCTCAAGGCTCCTCTCGGAAATCATTTTCCTCCTCCCCACCTTGATGCATATTAAGTGCCAGCAAATGAATGACCCGCCATCATCTGAACACCTCTTGTGCTTCTGATGGCCTTTGCATGGAATTTCCTCTCCTTATTTGTTCCTAGCCAGACAACTCATCTTCTTCAAGCTGCAATGCCCCCTCCTCTCTGAAGCCTTTCCTGCCCACCCCTTCCTCCCCCTCCCCCAACCAGGTGATTGTCAGTTTTCCACAGCACTGGGTTCATATTTGTTCTTTAAGAAATTGCAGTCCAGTGTCATGAAATTCCTCAGGGCTGATTTCACCCCCCATTCATTTATCAAATAATTTCTGATCACCCACCCTATGTGTCAGGCCTTGTATGTGTCAGACAGATACTGGGGACACAGCAGCAACAATCTAATGCTTCGCCTTGTGAAGCTTCTATCATAGAGGAATGATGAAAAGAGATAGTATGTTCTTGAGTGTTTTACCATGTATCAAGCATGGTGCTAAGCCCCATACATCATTTTCTTATTTAATCTTCACATTATTTGGCGACAGCACTATTACAGGTTTCCACTTTACAAAGGAGGAAACTGTCCCCTAGAATGTGAATCCCACAAGGGCAGAGAACTGGCCCAGCCTCAGCGTCTGGCACCTATCAGTGCTCTGTAAGTATCAGCAGAAGATATGAGGTTAAGTGATGGGCCCAAGGGTACACACCTCATAAGCCAGAGCAAGGATGCATCTAGCCCCACCCTAAGCTCATAATCTCTACCCTCCACTTGGAGCTGTTTAATCTCCAGGGCTCAGTCACAGTCTGGTGAGCTGATAGGTGGACATGATGGGATGCAAACACCACTTGTTAGGGTGAAGCTGGGAATCTCTACCTGGAGCCCATCACTTTCCTCTCCACCCCACCCCCCAACAGGGAGAGGCCAGGCAGCCATCTGTCCTGGAGCCCCAGAGACCCCCATAGCCCAGTGACAACCTTCCGAGGCCCCCACTTCCGGCTGTGGCCCCCTCCCCAGGTGTCCCCATTTCCTGGGGTCTCTCGCTCCTTTGGGCCCCACTTCCGGTTATCCCTCCCTCTCAGGGGTGTCTTTCCTTGGTCCCCAGGGACCACGGACGGGGTCGCGGGCACTCACCGGCCCGGCTACGGGGCGGAGCGCGGGTCAATCGGCGGCTGGAGCCTCGTCCGGCAGCGCGCACAGAACCGACCCGCACTCCCGGCCCGGCCCGGCCCGGCCCCTCGCGCCGGAAGTGACGTGTCAGGGCGTGGGAAGGCGGGGCGCCGGCCAGGAGTGCGCATGTGCGAAAACTCCCCGCAAAGCAGGCCTTTGTCCCCACCTGGCGGCCGGACTCCGAGGTGTGGGACCCGGACCCGACAGCACCGGCATCTTGTCACAGCTGGCTTATAGATGGGGAAACTGAAGCCCAGAGAAGGAAGGAAAGAAGCTGCCATTTTCCAAGAATATACTAACATGTTTCACATCTATTGTTTCATTAAATCCTATGCGATTCCCCTACTTTATGAAAGAGAAGCTGCCGCTCGATGCGGTAAAAGGCTTCAAACTCAGACCTCAGGGTTGGAATTCCAGAATTCCTCCTACCACAGCTGCTCTAGGACTGGTTGCTCTAAAGGCAGAGATTGGGGACATCTGGCTGTCATTAGCTGAGTGACCTTGGAAAAGTCCTCTTTCCACCTTTGGCCTCGGTTTCTTCATCTGTAGCATGATTTTTGCTGTGGATCTTGATTCAATAATCCTTTTTTTCCTGCTTTGATAGCTTGAAAAGGCTTTACTAGTTAGTCTCCCTAGTCCATTAAAACCCTCATCCCAACCCCTCAAATATTTTGTGCAACTGCAAATTTGAGGCAAATCTAAGACCCTATTTCGGGCAAAGACAGTAAAACCATTTCTAGAGAGAAATTGTGGTGGTCCCGGAGAACTCTTAGTCCCAAGAGATGACATTAAATAGTCTTTTCCTTTCTCACCCAGGGGCAAGAGGGGTACCAGCGAGATGGGAGGTGACCCTCCAGGGCCACAGGAACACACCGCCCTATGATAGGCCCTCCTGCTTCAGCCTCCCAAGTAGCTGGGACTACAGGTGCTGGCCACAGCACCCGGATAAGTTTTTTCTATTTTCAGTAGAGACAGAATCTCACTCTTTTTTTTTTTTTTTTTT
>NW_003852418.1:6781022-6791702 GCF_000181295.1 Otolemur garnettii | reverse complement strand
AGGCGCCGAGCCAAAATTTATATTTCTTGACCGGGGTGGTGCTTACAAGGGTGTTTGTCTGAAATAACTCAATAAGCTACAAATTTAATTCATGTGGTTTTCTTCATCTGTTTTGTTTTATGTTTTAAAGATTACAAAAAATGAAACCAGAAGTACCTACCTCGTATATGTGTGTGTCTATATGTTCACATAAAGGTATATGAATGTATGGCTTCCAGTAGTACTAGGTCCATAGTAGATGCTCACTAAATATGAGTTCCCTGTGACTCCTTTCAAAAATCTTGACTTGTTAAAAATAGTTAATGCTGGCTGGTTGTGATGGCTCATGCTGGTAATCCTAGCACTCTGGGCGGTTGAGGCAGAAGGACTGCTTGAACTCAGAAGTTGGAGACCAGCCTAAGCAAGAGCAAGACCCCGTCTCTCCTAAAAATAGAAAAAAATTAGTTGGGCATTGTGGTGGGCGCCTGTTGTCTTAACTACTTGGGAGGCTGAGGCAGGAAGATTGCTTGAACCCTGGAGTCTGAGGTTGCTGTGGACTAGGCTGACATCATGCCACTCTAGCCTGGGCAACCAAGTGAGACTCTGTCTCAAAAAAAAAAAGTTAATACTTATTAGTTGATTACTATGTGCCAGGCACTGTTGCCAGTGCATCTAATCTAATTGAACCCTCATAACCCCATTATGATCATTTTCATTTCACAGAAAATCCAACTGAGGCTCATTACCCATATCCACACAGGAAGTGGAAGAGTGACCTGGGTTTGAACTCAGGCAGTCTGGCTCCCAGCTCTGTACTGTCACTCACTGTAGTATACCTGCTGTGCTGTTTTTTGCAGAGCCCCTGCCTGTAGTTATAACCCCCCTGCCACCATTGAGTTTCTGCCACTGTATGCGCTATCCTCTAACACACATCACCTGAGTCTCAAAAACAGCCCTGGAAGGTGAGGGTACTTGTTAGCCTGCATTTTAGGGATGGGAAAACTGGAACTCAAAGAAGTGAAGGGACTTGCCCAAAGTTAAGTAAATGGCAGTTAAGGATGGGAGGGGGCTTGAACTAGGGGTGGGGAAGGTTCTGTCCCTTGGAATTCTAAAGAACAGAATGTTCTATAATCTTAAACAGATGCTCACCTGATAGGTCTGACCCAGTCTGAGGTCACGGGTTGCCCAACCAGTGGTCCGGAGCCTGGTTTGGCTTGAGAAGCGTCCAGATGAGGGCTGGGAGAAATCAGAGGCTTGGCAAGCACCAGACATGCTTGACCCCAGTCAGAGGGTCATGCGAAGCTTGTGACCCAGGGGCCTGGAGTGCCTTCAGGGACCAGAGACTCCTGTTTCTTGGTATGCTAGCCTGTTGCCCACAAGCCTGGGGATCAGGACCTAGAACAGAGCTAGCCACGTCTCAGCATTGGAACAAAGAGGTGCCCATGGGCTGGCTGTGTGTATTTCCCAGAAGGGGTAAGCACCGAGTTGTGTTTTTGTGGTCACACATTGATTTCCTAACCTGAGTCAGCACGGCCGCTCACTCGCTGGGAGGTACAGGACGTCCTCTCTGTTCCCAAGGGCCCTGGATTCCAGCCGGGCTGAAGTATTTCCAAAACAGGGCCTGGAATAGTAAGGGAACGGGAAGGGGTGGAGATCCTACACCCCCTGTTCTGTGGGTAGCAGCCCACCCTCCATTGTATTCGTAAGCCCAGCACAGGCAGAGTTCTTACCAGGCCAGGCACTGTGCTAAGCACTTTATATATATTCACTCAACTAACCTAGGGGTGCTACAGAGCAGAGGCTCTCATGAGCATGTTTGACACAGGAGAAAACTACTCAGAGAGGCAAAGTCACTTGTGAATGGTCACATGCCGATAGCACTGCAGGTCTGTGACTGTGAAATCCTGGAGTGTCAGCTCTGGAAGTTCACCACATCACTCAGCCCTCACAACCACCCCATCACGTAGGTATTGTCACTCCCAGTAAGGATATCAGAAAATTGAGGTTCAGGATGGTGGACATGAAATTGTTGCTATGTCACCAGGAAACTTTGAAATGACAACCAGTGATCATTTTTCAAGAGCACAGTCTAAAGCCCACAGCTGCTAAAATGTAGCCATGACCTCTCATTATCCCCATATTCATAAACCTGACCTGCAACATAATCAAAGCACACTTTTATTTTTGTCTCCCAGTGTCCCTCCTAAAATGAGTTCTCATCTGACATTTTCCTTGCTGATGGGTGGAACCCCCTTGACCCCCGTTACTCTTCTGCTCACTCAGAAAACAGATGATTCTATGGCCACTTTAGGTCACCAACCCAATTATCACTTTAGAAATTAGACTCTCCAGTCTAGCTATCAGTTTTTTTTTTTTAAGTTAACTTTTTTTTTTTTTAGCTGGGGCTGGGTTTGAACCTGCCACCTCCGGCATATAGGACTGGCACTCTAACTTTCTAAGTCACAGGCACTGCCCTTGTAGGTTTTTTTTTTTTGCCGGGGCTGGGTTTGAACCCACCACCTCTGGCATATGGGGCCAGCGCCCTACTCCTTTAAGCCACAGGTGCCACCCAAGCTATCAATTGAAACTCCCAATTTGATTTGTATTTAAACATTCTCCCCTCACCCAGCTTGGGTGCTTGGCAGAGGCAGCTCCTTCTTTGTACCTCCTCCCTTCCCCCACACATCAGTTTTGTTTAACATGAGAGAGCATTGCTCGCAAAGAATTCTCCAAAACAAGTCTGGGAATGGAATGTTCCAGAATGTTTTAGAACTTGATTCATTAGCCAGCAAGAAGTGTGGGTGCCTTTAGGAACCTCTTGAGCCCTTTATGAAGTTAGCACATCTTCACCCGAGATGCTTCAGTTGCTGGCTTCTAATGGTATACTGTTTGTCCTCCTGAGAATTATCACCTCAGGAATCGCTTCACCCAGGATGCTGTTTCCTTTAGTCATGGGGAGGCTCTCAGCCAACAACTGATGGTACAAATGTGCAAAAGGCCAGCTCCCTTGCTAGAATTTACTTGAGACCACATCCTTACTTGGTTCCCTCCCTTTCTTGTTTCCCTTCATCCCTTTTAGTGTCTCTCTTCATAAACCAAGTGTACCTAATCCCTGCCTCAGGCTCTGCTTCTGAGGAGATGAAGATGACCCTGGGCATAAGAAGGTGCTTTTGTGACCGGCCATCATTTCACTAGCCTAGATCTGGTACTCCATTACCAAGACTTCTGGATCCCAAATCACACTGACATAGGTTCAAATCCCACCACCATCACTTCACTGCTGTGGGACCTTGGCCAATGAATGGCAACTATACCTTAGTTTTCTCATCTGTAATGTGGAAAGAAAACAACTGTACACCTCACAGGGCTTTGCAAGGGCTCAACATACGCAAGCACCTGGCACAGTGCCTAGCACTGTCATTGGTGCTATTGTTATTCCTGCAGGCTGACCACACTTACTGAATGCCATCTAGATGAGGATGCTGTATCCTGGAGATTGCTGGGGTTCAATTGCAATAAAATAGCCACCTTACATGAAATACCTATTATACTACATGCTGTCTGGGTGTTAGCTCACTCCATCTTCACTACCTATCATGCTTGTTTCCATTTTATACATTGGAAAAAAAAAAGGTGAGGCTCAGAAAAGTCTAAGAAACCATCATTTGGATCCACTGTTTGAAAAAATGAGTTCATCTAGAATGAGTGTGATTAGAAAGATGGGCCCTAGTAATAAGAGCTCTTGTCTGCTGCTGGTGAAAACACAAAATAGTACAACTACTCTGGAAAATAGTTTGCAGTTTCTTTTTTTGACACACAGCCTCAAGCTGTCACCCTGGGTAGAGTGCCGTGCCATCACAGCTCACAGCAACCTCCAACTCCTGGGCTCAAGCGAGTCTCCTGCCTCTGCCTCCCAAGTAGCTGGGACTACAGGCGCCCGCCACAATGCCTGGCTATTTTTGGTTGCAGCCATCATTGTTGTTTCGCGGGCCCAGGCTGGATTTGAACCCGCCAGCTCAGGTGTATGTGGCTGGTGCCTTAGCCACTTGAGCCACAGGTGCCAAGCCAGTTTGCAGTTTCTTAAAAAGTTATATATACCCTCACATGACCCAGCAATTGCATTCCTAGGTATTCACTCAAGAGTAATGAAAGCATCTGTCCACTCAAAAGACATGGACATGAATGTTCATAGCAGTTTTATTCATAATAGTCAAAAACTGGGGTAAAATCATCCATCCACAGAGAATGGGGAAACTGTGGTATGTCTTTAATATGTATACATATCACAATCAATACTAATTAACAATATAGGCTTGGTGCTTGTGGCTCCAGTGGCTAAGGTGCCAGCCACATATACCCAAGGTGTCAGGTTCGAATCCAGCCCAGGCCCGCCAAACAACAATGACGGCTGCAACCAAAAAATAGCCGGGCATTGTGGCGGGCGCCTGTGGTCTCAGCTACTCGGGAGGCTGAGGCAGGAGAATCGCTTGAGCCCAGGAGTGGGAGGTTGCCATGAGCTGTGATGTCACAGCACTCTACCCAGGGGGACAGCTTGAGGCTCCTGTCTCAAAACAAAAACAAAAACAAAAACAATATAAAGGAACAAACTATTGATGCATGGGAAAACAAGGACAATTTCAAAATAATTATGCTGAAAGAAGTCATACAGAAAGAGTACAAATTCTATGATTCCATTTCTATAAAACTCTAGAAACTGTAGAGCTAACTATAGTGAAAGAAAGTAATCTATAGGGACCGTGGTTGCCTGGGAATGGGGGTGGGATGATTTATAAAGGGGTACTAGGAAACTTTGGGGGGCAATGGAGACACTCATCTCTTGGCTGTGGTGTTTCCATGGATATGTACATATTTCACAACTCAACGAATGACAGACATATCATTTTTGATATGTATATTTATTACACATCAATTATATCTCAACAATGCTGTTTTAATTTCTTTTTATTATACAGATGGGGTCTTGATATGTTGCCCAGACTGGTCTTGAACTGCTGGGCCTCAAGTGATCTTCCTGCCTCAGTTTCCCAAAGTGCTGAGAGTAAAGATATGCGCCACCATGTCTGGCCAATAATGCCATTAAAACAAACAAACAAACAAACAAACAAAACTAGAGAGTGGCACAATTAGAAATTGAGCCCATGTATGCCTGACCACGGAGGCAAGTTATTGGCAAGTTATTAAAAGACTGCCTTTCTTGGCTGGAGACTGTGGATTTTTGGAAACTGCCTCCTCTATGGCCTTGGCCCACACCAACCTCCTGCCTGCCTCTAGGCTTGGTCAGCAGATCTTTTCCCTGCTTAGAAGACTTTCCCTTGCATCCTTTTTCATATTGTCTTCCAATTATGCTGGCTGAGAGCCTGACACTGCTGGAATCAGACCGACCTGGTTTGGATCCCAGATCTGCCATTCACACTAGCTGTCTGACCTTGAGGGTGTTCCTACGCCTCTTTGGGCTTCGGATTCCTCATCTGAATAGTAATAGATCCTACCTTGGGGGTTACCTCAAGGATCAGGTGAGAGATAGTTGATATTAAACAATTAGCATAGGGCCTGGTGTGTAATAAAGCACTCAATAAATGTTAACTATTATCGATCTTCACCTGGGCAGTGGCTGTTGACTGTTTAAGTTTCTCAGCCTTTGAATCAAGTACCGCCACAGCTCTGTTTGTTGACATGGAAAGATGCCCAAAACATACTATTGAGGGGGGAAAAGCAGACGACAAGGCAATATGTGCCTCACAGGTCATTTTAAAGATTAAAGATAAAAGTGAACACATATTTCTTAGTAGGGTGCCTGGTACAGAAAACTGTCACTGAGAGCGGGGCACGATTATTGTTAGTGTCAGAGCATTTTTGTGGCCTATGCAATGCCACGTTCAAATATGATTACTAACTAGATAATGTTTGTGATTTGCACTTGAATCAAGCGGAGAAAATCTGTGCTCTCCTCTGCCTCCTCCTGACACACTTACCCATCATGAGCAGGACTTGAGTTGGACTTGGGACCCATTGGTCTGATGTGGTGCTGTTTTATATGGTCCGGAAGTGAAAGAAAAGCAAAGCATTGCCCTTTGGAATTGAAACTCCAAGCTTGGCTAAAAGGGCGTTCTTTGCCCTGAGATGCTATGACAAAATGTAGACGCCAGAGGGCACCCCAACCAACCTGCAAGAGAGAAAACCCGGGAGGGGGTGACGCCGGTGCGAGGGCTGCTGCGTTACATTGAACAATGGCTTCCATTTATTGAACCCCAACTGGGAGATTCTAAAACGTGTTAAGTCGCAAACCCTACCTCATTTTAACCTTGCAAACACCCTGTCAGTAACAGGCTGTCACTAAAGCTTGTATACACAGAGTGTGTTGCTCTTTAGAATTTTAAAAACATTTTTGTTTAAAAAATAATTTATTTTTTTATAATCCACAAATCTTGTAAAACGTGAGAATATGAAATACGTAGGTCCATCCATATCAAGATGTAAAACTTTTCTAATACCTTTTCTACTCATCCTTATGCCCACCCAGGGCAGCCACTATCCTGAATTTCATTTATTCACCATTTATTCATTTGGCTTGTTTCTGAGCTTCTGATAAATGGAATCTCATCTATGAAGTCTTTCAGGTTGCCAGGTTTAGCCCATAAAAATTCCAGATGCCAGGCGGTGCCCGTAGCCCAGTGGGTAGGGCACCAGCCACGTACACTGAGGCTGGCAGGTTCGAACCCGGCCCGGGGCCAGCTAAACAACAATGACAACTGCAACAACAACAAAAAATAGCCAGGCGTCCTGGTGGGCTCCTGTAGTCCCAGCTACTTGGGAGGCTGAGGCAAGAGAAACCCTTAAGCCCGTAAATTTGAGGTTGCTGTGAGCTGTGACGCCACAGCGCTCTGCCGAGGGCAACACCTTGAGATTCTGTCTCAAAAAAAAAAAAAAAAAAAATCCCAGATGCCACTGAAATGTGAATTTTGGAGGGGACATATTCATGGTTTACCTGAAATTCAAATTTAACCAGACATCCTGTGTTTTATCTGGCAGCTCCTATGCGCCTGGCTGCTTTTGGCTTAATTGTGAGACTTACCCACGTTGGTGTGGTTATCAGTAGCGTACTCTCTTTTGCTGCTGGGTAGTATTCCATGGTACAAATGTATTATCATATCTGTAGCCCCCCTGTTGGTGGACAAGGGCAGGTTACCCTCCATAAGGCGTTGTACTGTTGAGTGGGTGCACTGTGGTGTCAGAGGTGTGGGAGATGTGAGTCTTAGTTTCACCTGCTACTACTTGTGAGACCTTAGCTAAGTTACTTAATCCCTGAGCCTTAGCTAGTTCAATTTTAATACACATAAAGGGCTAATAGTAGTCCCCCAAGGGCTACCGTAAGGTTTAAAGGAGATATTATGTATAAACCACATAGAATAGTGCCCAGCACAGTGTGTGTTCTCAGTCAATGCTGTTAGCATCGTACTTGTTAGACCTACTAGAAAATTGGAGTTCAGAGGTTTGAAGAGACTTGCTTCCCCAGGTGTGGAAACTAGTTCTCATTCAGGCATAGCAGCTCTCACCAGTAGTGAGAGGCAGGAGGGTTGATTGCACTCAGAAGTTTGAGACCAGCCTGGGTAACATAGTGAGAACCTGTCTCTTAAAAAAAAAAAAGAAAGAAAGAAAAGAAAAGAAAATATTAACTGGGTGTCAAGTCACATGCCTAGTAAATAACAGAATCTGTAGTCATAGATATTGGCTAAATTCGACTCATTTATTTATTCAGCCATTTTTTGTGCATCTACTATGTGCCAGGCGTTCTTTTAGGTCCTGATGTTACACAATGGGCAAAGTAGCCAATGTCCTTCCAGTATGAAATGTACATTCTGGGAGAACTAAAATTCCTCTTGGCTTGCTTTACCTGTGCTTCTCAGTTAAAGCACAGAGCCCTACATAAAATGCTGTTCCAGAACTGGCAGTGACTAGCCAGGTAGCAGCAACATTTACAGAAAGGCTGTGAGGTGGGTATTCGCAGCCCCATTTTAGAGATGAGAAAACTGATGCTCTGGGAGGGTAAGGAACTGGCTCAAGGAGATGCAGCTAGTATGTGACAGAGCAGGAATTCAAAGTCATGTTCACCTGCCTCCAAATCCAAGATTTCTCAGTCCTGCTTGTTTTTCAGTCCTGATGGGTAAGGGGGCTGTAGCTTGGGGATTAAGTTCTGCTTCTGGAGTCCAATATCTGGGGTTCGAGGTTTTTGGCAATTTGTGAGCCCTAGGTTTTTGTTTTTGTTTTTTCCTTTTTTTCCAGAGACAGCTTCAGGCTCTGTATCCTAGGCTGGAATACAGTGGTGTGATCAGAGCTCACTGCAGCCTTGAATTCCTGGACTCAAGCAATCCTCCTGCCTCAGCCTCTCTAGTGCCTGGAACTACAGATGTGTGCCACTACACCCAGCTAATTTTTTTCTTTTTCTTTCTTTCTTTCTTTCTTTCTTTCTTTCTTTTTTTTTAAGAGACAAGGTCTTGCTATGTTGCTCAGGCTGGTCTTAAACTCCTGGGGTTAAGGAATCCTCCCAAATCACTCTCCCAAGTAGCCAGGACTACAGGCATGTGCCAGCATGCCCAGTTAATATTTTCCAAAATTTTTAAAGACAGGGTCTCACTATGTTGCTCAGGCTTTTCTCAAACTCCTGGGCGCTAGCAATCCTCCTGTCTCAGCCTCCTGAGTAGCTGGGACTACAGGTAAGAGCCGCTACGCCTGAATGAGAATGAGTTTCCACACTTTGGGAGAGAGGCTCACAGGACTGCCTTGGGATCGACAGAAGCTCTCACAGATACAGGTGGAAAACAGCAGACACTCAAGGAGCAGGACTGTGGGTCTAGAGCAGAGAGGGGCTTCTGAATGTGTAAGTTGCCAAGCCCTTAAATCTAGTTCTCACTGAGAGAAATAAGTGTATGGACAAGGAAAGATGCCTAGAACATCCTGTTGACTATATAAAAAACCAGACCCTGTAGCCGCAAACAGTGCAGTGTGTCCATATAAAGCCACGTCTGAGAAGGGTACGCTGAACAACCAGGTGAGAGGCACTGCTTCTGCTAGCTGCTGTCCTAAGCACACCATAAGCAGTTAACTCATTTTGTGCTCCTTACGGTTCTGAGGATGGCAAGTGCTGCATTATACAGCTTTCCCCAGGTGGGGAAACTGAGGGGGGGGGGGCGCTAGCTTGCAAGCTGGCATGTGGGCCCAGGCACTATGGCCTTAGAGGCTGTGCTCTTGGCCGCTTAGCTCTGCTCTCTGCTAAGGGTGATTTTTCTCCGGGTAGTAAAATTTTGGCATTTGGGACTTTCTTCTTTGTACTTCTCTGTATTGTTGGAGCTTTTGTGATAAGTAAGTTCCATTTTTTAAAATAAAATCAATAGTAGGGTTCTAAAAGGTGTTTTTTTTTTTGGTTTTTGTTTTAAAGAGACAAGGCCTTGCTCTATTTCCCAGGTTGGAGTACAGTGATAACCATCATAGCTTGCTGCAGCCTCCAACTTGAGGCTCAAGTGATCCTCCTGCCTCAGCCTCCTGCGTCACTGGGAATACACCCAGCTTAAACAGCACTTTTGATGTCTTTAAGAATTAGCTGGAAATACTTGCAGGCTAGAATCCTAAGAGGGAATGATCAGGACACTTGTAGTCTTGTTGGTAATGGTGAGACCACCATCCTTGAGGTTAGAAACCCAAGGTCCAGCCCTGACTTTCCCCTGTCCTAGGACCCTCTGTGAGCCTGGGCCAGTCACTGGAGTCCCAGTCGCTACCATCCTCCCAGCAAGGCCTGCGGCACAGAGTAGCCTATGGTAAATACCCATTGGACACAGGAAGAATGAATGAATCACTGTCCCCTCTGGATCACCCACCACCACCAAAATCTGTCCCCTGCCTTCAGTTGGGGCCCTGAGAACAGATGTATGAACTAAGTCCTCTAGAGTACTATTCATTTAAGTTTTTTAGAGAGGCAATCAGATAGAGACACCAGGTCCAACCAGATGGATGACTAAGGTGGCCCATGGGCTGGGGGAACGGCCTTTCAAGAGCCCCTGAGATCACTGGCCAGGGAGAGAGGCTCGGCCTTGCCACCACAGAGGCTGCTGGGAGTTGCCCGTGACCCTACTCATGACCTGCTCCTATCACCCAAGCATGGAAAGGCTGGGCCCATGGGCCATAAATTCCTATCATTAGTCCGTATCTCTATAGCTCAGGCTGTTTGCCAGAAGCCCTATAATTATTTTTATCACTTACAAGTCCTATAATTGTTTTTATCACTTTTTTCTCACAGCAGCCTTGCAAGCAGGGTTGGTTTTGTTCCTTCAGTTTGGAGTTAGGGGAACCCAGTCCTTGGAGATTTTCATGGAATTTCCTGGCTTTGCCCAAACCTCCAGGGAGGGTCAGAGATTGAGCTCACAGCCCGCTCTGAGTTCTGGCTTGAGATATGGGAGGTGGAGAATAGCCATGTGGGAACCAGGGAAAGACCTGAGGCTTGGCTACTTCCTGGCTGTGTGACCCTGGGCAAGTCCTTCAACCTCTCTGTGCCTTGCTTTCTTCATCTGGCAAATGAGGAAGGGATAACAGTATTCATCTCAGGATTGAATACATAGAGATGCTCAGTAACTGAGATTCTGTTTAATCTTGAGTGGGAACCTGGATTCTTTTTTTTTTTTTTTTTTTTTT